>NC_090658.1:4423815-4736973 GCF_013368605.1 Nyctibius grandis
TCTGCCTGTCGCATCTTGACTCTTGCACCTTGATTCATGAAACACATAGTACATCTGTTATTCAGGGAAGGATATAAGCACCTGCTTTTGGCAGGTGATTAAAAGCAGCTGGTAATAAAGGAATCAGTGGGACATGTGCATATGCTTAAAGCTTCAGCACCTGAAGATGCTGGCCAGGTATGCTCTCCATATGTGTGTGATAGCTGTTTCCTTTCCATTCACAGGGTGCTGGCATAACAGGGCTCTGAGCTACTCGATACCTGAAGTGAAGCCATGGTATAAATAACAGCGTTGATTATTTTAGCTGACTACACTGCTGCAAATGTGATTGCCGTTTTTAATTTGATTTCCCTGCCAACCTTTGTTCTTGAAGACAGGGACCATTTTTCTTTGCTATCCAAGAACCCATGGTTTGAAGGAAGAACAATAAATAAAGGTGGGAGAAGCAAAGGAAAACTACAGTGCGAGACAGAGCAATGTTCATGATTTCCCCCCACCCCCCTTGCTGAAAAAGCAAGCATTTGATGATGTTTCTCTTTGTTTAGACTCTGTATTGAGATCGGTCTAAGAAGGCCTGAATCTATTAGACAACAAAGAAATGTTGTCAAAAGGTTGTACAATGAATTTCAGTTTGGAATAGCCCCAGTACAAATGGATTGCTTTCAGCCTGGATCCCTGGCCTCTCAGGTGCTTATCTCAGGTCCCTATGCTCACTGTCTCACCAGTGGAGAGCTGGGGGCTCTAGCTCTGGATCATCTGCAGAGGAACCTCTGCTCCTCTCTCCGTGAACTGCCAGGGAGCCTAGGGAGATTAGCCTCAATAAGGTGCTAAACTCAGTGTTTGAAATGCTTCTGCCTCCTTCTCTGCTAAGAAAAGAGACTAGTTTGTTTGACTTTTTGGAATGAGTGGGGGTTTTAAGCTCTTATTTTTTCCATTTTCTAGACTTGCCAGGCAGACTAGAGGCTGCTTAGCTTGTGTGCTGTCATCCTGTTGCTTTCTAGCACATCAGTCATGCTGATGATCCTAATAAAATAGGAGGTAACTAGGATTGTCTGGTCACACACAAATGCTGGCTCTCCTGAAGAACGTGTCCTACTACTTATGTGAATGCTTCCTGGTAGAGAGTTGAGATTTAGGTGCAAAATCAGCCGCATACTTACTAAGCAAAAGTCAGTTACCCCCTGGCTGTGCTTTGGAAGGGAACTTAAATTCCTGCAACTGCATTTTGCACATGTGGGTTAAAGTATCTCTCTAAAGGCCACTGTATCATGCAGTGTCTGTACCATCCCCTCAAGCGTGCTTTCCCCGTTAGGCTATAATGTAAATACAGCTGCTGTCACAGGTCAATACTGCCTGTCAGATCTTTGTTACTGTAAAACTACGGTTGTCCAACATGAGGGTAATGGTCTCTTTCTTTTCACACACTTGTGTGCATGCTCTCTTTCTCTCCCCCTCTCAAAAAGAAAAAAAAAAAAAAAAAGAATTTGGGTGGTCTTAAGCCTATATTCATATAATTCTAAAGACCAAGAGTCAGAATAGCTAAGAGGCCCTGGGAATCTTTTTAATCTACAGCTGTGCTGTCACAAAGGCAATGCCTTCCTTGAACTTACAACTTAAGGGACTTTAAATAGAGGTTTCAGGAACTTCTTGAAATTGTTATTTATTTCTTGACTTTTGTCATGAAAATGCTTGTTTAGCAAAGACAACGGATGCTCTGAAACAGCTGCACGGAGAGGTGCTGGCCTGGTGGTTGCTATGCCTAAAGGTAGCAGATGATACAGCCTGGGAGCATCTTTGATTCATTGAACTGAATTTTGAGAAAGAGTGGAAAAGAAGGTGCAGTGCGATAATGTTGGGTCAGTGAAGTTGTGGCAGGGCAGGCTCTGGACATACGTGGTAATTAGTTTACTTTCTCAATTATCAGCTTGGCTGAGGTTACAGTCTGGGGTCAGTTAAGCCAAGAAAAAAAAAATCAATCCTTTCTAATGCTCCCCTTTTAAAAATACACCCTCCCTCCCCCAAAGCTTTTGTATATCTCTAAAGGCCAAGCTGAAAGTGAAGACTTTTGGGGTTTTTAGAAAGTTTGTATTAAAAGCAATCTATATTCCATGTATAAAACCTACCTTGTCAAGAGTTAGTTCAGCATGGGTATCAGTTGTGGAAAAAACCCCCACATTGTAGGGGATTATCCCTTGAAAAAACATGGAAAGCCTAGGAAATTGGAGATAATGATGTCCTGAGAAAAACTTCTTGATGTGGTAATATGAGGAATTGCAGAAGATAAATAATCTTAGCTCTACGTAGGAGGTGACCCTTTATTATAATTTTCAGAGCCGTTGAGCACCTTCAGTTCTAAGCGAAGTCAGTGGAAACCATGGATATGTGGTATTCCTGAAACTCAGGCTCAAAAAGTCTCATTTGTTCCCCTGGGGTCACTGTTTCTTCCTCAGGAGGGATTTTAGTACAGTAGCTCAGTAGGGAAAACCTGGGGTTACGACGAGGTTATCTTGTAACCTCTCTGCATTCGTTGCTCTTCAGGGGTTAGGAGAGTTAAAGCTTGCCAGCCTATGGGGAAGGTATTTCATCATGCCCCAGGGTAATTCCCAAGAAGGTTTTGTAGTGTCTGACCCAGGACACAGATGCATGGCACAGCAGAATTTAAGGGGACATCAGTTTCTGTGAACAGGTAAGGTGCTTGGATTTTGAAGCAGGGGTATAAATATCAGAACACACATTCATAATCAGATTTTCATAGTGCTTAGCACTCAGTTTTTAGAGAAATGAGTGTGAGATGATGTTTGAAAGTCTCCTTCATCCTCTGTGCTGGGCTTTTCTGAGATCTGACTCTGTGCGTACACAGAGGCAGAGCTCAGCAGGGCAGCGAGTGGTTTCACAATCCTGTCTTTATTTGCTGTGCAATGAGCAAGGAATTTTCTTCTCATTACTACATCATTCACGACCTGATGTGGTGGCTCCAAGAATCACATAACCTTATCCTGCACTCACGTTAGCACGAATAGTTTAAATCAACATTTCTGTTGTGGGAAATTGTTGTTTGGGAAATGGGGAGCATCCAGTAGGCGTGTCTGTCGGTATGTTTTTCCTGATGAGTCTCTCCATGGACTCAAATACCTGTCTAAATACAGCTCCCTAACACTAGCTATGCTGTTTCCTTGGGGTGGGCAGTGAGATCAGATCACTACATCACATGATACAGTACCAACCTTATGTTGTGCTGTAGATTTCTTCAGCAGGAAAGCTCTTGTCTACATACGCAGTGGTACCACTTTCACAAAAGGTGAGATTTAATTCAAGCTAGGATAAAGGCTTAATTTTTTTTTTTTTTAGTGGGAATGAGATTCCTACATATACAAGAAGTTGGTCCTTAGTCTCTATCTCCAACATGGAGTTGCTTACTGCCTCGCTGCCTGCTCTGTAGGACACTGGGATGTGACAAGGAGTGAGGCTGTGAGAGAAGTGATGTTCATGGTGCAGCAGTTTGGAAGAGTGTGGGGTTTGTGGTTTTTTTTTTTTTTTTTGATACAGGAGAGAGAGCATTTGCCAATGTAGTCTTATGGAGACATCAGTATATAAAAGGCATTCTATTTTGGGATATTGAGATGATAAAGATGCTTAGGATGTCTAGTGAAGTGTTGTCAGTGTGTGACACTGGCAACTGCTGTTTGTGAGATGAGGATAATAAAGATAACTGTCTTTTGGGTAAATCTGTCTTGGAATTTGACTGATAAAGCTATATCACTACACTCGCATCAGGCAGTAATATTGATAGGGGTAAAATTTGATTCGCAAATATCAACCTTTGTCTGCTAACAGCACGGTAAGGAAAATGGATCATTTTGATCATTCTAAATGCAATTTGTTCAGTTCTTTTCAAGCATATAATCCCAATACAAAGCAAGGATTTTTGTTAGGGCATTCTTCAATTCAAATGGAACAAAAGCGCAGACCACTTGGAGGTTGAATTATCACTTGCAGCTGCACTGATAAAAGAGCAAACACTAAATGCCTCTACAGTTCTGAATGCTTTAGAAGCAATGAAGTTTCTCTAAAGCAGCTGCTTTCTTCCCTGTTATCTGGTTTCTCATTGAAAGCAGTATCTCCCTCCTTCCTAGGGCATTCCTACATCTGTCTTATGCACGTAACGCAGGCAAGTATCAACAATGGGGAGAAGATCAGTTTAGTAGTCTGGTATCTGTTTCCAGAGAGATGTCATGCTATTATCATTAGGCTGGAGCTTCTGGCTCAAGTGTATTCAAAACGAAGCAAATTATCAGTTGTGATTTGTTATGTTGTTGGGTTAGGGACTTTCGGTCTCTTCATTCTGAATTGTAAATACAGAATATATCTGTATGTAATAAGTATCCTTATCTTCTGGAAGAAGAGACAAATTGCATAGGGAAAATGGGGAACTTCCCTGCTTTTGCTGATACTTGGAACACACACCATAGCTCCAGCCTCTGCTGTGTTTCTGGGGTCCACCTGGAGTCATGTTATGAAATCCATCAGGTTTTATTTAGTATTGACCAATTTTTTATTTTGCTGTGGCCACCAACACAGCTAGAGATAATGAACTGAAAAAGCATGGGTGAACTCAGCCTCCTGGATGGACTCTCTGTAGCGAATGATCTTGATGTTCAGAGAGAGTCAGAGAGAGAGGACTCCTCAGCAATCACAGATGCAGTGTTTTCCTAAAAGAAGCAGCAGGGTCTCTGCTTCTGTTCCACTCCCATTCATTTTCACCTCGCTGCTGACAGTCGCTATCTACAGCCTGGAGGTAAGCCAACACCAGTGCCACTTTGTGAGTCAAGTGTCAGGACATGGCATGGAGTGATAGTGCCTGAAATCTTCCTGGGCCCTTAGAGATAACAAAGCCAGGTGCTCTTGAGAGCCGAAGTTCAATTCCCATCACCTTCCGTCAGGCCTGGAATCTCAAAAGGGCAAGCGGTGAGGCAGGGTGTGTTGACAAGTCAGAGGAGGGGTTTGCTCTGAACATTGACTTTCTGAGGAGCAGGAGAAGGCTGGCTGTATACACACACTTGCTAGATACTATTCTTACACGTGTAACTGGTTTGAAGGGTCCACTTCTGTGGTATCTGGGCATTGTAACCGATAGTCGTAACAGATAGTGAGGACCTGAAGCCACGGTCCCTACTGATGTAAATCAGCACAGGGTTGGGCAGAGGTAGCGTGACTGGCACCCCAGGCTGTGGCACGTGCTGTAGGGCACAAGCACAAGTCCAACACCATGGCGGGGTTAATAAGCATTTAGACCTCTCGTTAGCACCAGTCCACACGTGGTCCCATATGGCCAAGGCCCTTTGTCAAAGCAAGGCTGTGTCCATCATGTCTTCACATATGTTATGTTTTATCAGTTATTGACAAAAAAGTTTACAGTGAAATTGCCAATATTATTTTTACAGACAGGCAAAACAAATAGTCACTCCTCTGGTTTATTTGCTGAAAAATCAGACTGGGTTCAACCGAAACTGTTTGCAGTCAACCTTGTCAAACTTGGCAAACAATTTCAGCCAAACTTTCCCACCCTGGAAAAAATGAGTGAAGTGAAAGCTGTCACTTCAGCATTTTTTACGTGAAATGTTTAGGCTTTGTTTTGAAATGGGGTTCCAAGATCAGGCTCAATTAAACTTAATAAAAAAAATAAAATTCTAAAAGTAAGGAAGCACCCTTAAATAGAAAAAACCACTTGCCAGTTGTGAACGTAATGAAACATTTTTTTCAGTCTGAAATGCATTTCCCCCCAAGTTTACCTTTTGACAAGAAAACAGAGACATTTTGGTTTCAGAGTGACCCTAAACAATTAGAACGCACAACCTGCAAAAATATTCCCTAGATCATTCCCTGGTCCAGGCTCTGGCAGATTATGCACATGTGCTGATGCTAGTGGCTGAGGTTTTGTGGGGGCTTACTTTGTGCTGAGGAAGCAATGCTATCTAGTCCTGACTATCTCGACATCACCAGCTTAGTGGTGTAAAACACCCTCCGGACTCCAACCAGTTGTAATGGTATTGCTGGGACAGTGATGTGGTGGTGCATTTTCTTGATGTCCCGTTTGTTTATATTTTGCATGAGGGAGTGAGGGTGTCCGCAGCATTTTGATCAGATAATGCCATGAAACGAGATAAATGAGGGGAAATGGAAGAAAGAAACATTTACAGCCCATCACTACAGCAGAAATTTGCCTCAGTGAAAATGAGACCCAAGAGACACGTATAAAAATAACTTGGGATATGTTTAGTTAAAATAAGAGTAAATCTCAGCATTTTGGCTAAGCTAAGTGGAAGAATCGGATACTAACTGTACATCTGCAGCCAGAATTATTTTGGACATGGACCTGTTAAATGATCAAATGCGTGTTATGTGGGGAACCTTGTTTAAATCTGAATGTTAATACCACTCAGAAGATTTACAGAAACTGTTTGATTCTTAATACCTCTTCTAAAGATATATCTCTACAATCCAAGTGTGTTTATTGCTCAATAATAAACAGTGTTGACAGGAAACTCCTACAGAGTAAACATGATCCTTATGTTTTACTTCTGCGTTTTCATACGAGGTCAATGCCCTGCTATAGCTTTCTTCTCTGAATTCTTAGTAGTTCAGTTTAGATGTTTCTTCAGTGATACGTGTCATCGAAGAGAAGAAAGAGCTTAATTTAGTAATACACCTTCTAGGTCTGTGAAAGATTTAACTGGTAAATAAATCCATAGAAACACCTTATATAAACAGGCATATATTTTTGAATTATTATTATTTTTATTATTCCCGAAATGGCTAGCACTAGTTTAATTCCACCAACACTAATAATTCTTGTACAAACTGTTTTCTTCTAATATGTTAAGTGTTCTGTTAACTAAAGCTACATAAGACAAAATTAAATGTTGTCAGTATATCTTGTTCACATTTCCCGTTCAAAACATTTGTGATGAACGACAGCCGCCTTCCTGGATTAGAAACAACACTTTTTGCTTTGTCATTAAAAATAGGAACTTTAATCTTGTGGAATTTTGATATTTTAGTTCTACCTCTTTTTCCTCTTTATTGATACTGGATGCAATTGAACAAGGGCATTAAAAAGTTTCAGAAGACAGAAGAAAGTCTTTAAAAAATAATAACAACCTAAGAAAAAGCTGAAAAAGAAAAGTAAACCAGAAAGATATAGTCAGCAACAGTGATGTTAGACATGATTTGAAACAATAAGAAAGGACAAAAAAGTAATAGCCTTCCATGTTTTTTAAAAATATGATTGTTAATATAAAATGTTTACAATTTTTAAAATCTAATTTTTATAAGAAATATTGTTTGTAAATATTTAAAACATGAATTAATTCTGTTATGGAATTCGAAATCCCCTGCCTCTGTCTACAACTTCTGTATACAATAGATTTCCAGCATCTTCTAGTCAGGACTTGTAAGATCAGTGTTTAACTAGGAAGAGTGTCTTACCCTTTTATATCTTTTTATTTGTTAACCAAATTTTTTTTATTTTCCATTTTTAACTGCAGTATTATAAATTTTGTGGGTTCTGTGAATTCTTGGAACCAAACAAGACTCGTTTCCACCCCGTGTCCTGCTGGAATTCTTTGAACCATGATAAGCAACAACACAAGTTGTAGGAACCACTTTATAAGACCCACAACTCAGGACCTCCTGTATTATGTTTCATTTTCTTGTATCTCTGAGCTTTGAGAAACAGAAGATGCCTGACTTCTTTTTTTTTTTAAGAAGATGAGATAGATGAATGTGTATCAAAATATTCATCTTTACAAACTTGCATCTTTTCAGCTTTGCAGAGTTTATGTTTGTGCAGACTGTCTTGGTTGGACATCAGCAGAACCAGTCATGAGACTGTTTAAAGAAGAAAAAGCCAAATTAAATGGAATTTCAGAACTTTGGCTTTTAAAAATCACTGTGTCAATTTACATTGGGAGAGGGTCTTGCCCTGTTTATTATTTGGTGTTTAAATTATTGCACACTTGTCTTTTAGCCTTGACAGCTATGTCTGCGTTAAGGGGTGCAGCAGAGTAGGAGAGCATCTGTAGACAAACTGATGCTGAAGAACAGATGTCCACAGTCTATGTGGCTCGAGGGTTTTGCTGTGGCTGTAGCATGGAGCCATAGACTTAATGTCCTTTAATACTCAGAGCGCATCTTCTGGTTTAGTTTCATGAGAGAATTCATTTCTTGTGCCCTGAGTCTGCTTTGTGATGGGAACCAAAGCACAGCAAATGATGATGACTGAAAGATTTGTTTCAGGAGGATACCTGCTGATTAGCATTAAAACGCTAGTATAGACACACCCAAATTAGTTGGAAAGGGCAAAGGAACTGCCTTTCAGTCATCTCTATAATTAACTAGGTTCCTTTCAACTGCAGGCTGGTGGTTTTAGGGTAAAATTGAAACTATGTAGGCTGAGAATTGATTTTTTTTTTTTTTTTTTTCCTGATTTCTAGGCAGTAAGTTGTGGGGAGCTGAGAGAGAGAGATGAAAGATATGGGAAACAACCAGACGTGAGATCTGAACTTTCTTTTGCTGAATTTGTTCCTTTGCTAAAACCTACCTTTAATATCTGAGCTGCTGTACAGCCGAGGTTCTCAATCAAAGGGATTAAAGCTTTGTTATTTACTCTCTACTTGGCCCTTAACTTTTCTTCTTAGCTCTTTGACTGATGTGAGGAGGTGATTCTGAGTGACTTCTCTGGTTCCCACATACCTCTGAAGCAGCAAAACTGTCTTTTCTCTATGAACGCGACGGACGGAGCCTGTTTCTTATGAGCTTTTTCTTCTGCTGATAGGGAGTAATTGTGCTGTTAGTGGCACGTACCAGGCTGTTTGGGTGCTGCTGAAGGTAAAGCCTGCAGGCAGCTATCTCCCTGGGGGTGTGGTGACCTGACTTGAGAAAACACAAAAAACTTTGTGCAGGTATTAAAATCTCATGCTTTGTAAGTGCTGTTTGTGATTCTTTAAGTTAAAACAGCTGTATGATCTCCAAACTCAGGGATGTGGGTGAATACAAGTGCTCTTCTCCAAAGTGACTGGGAGCTTGTGCTCCCTGTAGCCTGGCCTCACCATATGAGTTTGTAAAGAGTCAACTGGATTGTCCTTAGGGGAGTGTGATAGATATTTTTCCAGACATGAGCCAGCAAGTGGTGAATTCATACATGGATTCATTAAACTGCTATTGTGTTGCAGTTAAGACCTTTTGTATGGTTTTTAGTAGCGTTCTCTTTCCTATTTTTAAAGAAGTGTGTATGAGTTTTTGTCCATCTCCTTATTTGCTCACTTGCCAATAAATGGAGCACGAAGTTATCACAGCTCTTCAATGTTAAATGTCAGAGTGAATTTCATACTAATCTGGTATGGGATAGCTGTAACCTGGGGCCAGCTCCCAAGTGGAGGGAGATCACAGCAGACGGAGGGTGTACAGCTCTTGAGTTGTGGGATCTGCTACATATTTATGTTTTAATCAGCAACTGCTGTGTGGGCTTGGGGTGAGGAGGGAGGCTACAGTTCCTTTAGTCTCTCTGAATTAATGAAATAGGGATGTATGTTTAGAAATACTTGTTTATTTGTATGTTCACATGTACCTATTAAACTCATTCATGGAACCGATATGGTCAGACAAGACTCAGGCAAAACCCTCTTTCAGCAATACCAACACAGCTCCAGCACTGCTTTCCCAGTAACTGCCTCTAAAACTGAGTTTAGAGGGCTGTGGTCAGAGAGGAAAGCTAGTCCTGCTGCTAGGTTAAACTAGGAGAAGCAAGAAGGAAGACAAAACTGTTTGCCTGAAGTCATACAGCCAGGCTGTGGCCAGGTGTACACCTGTGACTGCTGCGTTCACTCTACCCTGTTTGACCTTTCTTGAATACCAAGTCTAAGTTCACCTTTAAGTTTTTAGCTCTCTTCATTGAGAAGATGGGTTGAAGGTAACAGCTGGTTGTCCATGTTGATAACTGGTCACCTGGCATTTTCTGAAGAATGACCAATTATGCCTGTGTGTCCAAAGAAGCCGGTAGCTCAGTGTATAAAACCTGTACCAGGTGATTTCCTGCATCACTGAATCCCAGTGGAAAACAACTCCTCAGAAGACTAGTTCCGTCTCCTTTGTCATTGTCTCTCTATGAAGCAATCAAAACTCTTCCCTCCTGTCTCATTTTTTTTTTCTGATCAGTATTTTTATTCTACAACTCTGCATCTTTCCAATTCCTTTCCCGCCTTATGAGAAACTCTGGGGGTCATGCCTCTGATCCTGCCTTTCTAAAGATCATTAGAGGTAGCATTACCAGGAGCTTGCTTTCTCTTGCTCCTTCCCCTAATGGAACAATGCTTCATGGATCCCTTGTTGGAGAGTGCTTTTTCATCTTGGCATCCCCTGGGCAATACCCAGGCATCTCCTACCTTTCTGCTGTTAGTCAAAGAGTGTTCAGCAGAGGTGGTCTTTCCTTTGAAGAAATAAAGAATTCCTTGTTCTGGGTTTTATGGGTGTGAAATAAGGATATTAAGCGTTGGGCATGGCATTTGCCTACCCCAACAGATTGCTTCCAGCAGGGCATTGTGGCACAGAGCATCAGTGCAACATATGTTGTGGCATCACATAGAAGGAGAGCCGGTGAGACTGGTCTTTAAGGGATTTGCAAAAGAAAAATAAAAGCGTGTTTAAATTTACTGTGCAGTCAGTATTGCCTTTACTTTACTTATTTTAGGTTTCAGTGCATAATTGTGAAGTTTTTGAATTATTTAATTACTTGCTGGTCACCTTTTAATATACTTAGTGTTCTTTTGCAGTTGAGAGGCTAAATATCATTGGTACCTTTCACTGGTACATTTTTTTTTTTTTTCCGCCCAACATGAAATGCTAAAACCATTTCTACAAAAGGGGGCCTGGGAACACTTAAAGGCATTTATTATTCAGATCTATTTTTAACCAACTAATACCCTCTAAAAAAAAAAAGCTCCTCAACTCCTCAAACTGTCCATCTTGAAAGGACTTTATTTTTTACATTGAGTATTAAATTTATTCTTGGAAAATTTGTGACAGCTTCTGCATTAGCTAATTCCTTGAGCTGTCTAAGATGGGTGCAGTTTCCAACATAGTTATCTTCTCAGATAATATGGTTTCTACTTGAGAGTTAACTGGTTCAAAAATACTGTTTTTTTACAAGGGATCTGAGATCTGGCATGTTTCTTCTGTTCTGGTCAGTGAGTTTATCAATATGAAAGTCTTTTGACAGAGTAAAATAGATTGAATGTGTCCTCACTGAGAATCTGTGGATTATTTTGTAGTGAAGCTGAAAACCCCGTCGTCCTTCTGTGAGAAATGCAGAACCTTGCGCTGGAGCTCTGAGTGCTGAGGTCAGTCCTGGCCTTATTAAAGTCAGTGGCAACGTTCCCATTGACTTCAGCAGAGCCAGAATTTCACCCTTTATTTTTATAATTCCTTAAGGGGATCTTTGGGGAGGGGAGGCAGGAAAGTACGGCTTTAATGCTAGCGAAAGGAGCCTGGATTCATGCGTAGGGCTCAGCAGATGATGGAAGTCTGGCCCATTCAAAATGGTGTCTGAGGGCATGGAGGCAAGTTACTTGCTGATGGGGCTCTGTGTGGAAGGTTATCGGGGGGAATGGCTTAAGGAAAACAGGACAATCAAGGAGGTGGTGGTGGCATATTCAGAACATAAGGTTTTTGATGTAGATTATAGGAAGAAAACAAGGGATTATCAAACAAAATAACAGAAAACTTACAATGGTCTAAGAAGGAGCAGAAATTTGGAGTGGATGTGACACTGGATAAAAAACTGACATAAAACCTGATTTTAAAAGTGCAAAGAAAATGTAAAAATAAGTACGTACAGATGAAACTGCAGTATGGAGCTGTGGAAGAGAGCTTGTAACTCGGTACTGCTTGGAGGTGTGCAGGTCATGCTGTGGAGCCAGTCTGCTTGATATTTAGAAATACCTGGGCTGAAATTCTCAAAACACAGAATTATATGCAAATCCTTGATCCGTTGTGTGACTTGTCCTTGCCAGGTAGTGCAATGTGCCGATCTCAGTATGAAGCCTTTTTATTCTCTGAAATTCAAGACTGGACTATACAAACATATAAATGGGATTAATGAATGCAGCTCATTACTGGCTCTTGATTGAGACCACACATGATGATAATCAATCACTTTGGAGTGCTAATGGCTTTGGGTGACTGACCCCTAACCTAGTCTTTGATGGCCATCTTGTCAGGGACACTGAGCAGAGAGCTCTGGACAGCGTCCACCGCTCTGTAAAGCAGTCCAAGAAACCCTGGCCAGATGCATGTGTTGACTAGAGAAATGATGTATGCTCCGCAGTACAAATTGCCTCTATGCTGAGCTGTTTCTTCCTGCGGCGATAGAAGACCAACTTGGGTTGTGCCAAGGAGATTTTGATGGGGAGGTCCTGTGAAGAAAGAGATAGGAACTGCGTAAAGGAAGGGGTGTTAGGGTAAAAGTCCAGCTGAATTTCCCTTGGCAGCAGGGTCTGGTGGAGGTGTTGGTGAATTACTTCAGATGGCAGTTCCCTGGTGTCACACGGCAGAAGGATGGCAGATGAATCTACTGGATGCTATAGCCCTGTCTCCCCAGGGTGCCAGTGTGGGTGTCCTGGGGCAGCTCAGTGGTGCGAGAGCTGTGTGTCATGGAGTGCTGAGAGGTGCCACAGATTTGTCAAGCTTTGCTGAAGAGTCAGCCTTTCTGCAGGCATGGTTGGGTCATGCTGTCTCCATCTTCGGTAGACTTCTAGCAGCATGGCTTACATTTCCATGTTGTCCTGACACTGTGTATCCTGCTTCCCAAGGATAATTCATTTTTAATTACATTGAGACTGCCAATAAAGAAGCTTCCTGAAAATATCTGCTCCCTTTAGATTTGATAAATCCTAATGACTGGTTTCAATTTTCTGTCATAAAAATTAGCAGGTGGTTTTTTGTTGTCCCAGACAGTAATCTAAGTAAGATGATTTAGATGGCACCTCATCTGAAGCAGAATAGTGCTGGACTCGGAAAGATAGGAGAAATAACTGTGAAGCACGGTTTGCAATGGAAGCCTGTGGTGGACCTTCTCATCCAAGGAGCAGGGTGTACAGCAGCTGCTACAGGGGACTCAGGCCTTGCCTCGCAGGCGAGGTTCCATGTTTCCTGCTGCACGTTAACCTGACTTCTGTGCTGGTCAACTCTGCGGTAGCTGAGGGTGAGCCAGATTTCCCCTCCTCCCTTCACCCTAGCCCCAAAATATAGAGCCTTTTGTTTGGACTAAAAATTACAAATTCAAGTGGTTCATTTTTGAATAGTGAGATAAATTAAAAACAGCTGGTCCTGGGATGGCTGAAACGAGTCAGGTTCCTAAAGCATTTGTATTCATGGCTGAAAGTGGGTTTTTTGGAGAGTCCTCTGAATGCAGGTCTGTTGTATCGCAGAAGGTAGGGTGTTTGGAGTAACAGCCAGCGTTTGTAGCAGTTGCCTGTTCCCTGCTGAGATGTTGCTATCGTTTGGTTGTATCACTTACCTCTGATTATCTGTCCATTCACCTCTATTTGTTGCTTTGTCATAAATGATAAGCACCACAAGGAATCGGAGAGCAGATTGGATTGGAGTCCCATACGTGCGTCAACGTAGGAGACATGAACCTTACCCTGGGAGTTTTGAGTCAGATGGTGTGATTGCAGGAAAGGCTGTTTCCTACAAAAGTCCAGGCTAAACATGAATTCCCCTTTTGAGGTATGCTAACCTCCAGAATTAAATACAACTCTGCTCACCTGACGTCATTTTCTAATGATATCTGATTCACGTGGGCATCAGTCTTTGGGGAGAGATTTACCCTGAGCAAGGAGTGTGCTGCCCTGGACTTTGTATCTTTGCAGAATGGAACATTTACCAGTGAGAGACAGGTCGAAGCCCAGCGGCTGCTCTGGACTCAGAGAGCAACATGGGCAATGAGGGTGTCTGTTTTTGGAGAGCTGACAGCAGCGGGCCCTGAACCTAGTTCCCACAGCAGATAATTTGTCTCTGCACTTAAAGCATCAATGCTACTGGCACCATGTCACAAAAGCGTAGAAACTCAGACCAGTATGCCCACAAACCCTGCTGCTCTTCCCTAGTGCTGCTCTTCTAATGAACCTACCACCTTGTCTACCTTCCTTAGCGCTCTCCCATTTCTGGATGTTCCTTCAGAGCTGTTTATACTATCAATTCACTCTAGATCCCAAATCCAGGTGCCCTGTGATTGCCAGGGGCTGGATATATTGGCTCACAGCTTAGAAAATGGGCTTATGTTGCTAAGGGTGGTTATAGTTAGTATAGAGTATGAACCACCGGTTTGGAAGGGTTAGGAGCTAGATTTTAGTATCCTTACTCACGTTCAATAGTATGAAATAATTTTGGGGGGTGGAGGTTGTGGCTGTAATGTAGAGAGAGGCAAGATCAGGACTGATGGAAGAACTGCTCTGTCTTAATATTGGCAGTTCTCCTTTTGGTCTCTCCTGTAATATTTTGACATTTTGGATCAGTTTTAGCCCGTTAAGAGATGTCTGAAAGGGGACACTGAGGTTGTACGTTGAAGGCAGTAAGTATTGCGATATCACGATTAGGGCAGAACAGGAACCAGTGTGTCTGCATGTAATTATGAAGCAGTATGGAGCGTGCAGTGCAGAAAAGGCTATTTCTGAAACAACTATATTGCTTATATCTCCTGGATTTCATGCCTTTGATATTGCTTTGGCTATCTCTTATTATGGGTTTCCTTCAGCATTAGGGTTGGATGTTCAGTTTTGACAAGCGGCCAGACGTTTTCAGTTCTCTCAAAGGTCAGTGAGAGTTGGGCTGGCTATCTAACTGGGAATCTCATGACTCTAGATCTTCTCAGGAGATTTCTTATTCTTCAGGTTTTCACTAGGCTGGTTGGAAATGTTAACAGCTGCCTTTGTTTCACTGCTTCTGGACCGAGACCAGACATAGAAACAGAGGCGTGTGTGCCGCAGAAGACTTAAATTGTGGTGTATGATCCATAGAGTGAATTAGAGTGAGAAAAGGATTGTAGTTTGCCAATTTTATCTCATAATGTTAGGCACTTTACTAGGAGTTGCAACTGCAAAAGGTGCGCGGAAGTGAGAAAACTTCAACACCTATTAAGGAAGAAAAAGTGGGACAGGTTGTTCACAGTCCTTTAGTTAAAGAGAAAAGAATTAAAATATGTGCGTAAAGCAAAGAAAAAAAGCCCCAAACCTAGACCTGCTCGAGAGTCTTGTCCTAAAATAAAATCATTTGGCAAGAGACTTTGAAGAAAATTAAGAGTAGAATCAGCAGCTTATTGTGAGTAAGATCGTCACTATTTCTACTACACATTGGTGGCTTTATCAATTAGGTATTGCAAACTATCAATCAGTAATATATTGATTTGAAGAGCAGAAAGTCAAGACACAGGCTGAAAGTAGAGCTTTATGTATGGATTTGTTTTTAATTGCAAGCAGGACAAATAAGGAAAAAGCTTTAAACACCAGTGAAATTTTCAGCAATATCTTGTTTTACACCTGGAATGAGAATTGAAGGTGAGGATTAGAGGGGGCTTCACTGCCCACGCCTGTTAAAATGGCATCACAGAGATAAGGGTGTGAGATTTTGATTAGGTTCTTTGCTGCCTTTTTCTGTGAAGACCGTACGTTTTTATAGTTGTGGATTTCATTGAGAAGGGTATAATGGAATCAGGCAAGAATCTCTTTGTGACCGCTGAAACCTGAAAAATATTCCCAGCTCCTGGCTTGGGTGAAAGTTTTCAGTGGAAACAAGATTTTTCATCAAAAAAAATGCAGGTTTAGCTATGGTAATAGTTTCACAAATATATGTCACTTTTGCCAAATTGTTCTTCTATTAAAAACAAACCAAAAAAAAAAATCATCCAAATCAGGTAGATCTTGAAATCTAACGATTCAAGGGAGTTTGTGTTTCAAAATTGCCTCTTTAAAACACTTCAAAATTGAAATGAAGTAATTCCTTCAGATCAAGTTAATGTTTCATTTGGACCCAAAGTAAGTAAGTACAATTTTCTACTTTGCTGGAATTTTTGAAAGACGTTTGGATTGGATGGATCCAAAACAAAGCTCTCCAGTTCTGTGACTGCTGCGAAGTCAAAATCAGTGATTTACATAGTTCAGCTTCTGAATATGATCCTACTCTTATTCAAGACAACAGAAATCTTTTGTTTGACATAAGGTGATGGAAGTCCTCTGTGCTTTTTCTGCCACAACAGACAATATTTTGCATAAGTGGGACATCTTTCCTGTGACCAGCTGGCAGAGCCATGAAGTGGAATGCCAGCTTTTCCAGCTTGTTGGGAATGTCCTTGCTTTATTTCATTTAATTAATTAATCTTTATCTAGCTCCATGGTTCTGATGTGTTTTCTATACTCACAAATATTTCTCTTTCAAGAAGATCAGTGTTGTGATGCCCAAAGTAGTCATGTGTATGTATTTGTACTCTCCCTGTGTTTATGTTCCTTAGTTGGGTACCAGCCAGTACTGACTTAAGTTTGCAGTTCACCATTGAGGTCAGCAGGGTAAGGACTGGTTTGCATCTCCCTTTAGCCATCCTGCTGTCTGCAGAGAGTGCTGTTTGCTTGTGCCTTAAGCAGTTACCACCCTTATGGGACAGCAAATTCATAAACCCATTTTGCCTCAATTCAGGTATCTGCCATGGTGCTTGGAGGGGTCTGCTGAGGCCTTCTGGAGGCACTGAGATACCGTAGGGAGCGATTGCAGATACTTGCAATTTCTGCCTTATTTGTCTTGCCAGTAAATGTCATTAAGACTCTTTCATGAAACAAGTTTAATTAATTCACTTGAATTTAATGGCCACATTGCAATAGTCTGTCACACACTTACAGCATTATTTTTTTGAATGTACACAGCCCTTTTAAAAGATGAGAGCTGGCTTTGCTAGATCAAGTTGTCATTACGTTTAACTAGGTCTTTAATTATAACCAGATGGATGAATTATTTTAATCGCTGCTATATATCTTAACAGTAGTTTGTACATTGACACAAAGTTGAGAACATCAAACAGAAATTAAATGCTAGAGCAGGAAAGCTGCCAACCTCTAAGGGAAGCAGTTGATCAGAACCTGTCATCTTAAAAGGCTCGAAGAATGCAAAACAAACATCCAGGATTAGTGTCCTAAATATGGTTTATCAGCCCCACTCTCTTCTCTGATAATTCATCTATATCATTTATTTTAATACTTTGCCATGCATATCTCAGACTGTAATTAGAGAGCGTCAGGTATTCGCTTCTTCCTGCCTTTGAAAGAGTTTGCTTTGAGGCTTTTCAGAGAAAAAGATACAGTTATTACAAGGCTATTTGATGCACAGTACAAAAGAATATTCACATAGAACTGTCCCTTTGTGTACAACAATTGACTGGAGTTCATATCGGCACCTACCGTGATTTCCACTCTTCTGATCAGCCTGACAGAAACCGAGGACAGGGCTTGCAGGCTGAGGTTGTGTTGGTCTCGAGAATAAGAGACCAAGGATAAACGCTGGCTCTACACAAGCCTTTTGCTGCCTACTAGCGTTTTATTTAAAGAGAGAGGGAACAGTTGGAGTGCTGGTAAAGCTTTTGCATACTGTGTCACGAAAAACTTGCTTGTGCTGGGTCCCGCGCTAAGAGCACGCAGTGTTGGAGAAGATGCTAGGAAGTCTGATCTTCCATACCATGAATGCAGGAGATGATCCCTCATCCAGTTGGGAAGAGGCTTAGATCCCTTTTCCCTCATTAGCCCCTCTTTTCAGCTTCTCAGTCTTCCAGTCTCTAAATCTGGGGCGTGGGGTTAAGAAGTGAAGATGGGCAAGATGGTGCCAAGCTGGGCGCGTGTGCGTTTCTGGTGCTGTAGCAGAGAGCAGCGATGTGCTGTGCTCCGTTGTGCCACGCACCCGTGCCAGGTCATGGGTCAGAAGCTGGCACTGCATTTCTGCATCTCCCCTGTTGCTGTACGGAAAGAATCAGGAAGGGGGTTCAGGAAGTCTCAGTACTGTCACCCTTTGAGGAGTAGAATTAAACTGACACCAAGTGATTTTGTTAGAAACACCCAGGGTGATTTTGTCTGTTTGATGTCTGATTATACAGCAATTACTTTCTAATTATGGTGTTGATTTGAATGAGATTATTGTGCTCTTGATCAAATGCAAGTGCTGTGATAAAACCACTGCATTTGTTTGTTTTCTTGCCAAGTAATAATGATGTATTAAGTAGGATTATATTATCTTTTGAGAATGTTTTGCATTTATCAGCTATGGTCCAACTATGGTCTTTATTGTTGAAAACAGTAAGCAGGTATCTCTGAAAATCAGTTAAGCTATAATATTCCAGTTTCACTTTCTCTTGGTTTTGAATTATCTTACTCTTCTCAATAAAAGCAATAATTTATACTTTATGTAAAGCAATATTTTATATGTAAAAAAGCCCTTAACTGTATTATGCTTTTCAGTCAGGCATCTTTCTCTCTAGCCAGAGTCAAAACAACCCTTGCTGCAGGAGTGCTGTAGAGTTATTTTCAAAACCAGATTTTTTTTTTTTCCCCACAAACATTTTTCCTCTAGAAATTTAGGAAGTTTAGAAAATGTTAGTACTCAGGATCTTCTTTACCTACCCTGTAACAGACTTTCTCTAGGACACTGGATGATTTTGTGAAAGTTGGTTCCCAAGGGCATTCCAGGGACTGTAAATACCTTGTGGATCTGCAGGTCAAGCTCTCTGTGCCTAACTTCCCTGACTGGATAAGCTTATGAGGTGATCAGGTAGTACAAGTTTTGCATGTGGGAATCATAATTATATCTAAGGTAAAATGCTCTTTTTGCTTCACTTTCTTGTTGTTTCTGAACTTTTGCAATGGCAATGATGGCTATAGTGGTATTTAGAAGGTACCGAGAGTGATGCTCAGTTGTGCAAGTCACTATGAAAAGCACCAGCAGAGTTCACCTGGAGAGAACAGCAGTGCGCAGAGGCCGAGGTGTCCGGGCTGATGCGGGGTGAGAGGAGGGGTGGAACACCCAAGCAGAATGACCAGTATGAACCTAGCAAATGTCACGTGAGTTATCTAAAAATTCATCTCTCTAATGGGTGGTTTACAAAAGCCCGGAGCCCAGCATGCAGGAACTTGCATCTTTGACAACTGACTCTTGACAACTGAGAGCTGTTTGCCACCTGAGCACTTGCCTTTCCAGAGGATATAGTAAATGCTTTCTCTCATTCAGTTCTGCTTTTTGTGTTCTTGTAGTTTGGCCACACTTGAAGACTGAGCCTGTTCTGCTTTCCCTGCTTAATACTGAACCACTGAAGCAAATGCCAGCTAGCTAGTGGGTATCTGAAGAGGAGAGAAGAGCTTACTGTGCTTTTACCTGCTGCCTCCCAGAAACCAGCAGGAGAGATGAGCAGAAATTGGAATTTCCATTCAGGGCTACATTTCAGTATTTGCTTTGACATTTACCTTCACAGAGTCGAAGGCTAATGCAGGTTGGAAGCAGCCCCTGTGTGTCGTTGGGTCCACCCCTGTGCTCAGACAGCCACTTTTACAGTTAGGCCTTTTCCATTCTGAGTCAGCGTAAAGAGTCAAAGTTTATATACCTTTGAATCTGATGTTTTATAGCTATAAAAGGAAGGGAATAAAAAGTTCAGGAAAAAAAACCTTTGATCTGGGAATAATGAAATATTCTTGATCAAAGTAGAATATTGTTGACATTTCTAAATTAAGACACTTCATTAGAATCTGTTTGACAATAAAATGCATCTGCTTGTGATACCATGACCTCTTATCAGAGTTGTAGTTCCAGCTGCTGATGCTTTATTTTTCCTGGTGTGCCATGCTTCCTGAATTATGCTTCTGGTGATGTTCCTTCTTCTCCTCATGTCTTCCAACCATAGCTATACTATTTTTCCAAAATTAAATATGTGCTTCTGCCAATCTCTAGTGCTACTTTCATCTTTGATCTTTCACGGCTCTTCTAAAGTTGCGCAGGTTCTCCGTAGCCTCCTTCCTGCATGCATGTGTGTGTGTTGGCATTTCTGGACAATCAAAGAGTTGCCCTTTACCTAAAGAACATGATTATTGTTTTAGATGGACTTCTCTGCTCAAAGTCTGAGACTTTTATCAGCTGTTCCTGCATCTTCTGTTAGATAATTGTGGTGGATGGAAAGATTGCCAAGGAGTTAGCCCTTTGTCTTTCATGAGAAGATGGCTGTTTAAGTGCTTGTTGGAGGTTCTTGTGGTACAACAACAGGGAGTGCCTGGGTTAGACAGCTTCTGCCAGGGAGAAGTATGGAAACGGACCAGGTGCAGAGATTTTCCATGTCAGGCTTGGAAGCTAGTTTCATCTGTGATGTTATTGATGCTACTGTTAAATAAAAGCAGCTTTGAGATTCCCTGTTTTCACAGGCATTTATACTTGCTGTGGTGAAGAGGTGCTTGCTGGAATCATCCAAGGACAAAAGAAGAGCCTTTTTTACACTGCTTCGCATATGGTGGTCAGTGAATTGTAGTGCCCCAAAGGGCAGACTCTGTGTTAGCTCACCTACGGAGCAGCATATGAATTTACACCTCCAGGCCTCAGTGTGCCTGTTGAATGATGATGGCTTCCTTATGTCTTCTGTCCTATTTCTCATTTAGCCGTTCCTGGAACTGGCCAGCTTTGCACACTCGCAAGATGCGTTAGGGCAGCGGGACAAAGGAGCTCCTCCTGTGAGCTGGGCCAAAAAAAGAAAGTCAAATAAAACCTCCATTCATGGGATGAAGGACGATGAAAGGCAGAGAGGAAAGATGACACAAAGCTGACAGCTGTGGCACACGTCTCCTCTCTTAGCCAGGAAAGCTGACAAGTAGATTGCTCAGGACAGGCACTTACAGGTTACCCTGTCAGCTACTTGAATGCCTTGTCTTTTATCTGCCACCTTCATAGGAAAGAACAGAGAGAGCTTGTGCCCATCTGATGAGCTGGTTCATACTGGCACATCATCAGCTTTAGCAACACATGAACACAATATAGTCCAAAAGCTGCAGTTGGGTTACTGAAATCTTTCTCTTCTCTTTTCTTGCATACGTGCATGCATGAGGACACGTACCTGCCCGAGCAGCTGTATGCCCTTGAAAAGTCCTATTCATAGAAGTAAAATTCTCCCTCCCATCAGAATTGGTCTTTTTTTTTTTTTGTCTTATAAAGCCCCACTCCATTAGTCACCGCATAATAGTGTGACTTTGTGTAGGGTAACTCCTTGTGATTTCGGTTCTTTTGCCTTGCCTCTGTCTCCACTGAAGCGAAGGACAGCGAGGACCATGACTTCTTTCTCCTAACATTTACTTTGACTTTCATGTGAAAGAAAATATTTATTTGTGTCTAATCTCAGAATGAGGGAGAAAGACACGAAACTTCCTCTTGCCTGTACCTGGTGCAGCAGCATGGCGGGGGGGGGAAGTGTGTGATCTCAGGATATTCATCCTAGTGAAAACTGACAATGCAACCAAGCAGAACTTGCCCAAACAACCTGAAATTCCAGCATTTCGTAACTTTGATTGTTTGATGTCAAATGTTGACTTAAGATGGGGTATATGTTGGAGGTGACACAGAAACCCTAAAATTTAGTTTCAGACTAATAATTGTCGTGTTTTTTAACTCAGCGTATTCAGATTTCCCCAGAAAGAACATTACTTCCTTTGCGCAATTTCAAGTTGTTTCTGACCATGACCACGATAGAGTTATTTGACCTGGCAGCAAAATTACTTCATTCTCTATCCTTATTTACAGAAATAACTTAATGATCTCTCTGAAAAATTCAGCCTGAGATCAATATAAAACTTGGAAACATTTGCAGCTGTTTCAGTCATACCCTGTCCCAAACAAGGATGTGCTGGGTAATGTTACTTACTGTTACATTTAAAATTAAAGGCTTACTCTGTTTCCTATTGATGTCAGCAGTACAGATATCACTGTTTGTAACGAGAGCAAGTAGAGTTTAAGGCTTTATTCTAGAAAAGCTTTAGTAGTTATTTTGAGTAGAGGCAGGATTCAGTGATGCATGAGCCTGAGGTGTTTTGTCCGAGTGCAATCTAGGAAGGCAGATAATGACTGCGACCACAGATATTAAGTATGATCTAGAACCTGACTGTAAATCAAGATTGTTACCAGCTGACTCTCAGGACTCTACAGATGTTCATAAAAATCAATGCTAAGCAGTGAGTCTTCCAGCAAACGTAGTAATTTCTTTAACGCATCATCTCATCCTCCTTTTCTTCTCCAGAACTGTGTAGTCAGTGTTTATAGAAGACTAAACATGCTGTGTGGTACAAGAGCTTAAAGATTAATTAGGAAACAATTATGATACACTTTGAAGAGGAGAAGGGTTGAGTATGATTATGATAGAGATACATCTGTGGGCCATGGGCCAGTCAGAGTATTGCCAGTAATTAAAGATATGTTCAGTAGCTCTCTTTTAATTAGGTTGTATAAATGTATATATCTGCGGTATCATCAAGCAATTTTCTTGAGCATACAGTTGTTGTTGTTATAGATTATTTGAGGTGATTGCATAGAATGTTTTTTGTGGTTGCTTATTAAATGAATTTAACTGCCTACATTCTCAATTGCTATAAATCAGTGTCACTCCAGGCCGGGGAGCTGGGCTGATTCACCCCAGGGAAAGCTGCATTCAGTGGTGTTTTCTGGGTGTTGTGATTTTTTTTATTGTCAGTCAACGGAGTGTGGTCAGGCCAAGAGACTGTGCCCTCGGCACTTGAGGAGGGAAAGGAAAAGGCACTTATTTTCATTGGGGTCTTGGTACTATGTGCTTTCCAGGTGTCAATCATACTGATGAGGAATAACATTCATTTACTCATTAAAACATTCAAAAGCAAAATAGATGGTCTGTGTCTCAGGAAATCTTGGTTTCAGCTCCATCCCTTTTATTGCCCTGCTTGAGGAACTCATTCACAGCCCAAGAAAAATGATTGAGGAAAATAACATACGGACACAACAGATTCTATTGGAAAGTCAAGGATGGCAGGACCATGCCTTTGAGAAGCCTGGCTTTACTGGTTGAGGTCTGTGGAGTAGATCCAACCTGTTTAAGGAGAGAAAAGCAAGATCAATTTGTTAAAGCTTTTAGCAGGAAAAATGTGAATCTCTGCCGAGGGGCAAGAATTTAGATGACCTTGGCTGCAATAAGAATATATTGTTCCCGTTCAACAGAGAACAGAAACAAGGAGCTGTGCTCACTCCGATGTCAGAAAAAAAATGTTTGTGTTCAGTACATTGGAGAAATGTCCAGAAATAGTTCACCTTAGTGAAAATATTACTTCTGGAATATTACCAAGGTCAGCAAGACCCCGACTTATCAATTCTGTTAATGTTCACATAAATTCAAGCTGTCAAACACTAACTTGTCCAACCAAGATGTTATAAAAGACTTTCATCAATGTCTCCCTTCTCTGTATTTCTTTCCTTTTTTGCACACTTCCATCCTTCTCCCATTGCAATTTAGAGGCTCAGCCTTGTGGCAAGGCAGGAATTCAAGGCTTTAGATTTTCTAGGCCTTAAATGAGGCAGAAAAGCTAGATTCTGCAACATCTTAAAATAATACATGATTCCCAAAATGTCCTCTGAGTGTAGCCACATCTGTGAGCAGGATATCTGTCTCTCAACAATGAACTATTGGACAATGTGCTGCTGTAATTATTGTTCTAGTGAGTAGCGGCAACGGGTGAGGGTTCAGCATATGGGATGTAATTCTCTGTTAGGGTTTGGTTCTGCAAGGGGCTGAAGAGCTTGGCTCTGAGTTAGCGAAGCAAGTTAATGCTGGTTTAAAATGAGGCGTACAATGTGTATAACCTGTGTAGATAAAGGAGACTCCTCATAGGCTCAAAGAAATTGAATTTGGCCAGAACAACTGGTGAGAACACAGTCAGGACAACTCTGTTGCTGTTTCCTGGTGTACTCGCTTCTATCTGTGCGAAGCACATCACCAGTCCCCTAAGACTTCCTGCGCCTGGCTTGCTCCTTGGGCTTGACAAATGCCCCTTGTGCCACCAAGGGGAAGAAGGGCAAAGGTGCTCCCTGTTCCTTGCAGTGCTGATGGGCAGTCTGGCCATTGCTCCACACTACAGCACCCTCAAGACTGCTCTAAATTACATCAGTGATGGTGCCTGTTTAAGCCCAGTGGCATCAGTTTAGGTCTGTGGACCTTGACCCATTGAGAGACTGAACGGGTGCTTTGCTGCAGGAGAGAAACCGTCACAGTTACAAGTTCTTTATAAAACTATAGTGCACAAATGCAATATGGTCTGTTCTTTTCTTAAAGGGTCATGAACAGATTTGTCATTTATGGAAGAGGCAATAAACGACTTACACTTTTCTTTCTTTGTTTCTCTTTCTGTTTCTTACTGCTTTGAAACAATAAGTACATATATCTGAAAGACTGATAAGAAACGAGAAGCCCGGGGGTACTGGTGACATTTCACAGGATGAAGTTAAGAGATAGCTGACCTAATGTGACAAGTGTCTTTTTTCAAGTCTTTGCTAATAGCAGTAACCACTTAGACTCCTTAGGTGTGTGTCAAATGCCATGGGCAGTCAACTGAATCATGTCAAAAGGCTGCCTCTCATGACTAAATAGTCTCATATCAGCACAAAGCCCTGTAAATCCACCAGGTGGACTTTAATCGTTTTGCTTTCAATGGATTTTGCTTACCCAGAAGTGACTGAGAGGCTAATATTTCATCCACGGTGGCTGCGAGTTTTCCATTACTGCTCAGTGCTGCCGAGTGTCCTTTTAGCTGTGCTGCGTGATTTGGTTTGCCATTGTTTGTCCTTTGAGGACCTGAGCTGATAACAAAGCTGGGGGAATTTTCTGTTGATTTTCACAGGACTTTAGTCATTCTTGACTAACACTGATTTCTGAAGCACTTTGTAGTTGAAATCCTGTTTGGAAGAGTCTGGGGCTAAAGTTTTCAAGCATAGGGCTGCGATTTACCGTGGAGTATAGCTGGATCCTGTATCTGTGCTAATGTATTGACCTTGCAGTGACAGAGCACTTAACAACAGGCACTAATTAATTTACACTTGTGTATCAATAACTCTCTGGGATGTTAAGCATGAGAGCTAAACTCAAGGCAGACCAGCAGGCAGTTTGTGCCTGAGTATGGTATTGTATTGTCATTCTTTAATTTTCTGTGCTCAGATTCAATTAGACAATCCTGGACCAGGCTTCCCTTTTTCTTGCTGCTTTACAAACACGTACCAGGAGAGTCCAAAGAGATTCTAGTCTATTTGTGTTAACAAGAAATATGTATGACAGGTGTTATTCTAGGAGCAGAAAGGAACTAGCATTAAAAAAAGGGACTGTAAAGTGAAATTTCAAGTTGCTGTGCAGGATTATGCTTAAAAATGAATACAGCAAATGGTAGTGAGAAGTTGGAAATATCTTTAGAAAACTCTGCAGTACAAACATTCAGATGTCTCAGATATTAATCTAATTGTTATGGAAAATCATTCCTTTACTGCTTTCCACTTCTTCTCTCCCAGTTTCCAGTCTTTTACCTATTGCCCTCCAGTCCTTGCAACTTCCCCGAGAAGAGGAACGATGCTAGCTCTTTCTGATAATGCCTAAAGAGGAAAACCCTGAGCTGTTTTTGGCTGTTCCCCAGAAGAGAGTAAGTCACAAAACGTGGCAAGAAAAATCAGCTTCTGTTCCCTGCCTCTCTGCTGGAGCTACTGACCCCACAGCAGAGGAAGAGAGCCGCTCAACCCACATGAGCCAGTTCGGTTTGTCTTCACTAATCCAGTTCATTTTGAACGTAGTGGCTTAAGAACTGTTTGTGTGAGCACCACCACTGCAGAGGCTGCGACCTTTAGGAGAGATGGTGGCAGACACTGAAGAGGAAGAGATGATCATCTTCTGCTGTTTGCCAAACCCACATCTCTCTTCACTCCAAAGGTCTGCCAAGTGCTTCCTCCCACAGCTTGGGGCCATAAGCTGCCTGGTCAAAGTCAAGTGTTTCTGTAGTCACTGGAGCAGAAGAGAGCTTAAAGGGAGGGATTTGAAAGCTGATAGTAGAATGGATTTGTCTTGTTTACAATGAATCCCTTCCATGCTTGAGAAGCACTTTGCAAGAAAGCATGAAGGTGCTCGTTTGGAGCAGTCGTAAGTGGGCATGAGGCTGTTCCCACCGGCCAGTGGGAGCTGGAAGCTGTCTGTAAGTCTGTGATGTATGGTACTGCAGGTAAGAACAGGCCAAGAGGAACCTGAAAATGAAGATAAATAGTCTGATGCAGTGTAAGAGGAGGAACCAAGGGTTTGTCCATGATGACTGTTTCCATATTATTTTCTGTTCTTGGTGCAAGTATTTGGGATTTCAGGTACTCGTGTGCTAAGTTTTGGTCAATGCAGGCTTTAAATGACCATCACTTTGAAAGTCTACTCTTTTTCTTTTTCTCTTTTTTTTTTTTTTTTTTTTTTTTTTTAAAGTCTCATCATTAGAAAAGCTTAACTACATGAACAGGAAAAAAGAAAAAACAAACACTTTCCTTTGACAAATTGGAAATCTCCAAAGACTTATAAGCCAGCATGAAAGATTGACTTAATGGAGCAGTATAGTTCTGATACAGCAAGGAGCCCCCCGATCCTCTGATTAGACTGATATATAGATTTTTCTAGAGATTAGCAAAATCTGAAATGCATTAAAAAAAAAAATCCAGTGTGACAAAGCAGTTTTGACAGCATAAATGAAACCTAAAGCAATGTAAAATGTAATTACTGCAGCTATCCCTGTGACCCGTCAGTATATGCTGCCTTACTCTGGCCTCAAGAGAGCTGGGCTTATTTTCCACCTATTTATTTTTCTGCATGTTTGGCAAGAATATTTTTAGTCTATTCATTTGCTTTTCTTTAGTACCCCTTTTCTGGCTCCTCTTGGGTTTTGGTGAAAAGATTAAATAAATAAATAAGGGATTGGAAGGTTATGCTGAGGGTACAGGAAGTTCAAAGACAAACCGGAATCAATCCCTTACTGCACTTTCACATGCTTTAGAGGTAGGGCTGTGCGATTACTTTATTTAACTTGCAGAGGTCCAGGAGAAGTGCTGGGTTTTATTTACATTCCAGTGGAACAGAGGGGCCCTCGCTGGTATTAGGAATTCATAGTGCTAGGGCCTGTGCATCTACGTAGTGACAGACTATTTCTGCTTTGAAGAAACCAAGTGACCAGGAGAAGAGGAAAAAGACTTGGAAGTCCCAAGGGCATGCAGAAGGTGTAGGAGTGTTGGGCCAGTGCTTTACCCTCCAAATCGCGCTGCTTTCCAACATGAGGTGTCCTGGCATCAACCACTCAAGTGTTGGGAATGCAACTCTACCCGCCAGTGTGTTCTTCTGAAAAGCCTCTCCAGAACTGATTTATTTTTTTGCCACAGGTAGCACGGTGGATCTACTGAATACTGTATTTTATGTGTCATGTTTATACCCAAAGAAGCAGTGCTGATTTGCTTCTCCCCATGGCGAGGGAAAGATAGTTGAAGACTTAGTGTGATGGTAGGAGAGCTTGAATACAAAAGTCTGTGTGGGGTGGTTTTTTTTTTTAAATCTTTTTCTTCTTTTCTCTGCAAGCTAACATGTGATTGTGGTGTGACTGGAGGTGGTGCATTTTACCTTAGGGATGATACGAAGATCACAAACTTGCTATGAGGTAACTACCTTGCATCAGCGAGCGATCCGGTTTTGAGCAGGCAACCTCAGGGAATGAGTTTTTGATCCTTGAGTCACCTTGTCTTCCTAGCCACTGTCACAGCAGAGAATGCTAACTGCATCAGTCAGCACATAGCTCCAGATGCAAAAACATATCTTTTAAAAATAACCCCAGGGTTAGTTATTTGGTGGTTTGGGGAGGGATCGTAGATGGAAATGTTATCTGGCTCTTGGACAGCATCTATCTGAGGTATTTGCACGGCTTCCATTACCACGGGATCTGAGCGACCTTTTAATCATCAGCGTGCTGATCCCGAGGGCGCTCCTGCGAGGAGGCAGAGAGCTGCTGGTGGTGTCAGTCGGAGCGAGCTGCTGCCCTGTTTGCCCAAAGTCTGGCAGAGAGCGAGAGCCAGTAGCCCAACGCTGGCTTGTGGTCAAGCACACAGAAGCATCCTCCAGCGAGGCAGCCAGCACAGCCCAGGGCTGTTCACAGTGTCTGCTGGTCCTCTTGGCTGTGTTTGAGATCAAGCCTTAAGAAAACCTCCAATTGCTCCAGTGATATTAGCTGTAAACTAAAACACAGGTTCCCCAGATGTTTTGGACTTCCAGAAACTTGGCAGCCCTCCAGTTTTCATGGGCCTTGCTTCCACTTCCATCCCCTTGTCATCATATCTGTTAATTAAAACCGCTATTCTGTGTGGCTTGGTAGTGGCACGTACAGAACTTGGTGCTGGTAACCTATCCTGTGATTTTTATAATGAATTGCTGCTTGTTTCTGTAGCTCACTTATAACTTGTGATGTAAATTTTGCAGGAAAGGGACCTCTCTGTGTGAGTAAATAACTAGCACGATGGGTTTCCAGTACTGATGTCAATAGGTTTATGATCATTTCTGTAAGTCCTTTTACTGTAACATATGATTATAACGACTACAGTAAAATAAATGCAATATCTGTTTTATGCAAAATCATTAATGTAATTGAGAACCCAAAGGTAATCAGAGCTCACAGTAACTGTGAGCTGCATAGTTTTACATTTATGTATGTTAATACAGTCAAGAATGGTTTTATTGCCCTGGAATTTAATGCATTTTAGATTTGATAATCTCTCTAAAATCTATACATCAGTTTAGTCAAAGGATTAAGGCTTCTTTAGTAAATCAAAAATCTACTGCTCAATTAAGTCAATCTTTCACATCAGCTTATAAGTCTTCAGAAATTTTTAACTCGTGAAAGGTGATTTTTCGAGTAGGATTTACACTTTTATAACAATGCAGGAAAACACAGAAATACAAAATAAATAGACATTACAATTAAGAAATGCCCATGGAGAGAAGCCTGTTTTTTTTTTCACCAAAGTGTGTAACTCTGGAGATGCTGATGTTACAGGTGAGGTGCTCTGAATTCACAGGGACTCATGAACCTTATCCTTAATTTTCTACTGCGTAGCTTCAGGCTAGTGAGGTCTGAGACCAAATTAACCTCAAACTCGATATCTTCCTGCAGAAATTTTCACTATCTGTGATAGGTTGTTATATCTGATACTTTTTGAATCATTGGCAAGGGTGTTAAGAGGGGGGGGAAAAAACTCTCTAAAGTTTGGAAAGATTTAGAAATCCTCATGCTGCAGGGCACAAACTCAGTATCTGAGTAACGAGGACTGGGCAGAAATTTCCTCTGTAGGCAACTGTAATTCCACAGTCACCAGTGGTGGGTTTTATTCAAGTGAGGATTCATGGGGGTTCATGATTGTCAGGGTATTTATTTCCCCCAAACCTGTCAGATGTAGGGCAAGTATAGTTTCTTAACTTTACAGGTAGAGACCTCAGGCACAGATCCCCCTACATTTGTGGGTACCCCTATACTTCAGAGCTTTCAGGCAGAAGTGACCTGCCTAAAGTCATACAGGAATGCGATAAAGTGGAGAACTGAACACAGCTTTTCTGAGCCCCGACATAGCACCCAGACTTCTGGACCACTCATTGCACCTTCCTCTGAAACAGCGTTTATAGGCTGCTCCTAGGTGCAGGCTGAAGTTCTTGCACAAAGTGGCTGAAGCCAGTGGGGATCCTTTTCAGGGTTGTCCGTCCTCTACGTAGCAGTGGCTGCTGTGTTCCTTTAACCAAGGTCTTCTTTCAAGCAGCATTGCCACAATTCGCCGTGGCATTGGTATCAGCATCGTTTTATTGTGGTTGTGCTGCAAAACAGATAATGCCTACTAGAAACAGCAAAGCTTCTGTAAACTGCCTGAGAGCTAAATTATTTATTTCACACGTGTCTGGGAAGGAGAACAAAGAGCTAAGCCCATGCGTAGCAGCCCATATAAGAGTCATTTATTTGTGTTGTGTGCCAGAACAGCGCTGTGTGAGATGGGGATGAGGTGGCAGTATGTAAGTCAGGGCACACAAACATCAGTGTTGCTAAGTTTGACTGTAACGCCTTAGGAAAATTAATTTGCTGTGCAGCCCCTGTGTAAAAATTATTATAGTAGTTGCAATAGCAAATGCAGTTGTTAAGGCTTGAGTTCTAATTCCCACTCTTGCCAATAACTTTTTGCTAATAACTTTCTCAAATTCTTTTTGCTCTGAAATTTTCCATGCTTGGTGTTAGCCCTCAGGTGAATTTTTTGGAAAGTCTGAGAGGATTTTGAATTATGAGTAAAATACATTTTTCCTCCTCACATTTTAATGAAACTTTTGCATTCTGAAAAGTCTCTGAAGCTAGAAACTTCGAATTTGTTTTGTAGCCCTGAGTAAGGAAAGAAAGCAGCGTAATTGATGTCTGCAGAATATCCTGGTTCATGGAAGGGCAGGAGTTGTGGTGACTGTGTGTGGTCACAGCAGCTTTAAAGATGAAGGATGACATTTTCAGAAGTATCTAATCATTTAGGCCCATTTCAAAAGCAACATTGACATGTAGGAGATTAAATGTCATAGAATCTCCTAGGATCGAGGCACCTGCATGCCTGCTGCTCTTGAAAGTAAAGGCTGTTTTAATAGAGCTGGGCAAGGAGTGTTTCTCTTTTCATGAAGTGTGGGATTATTTAGATCCTCAAGTTGGAAGAGGAACCTACTAACACACTACAGCTATGCAGCTCCCGTGATGGGCCACACGGCTAATAGAACACCATGCTGTAACACTGGAAATGTGTGGTGAGGGCTTTCCCCTCGGAGCAAGGATGGGAGTCTGCAACTACAATTCCTGTGAGGGTCTGTGTGCTTTGGGGGCTGTAGGGTTGGGTAGACTCAGTTTGAAATATTCTGTATTCTTGACAAAAAATTGGGCCACTTTGGTCCAATCTACACCTCTGAGTAAGAGGTTGAATCATTAACCTTAAATGTGATGAGTAAGTACAACAATACTTTTAAGCAAATCTTTACATGGGGAAGAGTAACAATCTATATCTGACCGCAGTCTACATATACCGTTAAACACAGTTTGTTTTTAATTTCAACGATATCTTAAAGGGCTTCAGCTGCACTCCACTTGTGCTTGGCTGTTAAAGCCCTTAGGTGCCATCACTACCAGTAGCACATAAAGTGCTGCTTCAGTGGCTCCTGTGGATGTTCCACGGCTGTTGGTGAGATCTGAAAAGTCTTCTCCATGTTGCAGAAACAAATCTGTGACTCAGATTTACTGTCTGTGTCTTTTACTGTCTTTCACTATCCTGTTCTTGGGGATTTTAAGTGTGTTTTCAGTAGAGATCTATTGTTGAACACTTGTAGAGCAGCTGAATTTCCACCAATGTCTAAAGGAACTTGGCTACAAAATGCAAGATGCCTTGGTCTGTTAGTGATGCCTAGGTGAAGTCTGCTAGAGTTAAAAATGTTTCGTTTACTGGTGCCTCCATCAGAGCTGCATTAGGTGTTGATTCCTAAACCGTTGTACCTTTACAATGAATGAAAGAAGTCATTGAGATTTTGCAGTTCTTAGAAATCCCCCTATGCTTTAAATAATTGCAAAAATCAATGCTAGAATAATATGAAAGCTGAGGAGTCCAAAGTTCAGAGCAAGGAGAGTCTGAAATGTGTGGTTTGTATCACTAACTCAGCCATGGTACACATACACAGCATGAGACTAGAAGGCATTTTCCAGTTCAGTTTTCCTTGTTAAATGTAATGTGTTACTGTTTATTATTTAATCTGTGCTTTATAATATACAGGATGTCTAATGTGCATGAGTTAATACTGTGGCTGGAAAGTTCATTTTTGGAATTGTTTTTAACCTGGATTTAGTGACAGCTTTTACATTTTCATCTCTATCGTATGCAGAAGAATGGCTTGAACGCACGCTGGAGTGCTCGCCCTGGGACCAGCAGGAAGTAATTCTCCTCTTGATCCCCCCCACAACTGCTGCTGCCAACTGAATTAGCTGAATGAGCCTTTGACTGTATTATATTCTTTTGTTTTCTCCCTCATTTGCTGGGTGGTGAGGGTCAGCTTCCTTTTACTCACCGAGAGCAAGTTAAACATGATGGCTTTGTTGATTCTGGCTCCCCTAGTCCAGAATGAATGTTAATGTGCATCTCTCTTAAATTGGTCTGGTGTCCATCGAATGGATGATGGAAGGTTTCCTGCCAGCTTTGGTGGGATTTCTTCAACCCCTTCCTTTGGATCGGTTTAGGGGCAGTTAGAAAAAGGATCAGAAAGATCAGTTTTGGGAAGGGACTCCCACGTTAATTGACTAACTCTGTGTGTAAAGTAGAAGGAAAAATGTAACTTATCTGAAATTTTGTGAAAATAACAAGTGATTTAAAAAAAAAAAAAATCTTATAAAGAATGTGCAACGTCAGCCACTGAGAGCCTCAAAACACATGGTGAACATTTGAATTGATTTTTTTTTTTTTTTTTTTAACCAATCCCTATATTGCTTCCCTCTCAGCAGATCTGTTCCTTTAAAATTTTAGTACAGGACATCTTCCTTTCCTTGCATTTCTGTATATCGGGCATGTTTTGTCTTTGAAATCTCAGGGGCTTTTATTTTTCTTAGGAGAATTTCCTCCAAGGGCTTTGCGATGAATCTGGTATGCATCACAGCTGCCATGTGCTAAGCAGCTAAATTGCATTACCAATGGGGGGAGTAATTATCAGCCTCAGATTATGGCATTATTAGCGCCTTAATACCGATAACTCTTAGCAGTTCACAAGACCATCAAATGTTTTCTTTTTAATACTGCCACAGATTTTTCAGCGAGCGCTGGAGATAACATGACAGCCCAATAGAGTTTGATGTATGTGTCTGGAGAGGGGGAAGAAAAAAAAAAGTTGAGATCCTCCAGTCAAACCAATGTCTTTAATGGCTTCCCTAGATTAAAATAATCCCTATGGGAAATCCACTATGACAACAGTTCTTATACAGATTTTCCAATTTTCCAGTCACTGCTTCTGTGCCACAACCATTCTTTGAAACTGTTTATGTTAGTGAAAGGCCACATTCTCAGAGATGACTTTTTTTAAAGAATGTGTTTTAACTCCATTAAGAAGAGTTTGAAGTTCTCACTTTCTTCCTTGGGCATTAGCATGCCCATTAGTCCTGTATCTTCTGAACGTTTGACAACGTGAAGAAATGTGGAGGTCAGCTCTGACTCTCGTATTAAAGGTCATCCTAGTGTTTGCACTAAGTACAGTATTTATAACATGGGTGATTTCATGCACCAGCCCTTTAGGGAATTGAAGAATTAGGCTTCATGACAGAAGGCCAGGCAGTAACAATACGAAAACACTAACTAGCGTTAATTTAAAATCAAAATGGGAGAAAAGATTTGCAGTCTTGAAATCAGGCACACTTATTCCTATTTAGATGTATGTGCAATACACATCCAGCACTGAACAGACTCTTTTCAAAAACAAGTTCTGAGGCCAGATTCTTAAAAAGGGGAGAGTTTCTGAAGAGCCCAGATTAATTCAGCAGTCTCTTGTTGGAGAAAAAAGATGTCATTTTTGACAATGACAGGAATTTAAAGCTACTGGGGAAGCTCCAAACTGCTAGGGGGGGAAAATCCATGAGAAAGAGAGACCAAAAGACTGGAGTGTTTCTGTGGGTGTTCACTGAGACCCAAGGTCATATGTTTGTAGCATCGTTGCACTTAACCTCTTGGTACACTTCTTTCTTGTTATATGAGGAGCCAGAAAGCTGTGAATGTGAAGAAGGTCATACTATTATTTACATCCTTGCCGCTAAAGTACTGTGGGAACACATTGCTGTGGCCACAGGTTGGCAAATTAAAAAGGGGGATTAGACTTGTCCTGCTCGATACCCATTGCACAGGGCTTCTAGCTGTTAGATGGCCATTTAAATAGCAGCTTCTCTCGCTTCCAGTTTGATTTGGTGGTTGCAACAATCAGGTTGATTGATTTGTGTTCAAGACCTGTGTTTCTGTACAGTGAGTAGCTCTGAAGCACTGTACAGTATTTCTGTGGTGTACGTTGTTATTGTAGCACCCTCCACTGGCTCGTCTACCTACTTTACCTCTCTGAAAGATTAATCCTTAGGTATGTCATGTGAAAAGCATCGATTTATTCCTAGTTTAGAGTGAAGTGAAAACTGGTATCTCAAGCACTGTGCGAATGTTGGTTTTATGTTGAGGTTTAGCTAGCAAAATGTAATTAAAAATGTTGTTTAAAATAATAATGATTTCAGACCCAAATTCACAATCAAATGCTACATAGTATGAGATACTTTAGATATTTAGCAAAACAAATAGCTCAACCAAAAGGCAGAGAAAGTATAAAAAAAAGAAAGTATTAAAAAAAGAGATAATGGTACTACAGAGCAAGTAGGAGTCTGAAGGAGCAGGGAGGTGGTGGTGAATGGTGCAGTACCATGAGGGCTGCCCAAACTGCTAACAGTGCTGTATTATCTCCAACCAGGACTCAAAGGTGTTATTCAAACAGTTGGAATTGCAGCTTTGTAGATTGTGATGAAGGTTTGATCCTTGGAAATTTGACTAATGACTGTCTTCTAATTAAACTCTGTATTCTGCTACTGTTGTATCTTGGTGCTGGTGTTGGGCATGGTGCTGCCAAGGCTGAACAGCAGCATGTCTTCATGGCTTTGCAGATCAACTTTCCCAGCAGAATATGGTCATGTTTTCTACATCACACTCACTTGCTAGGCAGGCATCTCTCATCCTCCTCATGAGCTTTACACAACAGCCCAGGGCCTCAGTACAATTTGCGTGCTGCCAGGAGCAGAGCTTCCTGGTGACATCTGCCCTGTCACTGTCTGCCGCGGTGGGATGGAGATGACAATGGGAGGGTCCCGCTTACTCCTGCGTCACTGTGCTCTTCTAGTCAAAATGCTGCTCTTGGTTAGCGATCTGCTGGCAGGAGTCCTGTTGCTGGTGGGTAATGGATATGTGAAATCAAACCACCTTCAAGGGGTTAAGCGGTGGTTTGTTGTAATGCTTTGGAAGGAGAAAGTCAAAGTTACCAAAATAGTTTTCAATCAGAGTGTCGGGCAGGGTCAGCTCTGGGTGCGGTGACCTTTCTGCTCTGACCACTACGTGGGTTAGAGTTCAACTGTATTGATATAATCTCAGGGGTGTTTACATGATAGGCTATAAAAACAACGTTGCTCCAGCAAATTTTCACACTTCAATTTGTTTTAAGAGTTAGAAAAAAAAAAACCCCAACATTTCATAAATTCTTTTTCTCACAGCCAGGTCTGCCTGAATGAAACACGCAGTCCCACAACTTTATTTTAGTTTGCTTTTCCTGTTTCCCACACATTGCAGTCAGCAACCTTTGGCAAGGGCAGGATGACCGTTGATTAATGTGGAAGACCTGAGCCCTGCCTGTAGCAGTAGGGATGCTCCAGCAAATAAGATGTTTGTTCCACTTGCAGGCCAAGGAAAAAGGAATTTCTGGAATGATCTGGGTAAAAAAAATAATTGTTTCTTTTGGCAGTCTTGCTTTGGACAGTCCTTGAGCTTGTTGTGTGGTGGTTCTATTTACACCAAGAAAATCCAAGCAAACAGGCTGCCCTGGGCTATCAGGATGGCTTAAGTTTCCAACATATTTTCCCTGCGTATCAAAAGTTTGGATCTTTTCCACACAGTCGTCTTACAGAACCATGAGTGGAAAGCACTCCGGTTGTGGTCAGGCTGTTTTCTAAGTTCTCCAACTACTGCTTTCCAGGAATGGTCAGTGCAGCCCACTGTCAAATGAAATACCTCTGAACTTGTCCTTTCTTGATCTAATTCTTTACAAACAACTACCCCCCTCTGAACTGGTTTTAGTGCTTACAGTGCTGCTATATTCATTTAATCCTCGCCACCTTTCATCTGTACAATTATATAGCAATGCCCAGGCTATATGCTGCAACGGTCCGAGCGGTTTTCATTGCCCTCAGTGGTGTTCAGCAGAGCTGCACGAGTCCTGTCATGCAATTCCTCCAGCATCGCAGTGTCACTGTGTGCCCACCCAGTTGATGCCTCCTGGTTTGCTGATTCATTCTGGGTTTATGAGTTCTGGAGCAAATTTCTTGAAGAATAACATCCCCAGGGTTGTGAATGGTCATTGAGAATACTGCAGTGCTTTCTTCCCTGGAAAACACATTGCATCCAGGAGGGCTACAGAGATTGAGGAAAATCAGCTTTGACTGAATCGGATGAAGCTGAAATAAAAGCAGGGGAAGAGCGGAGCACTGTTCAGAGATCTTCCCTCCACTGTAACCCAGATGATGGAAGCTGAAATCTGCAGCTTGCTTTCTCTTTGACCATTAGTCACAGACCCAGACTGGTGAAAGGAAAAAGACAGCCTGTTTCTAACAGTGTTGTAGGACCCAGTAGTGCTGGTTATATGTACAGTGGTCCATGTCTCGGAGCGTTTACTTATAGGCAAGGTTGTGTGCTGTGTCTGTATATCTCACCCACCCTGTCCCCACCCCTGCTATGGCTTTGATGCCAGTATCTCAAGGACATGCTTGGGAAAAAGTCTTTTGGTTGTCTTTCATGTCGTGCCTGTGCTATAGGAGTGTTTTCACAGCTTTTCAGGCTTTCTTCTTGCTGTTGCTATGTTAAAATTAAAGGCCTATTTCCAGTGTGTTTGGGATGTGGCATTTTATATAGGTTGCCCTGAGCAAGTCCTCCCTCTCTGCCCTTCCCCACTCGAGCCCTGTGTGCTCTTTCATGGCTAATGGGCAGTTCAAGGTTTCTGTTTTAATTTCTTTATGGAGCTGATCAAAATTCCTGTCTGTGACCCTCTGTATGTTGAAGATAGGGTGTTACCATGGGCTGAAGAGGCAAGAAGCGATTAAAAAGAGAAAACAACCCAGTAGTTTGCTTCCATGGGAAATGTGGGAGAAAATGTTACATTTTTTTTTTTTTTTTTTGAGTTTTGGAGTATGTCAGCAGACACTTTTTGGTAGCATATATGGAGAAATTGTATTTCCAGGAATCATCTCCAAGCTTTATTTTCCAGGGAAATAGCAGGAGAGTTGTTCATATTGCCCATAAAGAGGCTTCCGGTGCTTCAGACTGATGTTTGTTCGTTCTGTTTACACCGTGGTTATACCAAAAACGAAAGTCTAAGATGTAAATCAGCTGATGAGTCTCACTTGCTGCGTTCAGACCCGGGTAGCAGGATGAGAGAGCGCAGAGCGGTGCTTTGGACCTGTGCCTGCCTATTCCCAGCTCTGCCGTCCAGCCAGGGATGACCTTAGCTGGGCCATGTTTCTCTGTGCCTCCGTTTCCATGTGTGTGAAAAGTTAGTCATGATCCTGCCCTTTTTTTTTTTAAAAAAGTATTTTGACCCCTGCTGCTGAAAAGAGCCAGACGCTCCTCTTCATGATTTACCCAGGTGCACGGGATAAAAGCAGGCTGCCTTGGAGGAACAGGCTCCCTTCTTTGGGGAGCTCGGTGTTGCGGGAGGTGCGTGACTGTCTGAAGTGTTTACATCCTGGCCTTCTAAAGTAATATCTGTAGGCCATCACTTTGGGTTGAAAATTGATTTTATTAGGTGAAAATGAAAATGAACTGAAGAAATGAACTGCAAGCCACATTGCTGCGCTTACAAAACGCGTGACCCAGCCTCATGTGCCCGGATGTAATGAATACGCAGAGACCACCTACTTGGAACACTCCTCTGATTTTCCAGTTTCTTTAAAGTCTAATAATATTGGCAACGCAGGATGAAAGCAATTGTGAAAAGTGAAAAAGTCCTTGTTTGCCTATCCTGTCATCTGGGGTCTGTTTCACTGAAGCTGAAAATGAAGGTAACTTGCCTTAATGCTGTAGGACAGCTTTTAGTCTAATTGAACCATGCATCGGCAAGAACCCAGTATTGAGCCTTCAGTCTCGGGTTAATCCCTTTTATTGGCTTGGGTGCAGGTTATCATCCCTTCTTATCAAACAAGGACCCCTTTCTTCTCGCTCAGGATCAGAACTAAAAGCCAGTTGAGAAAGAAATGACAAATTCAAAGCTTTAAGCCTCCCTCCCACCACCAAAAACCCACCCTGTGCATCCCCGAGGTGTTCTGCGACACACACGCACTTCAGCTGCAAGGCTCGGGCGCATTTTTGTTGCTAGGAAGCTCCCTCCCTCCCTCTCCTTTCAGCTGTGATTTTTGTAGCAGCAGCTTCAAAGTGTGCAGACTTGGTTGAATTGTTTTGCCCAGCATTCGCCGATCAGCGTGTCAGATTAAATTTATGGGCAGTTGACTAGTGCTTAGTATTTGAACACCTGCTTCGACCTCCTCTTCTGGCATAGCTTTGTGAGCAGAGGTATGTTAAAGTCGCCGATAGCGAGCGTGTAGTGTGTGTCAGGGAATATTTTTTAAGGAAAATAAAGATGGCTTTGGGGAAAAGATGATAAACAGTTCTTTTGTGTGAGGCAGCTGGTCAAACTCCAGGATTGCAATTGTCTTTTCTGACCTTAAACTCTAGGAATCTGCTTAAACTAACACGGCCAAAAATCCCCCACATCTATTAGGGAACTGTTTTACCATGATTATAGGTCAAATCACTGAGGAGTAAATAAAAAGATATACTCTGCATATTTTAAATACAAGCAAAGATTTTAAATGAATTAATAATGAAATCTTTGACAAAGACTACCCTATATATATTTCCCATTTATCCTGTACTGTTTTTTGAGTCACTTATTCTGACGCTCTATTCTTTAAATATAGTTTAAAACTACCAAAAAATCCCACTTTTTTTCTTCATACTCAATGCTTGCCTTGGTCTTTTGCGACAGCTTCCTCAGTGAGAGCAATATTTTAGCAGGTTTTATGACAACGGACAGGAGGAGGAGGAGAAATTAGGGTTATTAAAGGGCAGGACGGTCTAGTAGGGGATATAATAAGATAAGATCTGTATAAATGCCTGAAACCTTCGTGCTTCCACAGCAGGGTTTCTTGCGCTTTCCTCTGAACCATCTGGGCCGTGACTCCCAGAAACAGGAGACTGAACTAGCTGAACCAGGGGTCCGATCCAGTTGGGCACTTTAGTTCCCCCTTGCACACTCCGAACTCCGGCGGTCAACAGCAATTTGAGGTGTGTGAGAAGTGTATGACCCAGCCAAATTTCGATGCCTCTGAAAGAATCCGATCCTTTGTGTGTTTCTGGGATGTTCGGCCAAATTCTTCCCATCATCTGTTGTATCGCCTTCAAGATGTTTTCCCTGCAGGCACCCTGAAAGAAAAGGTTGCAATGTCTTTTAAAACTAACTTTCCCTCCGTATTGTTCTTTGGTAAAAGCATAGCATGGCTGGGATCATTTTTTCATACAAAACAGCACAATGCCTGCTGGCCCGGGTATCCAAAATATAGTTTTATTGTTGTGGAAAGGCCTTAATGAGGAAGAAAAAAAAAACCCTATTTAATAAAGTGCATCAAGTGCCCTTGGGAAAAATTAGCACACAATGACTTCTTGTGCCGCCAATTGAAACAGCAGATCGGTGTAGTGATAGGCTTCACAGGAAATATTAAAAAAGCACAGATGGCTCAAGTTTACATGTTTACAGTGGAGCTGGAACAGCAGCTAAAACCTTCCAGTATAGTATAATTTACTAGGAGGTCATAGACCTAGTGGTTAAGAAGACTATTGTAAACACACTATTAGCGTTTGTAGAGGTCTAATCCCGGCATTTTTCGTTCTTTTCTGCAATATTAGGAGCAATTGGCTGCAGCGTTAGTGAAAAGAGATACTTAAAGCATGGAAAAATGTGACATTCCATTGGTGAACGTGGGGCTGAGCTGTTGCAGGGAGCTGGAACAGGGTTATGCAATTGCTACTGTTACTATGTAATTAGAAGCTCTTTGGCACTAATCTATGATTGGACTCACAATGTGATTTAGAAAAAAATAAGTACTGAAAAATGGAACTAGAAACAAGCTGCTTCAGCAATTACAAGAGTATCTGCTATGCCTGGAAGAGTTGTGGTTCACAACTCTGAGGAAAGCTGGCCAGAGGGAGAGATACCCAGGGGATCTGGGTTTAAGTCCTTGCTCTGCCACGAGCTTCCTATTGGGCCTAGGTCAAGCCAGCTAGGATGTTTTCCTGTTTAGGTAACTAATGAAGTGCTGCTTTTTTAATTTTGTTTTGTTTTGTTTGTTGCGTCTCTGGTGGGATCTAGTAGAAATGGGACCACAGCAGATAACAGGGCACTCAGCAGGGATGCTTCGAACTCCCTGGGCATACTTTTCATCATCTAACTATGGTAAATGTCACTTCTTTTACTCTTCCTCCTCTTTGTTCAGACTGTCAGCTCTTCAGGACAGGAATTGTAACATCCAAAACTCAGGCAGAAAATGGATTTTAAGCAGGCCTGTTGCAGGCTGTAGTGTAAGGTAATGAGATGGGGTCACCAAATGGACAGGCGAGCCTGGCTAGGAAAGGACTAACTGCCTTTAGTGACAGGTGTCCTGTAAGTGTGTGGTTTGTTCCCTACAGAAATCAGCAACCTTGGTCGATCGAGCATCTGCTTAACTTAATGGCATTTTAATGTGGAACCATGTGCTGCCTCCCCTGCAGTTTGAGCTATTTTGTTTACTTAAAAAAATACTTAACCCATAGAAACAGGACAAGCAGACACTGCAAGTAAACCTGAAGTTGTGAAAAGTTCTAAACAAAAATATAAGAAAATCTAGCTCGTGTATTTCCCTTCACGACCAGTTTTCAAAGCAGTATGCAAAGCAGTTCAGTATTATTATCACCTTCCAACAGACGGACAGACTGAGGCACAAAGAAGTGAAATAATTTGCCAGAAGAGTGATGAAGTCTGGACTTAGAAATAGGTATCAGTCAAATGTTCCGTCCTCCAGACCAGAACCATTGCGTTGCGCTCAGTGGAGTCTTTGAATTTTCATGGTATGGTAGCTCAAATCGTGCGATTAAATGTCACCAATTCAAACAAGACATTGTTCCAGTTGCTGTCAGCCCAGGAGCAGCTGGGTTTTTTTCTTCCTTGCACATGTACTTGCAAATGTGAATGGTGTTATTTTCATTTAACAAGCTCCTGTACTATCACTGGAATCGCTTGATAGTTAAGTCATGTTAAATTAAAGCTGGCTGCTGCTGCCGCGTCATCACAATCAACAGTACAATAGGTACATTATTAACTGAATGTTTACTTTGCAGACAGTTATCTTCCTCATCAGAAAGTTGACTTCACCTGGGAATGTTAAAATAGGTGAGTTGAAGCTGGAGTTCTCAGCTAATCTGGTGCTGATCTAGATGGCAATATCTCCATGTGAATTTTACCAAATGAAACCTGTATGACTCACGCTAGAAAAATCTCAACCAATAACATGAGCTCATTAAACACAAATCAATCACCACAGCAACTAAAACCACAACAGGGCAAGGAGTACTTCAAAAAAGAGGAAATTTGGGTGAAAGTGCCCACCATACCCAGCTTTTCAAGCAGAGCTCGTTGCTGGTGATGGTTAGGGGATAGAGCCAGATGGTGAGGGTTGCTCCAGGACAAGGCCCACAGCAAGCGTAGTGATTTTCTGAAAAATCCACGTTTTGTTCACTACGCAACCTTTTCTAGCCCCTTGCAGTAGAACTCATTTCGGGAGCCAGAAGCCTGGTACCAAGCCTTGCAGTTTAACATCTGGTGGCATTTTAAACCTCTCTAGTTCTCCACTGGAGATTGTGCATACCTGGAATGCTGTATCATGGTCTGAAAATATTTGCGTCCACATGCAAGAGGGAGAAGTGGAATATGACACGTGGTTGCCCTCACCTGGGTCAGAAGGATGGAGTCCAATTCCAAAACCCACAAGCTAAGGTCAAGAGCCGAACGCCCTCTGATTATTGCAGCAAGGGTAGGAATCTGTGATGATGCTGAGCACAAAAGGGAGAGCTTTGGGTCGAGCTCAGCACTGCTTTGGCCTCGTGCAGCCTTTCTGTGCCTGCCCTCAGCTTGTTCTGGGACTTCTGCCAACCAAAATTCCCCGCTCACTGTGTGAGTAGCTTTTTAAACATCTCAGCCTAATCTGAGGGTGTACTATGCCACCATTTCAATTAACGACCTTCTATGAATCCTAAGTTCAGGAGACATTTCAAGTTGAGTATCTTGCAGTCGAATAGGTCTTGCTGTCTGGATGAGAATTCTCCCAGCTGTGAGAATGACGGGGCATGCACTGGAGAATGCTGAGGGCTGAGGCTGAGTGAGTGCCTTCTGGGTCCTAGGATCAGGGTCATCAGCCCTGAGCATTTTGGCAACTATGTGTTTTTTCACAACTCAGTGAAAATTGTGTTTTAGTTGATCTGCATGGGATTTATTTCATTTATATTTGTGGGTGTATGCAAGAGGAGAAACAGCTCCATGATCTGCTGTGATTCCCCTTCTCACTTCTGATGTGGGGGGAGAAAGGTTTGACACCACATGAATCTTGTAGGTGTCCCACATGAGGCAGCATGCCTCACTGAGGTCTTGCTGGGTGTCTGAGAGACCCACTTCCCATTTAGTTTGAGCTCAGTTACCAAAGGCTAATGTTCACAACGTGTCTGAGGTCGAAGAGCTCCCACACTGGTGAAGGCAATCCTAACGACTGCGGGAGAAGGAATATGGAGAAAAGATTTTGGTTCAAAAATCTGCAATGAACGATAGATCTATTAATTGCAATGGCATCCAGACTGGATCATGCTGTGGCCACTAGTAAGGAGTTATGAATTAATCTATGTGCAATATCCCAGTTTACTAGATCTTCATTTAAATGACATGCACACACATGTGTTTTTATACACACACACACACTCGTGTAAGCCTGTAACCTCTTTTGCCTGGTAGCAGTAGCTTTAGTTTGTAGAAAGAAACGCGGTGTGTCAGACCCCGTCTGTCTCTAGATACGTATGTTTACATAGGCCAGAGTTCCACATGATGTAAATCAGTGATAGCCATTAAATCCAGTGATGAATATTAGCTGAGGGTGGACTGTTTCTATTTACAGCACAAGCCCTGCTGTGTTTTATGTTTTGATATGAACTTAAAATAAATTAGGGGAGGGGGAATAGTTAAAGCTGCTCAGCATAGAGAATTCTTAAGCAGAAAATACTGGTGTTGAAAGTGCTTTGATTTCTGAGAAGAGAGTGTAACAGGGAACCACTGGGATTTAGAACTGACCTCAGCAAATTCAAATGAGAACTAGAATATAGTTAAAATATAACATTAGCTAGAGGGAGGTATAGCAAACTGTCACGGGGAGGAGTGGATTCTCCATGTGAAATGATTTCTTCTTGAAGAATGAATGAATTTTTTTTTTTTTCTTAAATATACTCAAGCCAGACACAAGCTAGTGGAATCCATGTAAAAAACCATGTTTATCCTGTGATAAACAAAAGGTCAGGACTAAATGATCTAAATCATCACTTCTGGCCAGTAATCTGACCTGTGAATCTTACTATGTGTTTATATAAGTCCTGGCACAACGAGTTCTTGAGCTCAGCTGTGACTTTGTGGTATAATAATTATTAACAACAGAAATGCACTGCAATAAATTTGGAAAGTGGAACTTTGTCTCCGTACATAAGAATGCAGAAAAATTTCTTTGTATTAGTTGTAGGTATGAATTCAAAATGAGGTAGGTAGCCTGCTTTAAACTGTTGGTGAACAATCTACTTCAGAAATAAAAGACACTTTAATTCAATTCAGCTTGAGTTTGGAAGAGAAAAAAAAAAATCCATTTGAGGTCACAAACTCAGAACCACTCTATTCTCACAAGGATTTAACACAGTTTAAAAAACCCCTTCCTATGTTCAAATTATACTTCAAAATAATTTCCTGAAGTTGCCCCCATGTAGACAAGTCGGTGGTTATGATACTCCTGCTTGTGCCTTTCAGAGGCTCCACACTGAAGCTGATGTTTCCTCATCTCTTTTTGGTGATGATAACCCTGTCCTTTATCTCCTAGATGACTGTTATGTTAAACGCAGAATACATTAAATTGGATGCCTCAGTTGGGATGAAATTTATGACTTCAGGGCTTAACATTTCATCTTGGCTTATTATTAGGAGGATGAATGCTGATAGAATGTTGTCTTCATTCTCCAGGAATGCCGAAGAGGTAAATACAGCGTCTTACTGAGCATGGTTTAGACCACACGAGTTGATGGTCTTATTATGTATATGTTTTATTTTTTTTTTTTAGAGAAAGAAATCAGCTACTGGAAGCGTACTTGTTAAATAATGGACAGAAGCATGGCAAAGGGGCACTGACACGGGGTGTTAAAAGATCTAACCAGGCATGACACTGCATGGTCTACACCCTTCGAATCCAACACGGATGTTGGCTCCAGCGTGGTATGAGTGTGTGCAGGCATAGGTTTGATGATTTAAGGTTTTTCTGCTGGTGTTTAAAGTTCAAATTCTCTTTCTGTCATAAACTTCCCATGTGACATGAGAGACGTTAATCTTGCCCAAATCCTGTTAAAATTCAGGAGGAATTGTCGGCCACACCTATGAATATTGTGAGCTGTTTCAGACAGAGTAGATGATTTCTCGCAGTGTGTCTGTGCAATACGTAAAAGAATGAGAGTATAAAAAGAGGGACTCTGAGGTGACGTGCATACCTCTTACAGCTCTTAATACTTGTGACTGCTGTTGTCTAAGGAGAGTATCTGCCTAAAAATCCATGAGAATAAGTGCATCGTGTCAGGAAAGGAGAGGGCTTTTTTTTTTCCTTTTTATTCAGTGGAGCCAAACTCCATACTGGCTTCAGGGAAATCATGTTGGGAACAGAACTGTTCCAGGGAATGCAAATGGCTGATGCTGGTGGGCTGTGATACCTATGAACTCCCGAGGGCTTTCTGAAGGAGTGAAGTGCCTTCAGCTTTCAGAAGCTGATTCTTTTACTCGCTCTCCAGGCAAAGATCACCTTGAATACTTGATGATCAGAAAATGTCATCTGTTGTTCTGGCCCCTGGTTTGTACTGCATTACATTACCTCACTAGATTATATTTCAGTACTTTCTTTAGAAGAAGTCATGTTAACTTGCCTCAAGAGACTGGAAAATACAAGAATAAAAGTCCACCAAGACTGTTTAATGCAAAGGCACCATCTGTGTCTCAGGAAATTCACAAATCGCGAATCCACAGGTGCTGGGAGAGTGTTCTGGATAAATATCACTGCATACGTACCCTGGCTATTTTATTGTTCTCTAGGTACCTGCTAGTGGTCGGAGGCAGAAGCAGGGATTAGACGGACTTTTGCTGGGACTTGTTACGCTGTTCTTATGCTGAAATCTGCTTCAAAGCCTCCACGCTGACTTTGAGTGGACACTCGTGGTACTCTGTTTTCCCAAAAATACTTGTACATAGATGGTGCTGATAGTGTTACGGTCATTATTTTTATTTTTATGACCTGCCCCTGCAGTCCCCACTGAGGTCCGCACCAGGTGCTCTACAAGTCTCTGCAACAACAGGCTTTGAGCCAAAGGGTGGGGTTTTCATCTTCATTTGAAGATTGGAGAGGAGAAGTGCTTGCTCCACTGAATCCCTAAGACACTCATAAATCTCTCTTTCCCAATAGACAAGGCAGATGTACAGTGGGAAAGGAAAACAAATGAAAACAGGGGTGAAGGGATTTATCCATTGTCACAAAGAAGTTTTTGGCACAGCCAAGCATGGAATTCAGGGATTTTTTTTTTGTGTGTTTTTTTTTTTTAGCCTTAGCCTGCTGTCCTGTGCAGTGGGCAATTCCTCCACTCCCCCACCGTCCTTTCATGAAAATGCTGTAGTAAACCAAAAACATTTAAAAGCTTTGATTCAAATACTTCCTCTCTCCAAGCACCAGGTGATGAATCACAGTAGTAAGCTGTCATTTCCATCCCTATATCCTGCATGTTCTGGCAGTTCCAATATGAAAGACAATAGCTTAGGACAAGTAGTTGCAGTGATTTCCATTCTTGACCACTTTTCATCACTTTGGCGATCAGAGGTGCTCTCTTTAACCCTGGCTCAGCCTCTGAATATTCCCTGCTCTTTATAACAGTGTTTGTTGCTTGCTGAAGCTGCTTTGAAGGCATGATTGAGTTAAATCACCTATAAATCCTACTTGACACAATATCTGTTTCAAGGTAGTGAAATAAACACTTAACAAAACCGTTCTGAATCATTAGCTGGTGCTGGGAGAGAGGAAGTATTTCAATCAAAGCTTACAAGCATTTTGTCTTACATTAGCTTTTTGACAAGACCCCAAGGGGCCAACTTTTGTCTTGTTAGTGTCAGATACATCACACAGTACTCAGAAGTCAGGATGAAAAATTCACTTATAAGATTTATCAGAAATTATAGATGCAATGGAATAGGTGGGACTGGAGACTTTAGAGTACAGGTGAGTAGTGGCCAGCTGTGTAGCTACAGGGAGGAAGACCTTAGTCCGTGTATGTAGACCATATATAGTAGAAGTAGACAGACTGTAGTTTTATCAGTAATTTGCAAGAGTTACCAGCTCTCAGTCATTGTGTTCTGATGGAAAGTGCATTTCCTAGAAGCATGTTACATGTATTTTTGCTATTACTTCATAAATAGTTTAAGGCCATTTGATAGTCTGCTTTGGCCTTCTAAATAGCAATAGGGAATAATTTTTCTCAGGTGATTCTGCCATGAAACCAGTAACTTCTTTTCAGAAGAATTTCTTTTCAGAAAGGGTTATCAGACATTGGAATGGGCTGCCCAGGGAGACGGTGGAGTCATCTCTGGATGTGTTTAAGAAAAGACTGGACATGGCACTTAGTGCCATGGTCTAGTTGACATGGTGGTGTCAGGGCAACGGTTGGACTCGATGATCCCAGAGGTCTCTTCCAACCTGGTTGATTCTGTGATTCTCTTGAAAATTGAGTATGTTGTAAAAAGAACTATAGTTTGTAAAGATAGAATGAGAGGATTTGCCAAAAAATTCCCTGTTTCTGGGTGTAGGGTTTTTCAGGTCGGGATCTTTATTTCTGCGTATGGTACAGAGCTGAGCCCTTGCTCAGCAAATCAAACCCACGGCGCAGAGTCTTTGTAAGGGTCACCCGTGTTCCCCTCTGGTGTCATGGCCTTGAGGTGATGCAGGATGCATCAGGAATGAATTGTCCCTCTTCAAGAGGTGCAAAACTGGCCTTCTCTTGTGCCTGGAAGCACCTGGGTGTGCTACTTCTGTAGAGGAAAGCTGTGGTGAGGGAGAGAACAGACCCATTGTTTCCCTTCTCCTAATAATGTTCCTTGTTCAGTATATTAAAAAAAATAAATCTTTGAGGAGCTTTGCAGTTGTCACACAGCTGTCATGTAGTTGGTCTGAAGTTGCTTCTTAGCCCTGACATTGCTTCACTCTGAGTGTGAACAAACAAAACAGATTAACTACCCTTCTTTTTGGTAAGATACAGCTAAATAATCCTTATCTGGTCCTATCTGGGGACCGTTTCCTAAAACTATTTCTTATGGTGCATGACTGTTACAGATCAGTATGTACAAGTATCAGTGTGTTAGTGTACAATGAAGTCTGTGCATGCTGCTGCTCAGAGGCTTGTTTGTGATGGAGATAACTGAAGGTTGAAAGCAGGGAAACAATAGGCAGGGGAATGCCGATGACTGAGAAGAGATGATAAAAAAATGACATTCATGTTTCTTGCATGCAGCTTTATGTTGAGTTTGCAGATTTGGAGGTTTCAGTCCTCATGATATTGCACACCCCTGTCAAATGAGTGCAGAAGATTTATCTTCAGAGGCCTGCCTTGTGTAATTGCCTCCAGGAAACTAGAGACACTAATCTGTTCTACCTACAGTAGTGCAGTACAACACAGCGCAGTGGGGTCCGCTCCCTGAGCGGGTTCTGCAGGGCCTACGGCTTCTCCATTTATTTATTAACAACTGTCAGTAAAACCTTTCTCTTCTCAGTGCCACGTTTTATTGTAGGTACTAAGAATTTGGATTATGTGCCAGGCAAGCTGTTGATGTAAGACACCTCTGTGCACCTGTCCACTTAGAAGGCTGATCTTATATCGGTCTTTACTTCAGGAAGTGGCTGTTACCGATAATTTATTGAGTGCTGACAGCCTGATCTTCTCTGTCCCAAATACCTCCTCCCTAAGAAGACTGCATACTGAGTAAGGCAGACAGTGCTCTATAAATCATGATCAAATACAGCCATGCTGCGGTGATTCAATATGTGATTCATTTAAGATTGGAGGGGAGGAGGAGAGCTGGGAAAAGATGGGATAAAAGCACTTTCCTGAAGAATGCAAAGTGTAGATCACAGATTATTTTCAATTAGATTTGCTGGCGTGCGGCTTTTGCATGCAGGCAGGAACTGGTCGTCATGTGAACTGTCTGCTTTATTCACAGGAGCAATGCTTAGATGTCCTACTCAGGAGCTACTTAAAAAGCAGTTCTGTTTATGTGTAAAGGAAAAAAAATTATAGATGTTGCTCTGCTTTTCAGCCCTAAGGTTACGTCTATTTTCACCGAGTTCTTGCTAAGCATTTGTTCTTCAATCAAAAGATACTTTCAATTGATGAAAGCAATTAAACAATTTGAAGATGGTTGTCTGTGTTAGGTCTGTCTTTAAGGATTTTGGTGTCTCTCAGAAATTCTACACTGAAGGCTTCTGATGTGTGTCAAAGAACTCGATTTAAACTCAGATTCTGGGGCAGGGTGTGCGTGCATGTGTCATGACACAGGAAAGGAAGTCTGTCTTTCAGCTTTGCTGGCTGAAGAGGTGTTCAGAAGACTCCGCAGCTTTTGTCAGAGTCGCAGTTCAAAGAGACTGTTACACAGACCTACGTCTGAGAGACTGGTCTCCCTCAGGGGTATCAACCATCAACCTTTGTTGATGATGACTGAGTTTTTCTCCTGGGTATTACGGAAGAAGTCAGTGGGACCACTGTGAAAGTAACTGCATAGTAGAGGAAATGCAAGGCTCACAGTTTGACCCCAAGTTGTGTCCTGGTAATATTTTAAGCCCAAAGTGTCCAGTTCAGGACAGATGTGGAAAGAAGGTACAACATTATCAAAGTCCAGGGGCTGTTCTGGTGTGGCAAGCTCTGTTTTCCTAGAGGGTAGGAGTCCTTTGCACACTGTGCTGGCTTAGGAGCTGAAGGTAAAGTATTTTAAAAGCATCTGCATGATTGGGGAGTCTATAGGTTCTGACTGACATATGATAGTCCGTTAAAATTAGGCAGCTGAAGTTATTCCTGCCCACGGGTGTCTGCCCTGCTCCTCTGAGGGGACAGATTGGATGAGGCTTTGAGCAACCTGGTCTAGTGGAAAGGTGTCCCTGCCTATGGCAGGGGGGTTGGAACTAGATGATCTTTAAGGTCCCTTCCAACCCAAACCATTCTATGATTGTTGCCCTGAGGCAGTGATGTCTGACCTACTTGGGAATTGCCACCGTTGACAGCCTGGCATGTCCACGTTTACCTGCAGCCGGCTTTTTTGGTTTATTTTTATGTGCCAGCCTGACTGTTAATGGTCGTGCTACCTTTGCTGCTCTGCCAGCTTCTGTCTGAGCCCCACACACATTCCCTTGCTTGTCTGTGGGACGTAGGTGATTGTCACATAAGATATGTCTCCACTGCAGTTGCAGGCATGCTGATCACCCAGACTGACGGGAAATGGCAGCCCGGTTAGTTCCCACCTGGGCCTGTGTACCCTCTTCCTTCAGGGAACGAGAGAGTGGATAGCTGCATTTCCAGGGCTATGGCTGAGCTACGGTTCTAGAACCAGGATCTGGAGTCTAGAAACTCCCCTCTGCTTTTTGGCCACGCAGGTGTTGGTGCAGGTAATCTGTTCAGCATGCTTGGCTGGACAAATGGACCTTGTCCACAAGCTCTGCCGGGGCCTTCTGTACAGGTGCCAAGAGGGGATCTGCATCCATGCTTTGGTTTGGATCGTGCTTGAGCTTTTGAAGTGAATCTTTTTACTACCACACTTCAGTTAACATCACAGAGTGGTCCTGGACTGCTTTTGGACGAGGCAAGGCCAGAACATATGCACGTAACTTACTCTGAATGCTGACAGGCATTCGGTCCATAGGTTAGGTTTAGGGATAGGGTAGATCTCAACACTGTTTGTTTTTTTTTTCTAGATCCTCTTGTATCACTTCACAGTATTTGTTGATGTAAATGTAGCCTTAGGCTGGTCTTAAGGATGGCTCTCAGGCTGCAGTGTTTCCTAATGCCTAGGGTTCTTTTTAAGATATGGTCTGTTTTCAGATGTACTCCAAACCAATGTTGCCTCTCATAAACTGGGAGAAATCATCACAAAATTAGAAAGCAATTTCTAAGAAGGAAAATAAAACCCAAGAATTTCCAAATTCTGCTTGTTAAATCAGGATACAGACCTGACTGACTCAGAAACACTGGATTCCCCCCTTCCCTCTCTTGCACCATGCATGGTATGTCATACCACGGTGGTTCTCAGATCACCAAACTACAGTGGTAGCACCTGCCCCCGGGCTTGCAGTGATATAAACAGGTACGTTCCTGCAGGGTAAGGTGAACCTCAGCTGGCAGCAGGGAGGTGGCCTGGGGATATTTCTCCTTGAGGGACACAGGGCATTGTCTCCCACAGGACAGCATGTCAAACCCTTGCCTTGATCCCAAGTCTCTGCACCATTTTGGGCTGGTAGGTTCATCTCCCCTCAAGAGGGCAGCAAGACTTTAGGGAGGGCACCTATACTGTGTGCCTTACAGAGAACTTAGGGTCATTTTAGCAAGTCTTTCACAAACAGGTGAATGTCTGGCTAAGACATGTCTCAGATCTATGTCAGAGTCCTCTCTGGAGTCTGGGTAGCTCAGATTATTCTGTCTTTACACCAGGGATGTTACCAAGCTTTGGTGCAGCAATATGAGGAGCCTGTGCAGAACGAGCTGGCCATCTGCATGGCTGTGGGTGGACAGGAATCCCTAACACAGACATGTTCAAAGACTTTCAGCAAGGGAGAGGGCTCCTTTAAATTCAAGGCACCAAGAACAATTCTGAAACGGGTAGTTTTCATCTGTGAGTCACCGGCACATGTCAGCTTGGGTTCCTTTCCCATTTCAAAAACTTCCTGGTGAGGAATTCTAGCAACCCACCATACATTGCAGCAAACCAGGGGAAGGTTAGGCACTACTTGTGTTGTTAACCTACATGTGTCGGCATATCCCAAGCTATAAGTAGGAGTCCTGTGAATTCCCAGCACTCAATATCCTTGTCAATACACATTTATTCTCACTAGGCTTGGAACTTATGATCTAATTAGGATTTATTAGAAGGTAGATGATCTTCTTAATAGACAATACAATTTAAACTGATGAGGGCTTTGTGTAAACACATGTGTGCACTCACACATGTTTGTATAAGATTCTCATTCAAGTTCCTGCCCTTTTCTGTATAAGCAGGTATTACTATCTTTTCTAATGAATCAGAGAAAGGAATAGATTATTTTTCTTTTTACTAATCAAAATATATTTTCAAGGAAAATGATTTGAGCATCGCTGGTTTTGAGTGTTAAGGTAATGGCTGTTAGAAAAACAGGCGTTCTGTCTGCAGCCAACAGTCTCAAGATGTGCTTCATGGACCATTTCTTTGTCTTTTGAAGAACTGTCCAGGTAGTGAGGTTGATAGACCAGCTCATCCGTAGCTCCAAGACCATGAGGTAGGCTGTGTTTTGGAGTGCTCCTGATATTAGTAGTACTTAATGACTTAAAAAATCGTGAGGTATCTCTGGACACCTTTGTGCAGTGAGGTCCCTGTGTGGACAGGAGATTTGGAAACATGCCATGCCCTTGACCTTCTGCATGACCATTCCCGACTCATGATGTGGGTGTACCCTTCAGCACCCTTTGTGGACCAGAAAGCAGGCAAGTCACCAGCAGTTCAAGTCAGACCATTCCCATTGCTTTAACCAGCCCTTCCCATGTATGTTTTGCATGTGGGAACAGGAGGGGAGATGATTTGGGGTGGGAGAAGGGGTGGATCAGTGAGAAAGGCTCCTAAAATGTGTTCCACGCAAGAGAAATGCTTCACCTGGGCAAGGAGGGAGAAGGAGGGAGCTAGCTATATCTCTGCTAATAAATTAAACAATGCGCAGGAATGTTCCTGGGCCGGGAGCGTGACTGCCCGCCCTGGTAAACTGTTAGAACAGTCCCTGGCGAGGTTTTGGCATGCGCCAACCAGTGCTGCCCCAGGTAGTTTTCGAGTATGGTTTGGCAGCAAGCATGTTCCTGGGACCGTCCCCGGTCGGCTGTTTGCATGCAGCCTCCCTGTTTTGAAGGTTAAGGGTGTTTACTGGCGGAGACTCAGGCTGTTCTGTGCCAGCTGGCCTCCATGCCCAGGAATGTTCCCAGGCACACTTAATTTACTTGTATAGATATAAGCTAATGTTAACAGTTATCATCTGTCCCTGCATCTCACATCACTGGGCTAAACGAGTGTGGTGTTGCTTGTACACAAGCTTTTTTTTCAGCAGTGCCTTCTGCTGCACGGGGCGTTAAGGCTCGTGTTGTGTGCCTTTGAAATCGGGTCAAGGTGTCTTCGCTGAGAGCCCTGATGCTGACGGCAGCTTTGTCCCAGCTGTGCTCCTGTTGTAAGGGCTCCAAGCAATGCTGCTTTTGGGACTGCAGCAATAAACCCCCCCTTTATGGCAATTCCTTTCAGTTCATCAGCAGTTCAGGCTGCCATGCTGCATTTTCTTATTTACTTCTCATTAACATTAAGTTTACTTTGGAATTGTTGTTTTTGAAAGGAGGAATCCCAGCCCAAATGAAATGAGTGGAAAATTCTCACTGATTCTACAGGGACAGGATTTTGCTGCAATTTCCTATACCCATCAACTCTCTCTGTGTTACTGGTTATTTTATTTTAGATGCACTTCTTGTATTCTTTCTAGTTATTTTCTTCCAATATTTCTCAGCCTTTTGAGTCTCATTGTATAATTTCTCTTCCTTCTTTGCTGTTTACAGTTCTTTTCCTCTCTGCATCTCCAGTCCACATCATTATCACAGAATCACCCAGGTTGGAAGAGACCTCTGGGATCACCAAGTCCAACCGTTGCCCTGACACCACCATGTCAACTAGACCGTGGCACTAAGTGCCATGTCCAGTCTTTATTATGTGATAAGTCTTAGGCGTATTCATGATATAGCTACTGAAACAATATTTACAAAAGTTTAGGGCAGCACAGATCACAAAAGTAACAGGTCTAGTGGAAAAATACATTTTTTGCATGGCGTTATCTCCTTTTGGATTGACAGCAGCGAGCCATACACCAGGGTGCCTAGATGTGTATGATTTCTTCATTAATGATCTGGAGGAAAATAGAATATATTTTAGGATTTGCATAGGCTTTCTGTGCAAAGACCAAAGAGATTGGTACATGCTTCAGTGATATGACATCAAATTTGTAGTAAGCTGTTAGTCATAGCTGAGACAGTCACCAGAATTTGTGGTGTGGGAGCGGTGGTGATATTTTATATATTCTTTATTAGGTGTCCGTAATTAGGCTTTGCTGGTGACCTCTGTCTCTCAGCCAAGGCAAACCAGGCATTTTGGTTCATTATAGTATAATTGTAGGATTTCATTCTTTATTTTTGTAACCTGCAGATAACGTAGGGGTAGCCACTTTCCACCAATGTGTAGGGAGTGAGTTGGCCTGGGGAATACTTCTGCTAAACGTTATTAGCTTTACTCTTTCAGAATAAAACAACCCACCAAAATTTTTATAGACCTCTGTCTGAGATGCATCGAAGAGCTGAAGTCAGTGGACTTTTTTGTATTAAAAAAATAAACAGATACATGGCATGGTGGCAGCCCCCTTGGATGCAGAGCTACCACCTTCTCGTCCTGTAGTCCAAAACTGACAGAACAGGCATGTCTGTTCCCAGATCCTCCCTTTGGATTTCTGTTGCATAGTTGTAAAATAATCACAGTCTTTTATTCACAGAAGACCAGCTCAGCATGATGCAGGTGACTGACATGCAAATAATGGATCTGGAGTGATTTTGCAGTAAATAAAGGTGCAAGTAGCCCCCCTGAGTCTTTAATGCTATTATTTATATTGATGGGAGACTGTGATTTTGAAGGTAAAGCTGCTTCCTGATTTCTCCCGGGGTGCTGAACATCTGAAATGCTTCTGGTATTAAAATCTCTGACTGCTTCATCTGAGTGAGCACAGTTTCACTTGGATCCAAATGGCAGTAGTTCAGAACAGACAGATGTATTACCCTTGTTTTAAATTCATATATTTTATATCCCACCATAATATAAATCCATTTATATCCATTGTGATCCAGTCTTTTAACCTGATTTGGTGGATACAACTCCTCAATAAAGACAGAAGCAGTTACAAAGCATGCTGCATTGCGCATCTCCCATATCTTCTTGAGAGATGCATCTTATTCTCCTCTGGACCACCAGCTCCACAGCCAAATTAGCCACCTCTTTGAGAAGAAAAGGCCAATGGCCCGAAGGAAAGTTTTATGGTTTAATGAAACAGTAAGAAAACAAATATTAAGTTCTTAATGAAAGAAATGAAAATGAAAAGCACACAGTAGTCAGTACTTTATGATCCATGAATTCCTTTCTCTTGCCCTGCAGAAAGCACATGTGTTCTGCAGTAGCTGGGCTGATGCTGTTGGCAAACCTTTCATTCAATGTAATGGTGCAGGATCAGGGATTTGGGAAGGAAACTGGGAACAGAAGAAGTAGATGAGACCTGCTCTTGCCCTGCAGAAAGCACATGTGTTCTGCAGTAGCTGGGCTGATGCTGTTGGCAAATCTTTCATTCAATGTAATGGTGCAGGATCAGGGATTTGGGAAGGAAACTGGGAACAGAAGAAGTAGATGAGACCTGCTGAGACATAAATCCAGCCTTCTGCTATCATGGGCTCTGCACCATAAAATCATTTCCATAAACTTTTCAAACCTCCATCACCGATTGTCAGGTTTCTTTGTCCTCACAGCTCCCCTTGGCATGCTTTTCTAGTGACTCACCTTCTTCTCATTTTTTACCCAAATTAATTCACTGCTGTAGATGCCGCTTTGTTCTTGAGCCAAAGTTGTTCTTTCGCTTGCATGGATCTCCTTTCTGCTCTGCATCCCTCTGACATACCTGGTGACAGCAGCTACACTCTCTCTGCCTTTCATTGTCAGCCATACAGCCAAACTCTTCTAGTCATCTGCCATGGGACCGTGCTTTGATTGCGCTGGCAGCTTTGCCAGAATTCCTGCTTAGTATGAAGACTGCAAAACCACATAAGGTACCACCAATGTTAGTGTCACTTTGGCAACCAGCCCCAACAAACCCTGGTGGCAACAGCAAGTGTGAAATGAACTATGGTGTCTCACAAATATCAAACCAAACCCATTGAGTACATATTTTGTTCAATGACCCTGCCATGCAGGCGTTGTGACGTACGTTGCTGCTGCACGTGATGGCTTGCATAACACGCCGTGTTGCTGTCCCAGCTAGCAAGAAGGCTGATTGTAGGCCACGCCACTGACACAGGGCTCAGGATCCGATTTGAGTGGAAACTGATGGCTCATTTCTGTGATTACGGGTTTCTGTATTTCAGTGGGTTCAGTTTTTCATCGCTAAGGTCACCGTTCTCTGTGTTCTCAAGATAATTATGATTCCTTTACCTATTGAGTTCGTAAAGTCTTCAAGGCAGAATCTGCCAGTTTCTGTGGGCACATTCATCACTGAACACAACAGGACCATGACAACCGAAGGCTTTTAGAGAGAGAACTGGAATGTGAGTAACTGTCATTACCGGAGCGCTTTCAAAGTAGTAATTTTCAAATGGTTTTATGGTTTTGCTACGTAAGTCATACGGTACCCAGGTGGGCTCAAACCAAAGTATTTTGACCTCAGTACATTTGAGCTAAGCCTTTATTGATGGAAGTTTTCATGGAACACATTTTCTCATGGAAATTTAATTTTCTACATTTAAAGCTGTATTTCTTGCAGATGAAGTGAGTGTGCTTGTTCATTGTGAAGATAACAATACAGCCAATGAATTGCATATGCCTGGGTAAACTCTAAACACACAAGCCTAACATGGAATATAAATCTAAATGTCTTGCACGTGCTATGCAAATTCAAGAGTCTTCAATAGGGCCCTGTTTCACCAAGGAGCTGATTCCAGAAAAGTTTGAAAAAGCAGTGGAATAACTTTAACATTATTAACCCACATAAAGACTCCTGAATATAGTACAAAATCACTCATGTTGATATTGGCACCTCCCCGGAAAGAAAAAGAGATCAAAGTTTTTTTTTCCGCTTGAAAATATTAGCCTTGAGTTTGTTCTCAGATCTTTAATGTAAAATTGCATTTACTTTGTATGTTTTTGAGACTGAGGCATTATTGTTACTCCAGTTCAGTAGGCTTTTTGTAATCAGTTCATATACACACATTTATTTAGCTCCTTCTTCTGAATGGCAAGGAGATGATTTTCCGTACAGAAATGGAGGGTCTTTTCAGAGGTGGAAATATCTTAAAGAATTGCACCTTTATGATCATTCATAGATTTGTTTATAAGGTTAGAGCCCCATAAAGTATTCAGAAGTAGTTTAATTGCTAAGCTAACACTGGCTTGAAAATAAATTGCTGAATCCCGACGCTTTGTTCATTTTCTGTTCTAGCATATTGTATTTTTTAGTGCATTGTGATACTGGGTTACTCAAGCAAGATGAGAATGCTCATTTCAACAAGAGCAGGACTAAAGCTGGGTTTTTTTGAAGAGTATTACATAGTCTTTTAATGTAACAATTTCAAAATGGTGCCTGTGTATTCCTGTCAAAGCAGAGAGAATTATACTGCATCTTAATGGGATATATTTGTTTGGCATCTGCAGAGAAAAACTCAGAGTAACCTTCTCTAATACATCTTGAGTTTCTGCTTTAGGTCTTTGTTCACCAGAGACCACACTGACTCTGGGATTTTGTACAGCCTTGAGACCTGTATTGGGGCTGACTAATACACTACCAGTCAGTGAACTGTTACACTCCCTACACAGGCCCTTACATGAGGTGAAGGGATGTGAACAAAACCTTTTCCATTTCATTTTTTTTAAACTAGACTCTCTACCTCCTCCACCTACCAGGAGCGAGAATACCTTTATCATAAACTACTGGTACTGCAAAGATGAGTAAATGCATTTGGAGCAGCCCAGATCTTGGGTGACATCAGCAATTCTGTTTGCTCTGCTGAGAAGAAATGCTGTAAGTTATCCTGGTTCCCCAGAGCGGGAGACACCTGGAAAACCACTCGAAGGTCCATTTCTCACCTGGCTTGAGAACTAAGGGGGAGCAGCTCAGTCCAACCTTCAGCTGCTTTTTCCTGCCTAGAAGAACCAAAATAGCTAACAGGGAGGCAATGGCGAGAGCCAGGGTGGCTTCTTTCTTTCCTTCAAAATTAAGACCCTCTCCTGCAGCCATGGCGTTAGAGGGGAGGTCTTGCCTGAGTGAGGAATGTGGCACAAAATGAGTTCCTTACTCCAGGATGTTAATTGCTGTTGAGAATATTTACGAATGGGCTTCTTTAATGAAGTGATTTGTTGGTCCTGAGTAACTGCTTTATCTCATCAAGTCCACAGCACAGGAAATCTAATGTGAAGGTTTGGTCCCAGTAAAATATGCTTGGCTTGAAGAAAAGAATCACACTTTGGAAAAAAGGAATAATGGAATGTTAAATGGCTTTTGCAGCTTGTTTGCAGTTTGATCTTTCTATGCTGTAAAAATTATTTCGGTTTTTAATTTCTGGGGCTTAATTTGTGCCTTTGCTTGGATTATTTTTTAAAGAATTTCTTCTGCTTGGAAGAGTTTGTTTCCTACAGCAGAAGAATAATATTACAATAGATGGCTTGCATTTGGCTGCCAGAAGCCCCAGCTATTGGTAGGAGGATATTCTGAGCAAGTGTGTAAATAATGTTAAGACTGACAGGCTTCCTTGAATCTCCACAAAAACATAGCTTACCTCTCCCAGGCCTCCTGTCCAGCAGAGCACTTATGTTTGTATCACCTTGCTTTTATAGGCCTGTTCACATATTCAAGAGGGAGATAAATGCTCATCTGCTTGGCTGTATTGGAGTCACACAGCTCTGCCTGCGCTGCTGTGGGCTGCAGCTCACGTGAACATGCTCAAACTATCTTTACGTGAAGCATCTTGGGGGTTGCTATTAATACAGACACGGGAAATTGGAGCTCAGCATGTGGTACCAAGATCTGGCTAACCTGCACTGAGCTATGTCCTGTGTTAGCCGTGCATCTCGGCATCCAGCCAGCTAGGTAAGGATATGTTGATAAAAACTGTAGTCAGAACTTCCAGGAGCGCTCAGTGAACTGGTTTGACAAGCACTTTTGTACCCTATTGTGGGGGTAACAGACCTTATTGGGCTCATAGAGGGGCAGAGGAACAGTTACACCCACTGAGATGGTGCTGGTGTCTCCATGCATTTGTCTCCTGTCTCAGACCTCCCTGAATTTCTCCACGCTGGAGCTGGTTAGGGTACATACCTAGTCTTACGAAAGGGAAGCTGATGTGCACGGAAAGGAAATGATTTGCACAGGGTCAGGAATGGTAGAGCTGAAGACTGAATCCAAGTCCCTTGAAACCGCGCCAGTACCTCAACCACAAGGCCACTGTTCCTTCGTAGCATATTTTCCTTTGACTCTAGCAGCTTTTGCAGCTGGCTGGCTTTGTAGAGCAGATCCAAAGCTCACTGAAGTCAGTGGGAGTCCACTTACTGATTTCCAGCAGGCTTTGGATCAGTCCCATTAGGTGCTTTTCCCCTATACACTAGGAAGAATAGTTCTGTCTTTTACTGCTCCCTTTACCTGTCCATGTCATGCGTGAGGGAAGCTGTACAGTTTGAGATTAGGGTTGTTTATTTTACCTTGTAAGGACCCCTGGCAACTGTTGGAAAACACCGATAGAAACCAAGGTTATTGCCCCCATCTCCTCACTGGAACTTTCTGCTCCCTCAGAGCACAGCTACATAAACAGCTGATTTGGCATTTAGCACACGGGAAGGAACGGAAACGCCTGGCAGGGTGGTGGGAATGAGTTATTGGAGGTGACGAGGAAAGGACCGGAGCCTTGGAGCAGAGCTACTGCCGGTGGAAGAAGCTGTGCTGGTAGCTGAATCCACTGTTTGTGTGGCTGCAGCCTCTTTGAAGAGATGGGAACTGTCAGATATGGGTGGGAAGGAATCTCTTCAACTGCTAATAAAATGTTATAATTTGTGCGGTCATTGATCACCTAGTTAGTATGTAACAGCTGTAGATGAAGATTTCCTTTAGTTCCCCAGGGTGGGTACTATCCACTGCCATCTCCCCAGACTGCAAAAATGATGGGTGGGAATTCGCTGCTTTTTTTACATTCTCATATTTCCCCATGTGAGCTAATACCCCTTTTTCTTAGCAGACTTGTCTCCACTCACAAAGAACTCCATCCTGTTCTTCATGAAATCAATGGCTAAGTGACCAGTGGGTTCTGTGGCATGGCTTCATTAGGTTTTCTCTGTGAGGGAGGGAGAAGGCTGAGCAGAGCTGAACACAAAGCTGATGTGCACCAAAACCTACCAAAGCTTTAGTTGTATTTATGTTGACTGTATTTGGCTTTTGGTCTTACCCAAAGACCATTGAAATTGTCATTTAGAAGAGGTAGTCAACTGCAACTGCAGTATAGTAATTATCTTTATTTCAAATTATATACATGGGCTAGAAACTAGAACATTCTCCTGCTTGTTTGCTGATACTGCTGAGGACCTCAGAGTCTGGATTCATCCCAGCTTGCATAGATTCTTAGTTAATTGTTTAAGTTGGACACCTAATTCCTCTGTGGGCCTGGGAGCCCTCTGTAATCGATGAAGAAAAAATAGTTACTTCCAGAAAGCAATTTAGAAATTTAGATAGGATGCAAGGACCTACAGTCTTCATCGTCCTGTAGTCATTTCTACTGACTGTAGAGGGAGTTCAGTGGAGGTAACCTTCTGATTTAAGCAGTTTAGTGAAGTGCCTGAAGTTAGGTGAGATGGATTTGTGGGCTGGTGACTAGTGATTTCTCATAGACATCACTAAACTTTCATGGAGCTGCTTAAGTAGAGATATGTTGTTTAATAAGGAAAAGAGAAACCTGTGGGAAAACAAAGAATATCAATAATCACACGTACTTACATCTGGCAATAAAGGTTTTGGAAAAAAATCAGTACAGCAGCTTGTTGCCTTTGAAACTTAATGCTATTAAAGTGTTCAACATGAAGTTTCTATTTTTAAAACGCCAGTTGAAAGAAATGCGCAAGATTAATAAGAAGCTAAATTGAAACCACGTTGGTTCATAGGTAACACAGACAAACGCTGAATTAATGGGGAAGCATTTTTGGGGAGAGCTATGTGTGTGCTCCAGTTTGGGCCACTGCTTGTTTGGTTTTTATTTTGTCTTTCTTAGAAAGCAGAAGGGGGTAGAAATTCCAGCCTGTTAAATCTTTTATTTCCTTTTTTTAGACTGTTGTTCAGTCAAGTTTATTAAGCTTTCTGAAACAGCAGTCTATGACAAGTTAGGACACCATCTACCACCCTGATACGTAAGGAGTTGTGAATATAAACTGTTCTCCAGCAGAAGTGGACAACAGGTCTGCCTGTGGAAAGCCTTGAAGACAAACAAGGAGATGTGTAGCAATCATGTAGGAAGTGCTAAAAGGAGATTTGAGTATTGAGCTATTTACTTGGAAAGGAGAAGCCATCTGACACAGGTGTCCAGGAGAGCTGTAGATCTCTCTCTCTATTTGTTGCTGTTGGAGCAGATGCAGCTTAGAACAGACAATTCTTGTCTCCTAAAAAGCAGGAGAGAGGAGCTGCACCTCCAAGGAATTGTTTACAAAAGCAGTTGCAGGTAGAAATTTGTCCCAAGATGACCACAGTCACGTGCTAATAACAATAATTGCCAGCCCAGAGGACTGGATGGGCTCTAGTTCTTGAGATTAGATGACAAAAAGGGAGTTTGAGCGGGGAAGTAGGGTGTTGGTAGGCTGGACCCTGGAGAAGAGCTTTGGTTTCATTGGCACTGTGACCATTTACACGATGTCAAGATCTGGCCCACTGGCTGCAGTGGAGTTAGGATGATCCATGCCAGCAGCAGAGCTGTCCCATATGGCTTTTATTTTCTCCTAGATTATTATTTTTTTTTTAAAGTCTAAAGGGAACTGACTGTATGGTAATAGTAGAAGAATGAGCACTGGAGGACCTTGTTAGCAGCCCAAAGGAGAATGTGCAGATAGTTGTTTCGTTCACGAATTGTTAGCAGAAGCAGTGAATGTTACCAGCAGGCACTGCGTGGAGCTGCGTATGGAATAACCTGCCGTGAATAAACTGCACAGAACATCCAACGTGTATTTACATAAGGGAGACGTCTGTAAAATATTAAAGTAATAAGTGTCTTTATGTACATTTATATGGGCATTATTACCTTACACTAATACTCAAATATGGGCTCTGTATTTCATTATGAGTTTGAATCAAGATGTATCTTTATGGGGTTGGATTAAATGCGGTATTAAGGCCTGATCAACAACGTGCTGAAGGTAGCGGCGTGCTTTCCATTAGCTGTGGCTTATATTAGTGAAATGCCCTGAGATACTCACTGTCTTCAAAAAATCAGGTAGAGATAGTTTCTGCCTTGCACAGGTGCCATTGACACCACGGTGTAAGGAGTGGCAGGGAGGAGCAGACTTGTCCGTGCAGTGTGAGTGCCAGATGTGAGAAAAGAATCAAGAACTTGTTGGAACAGAAGGACAAGGTAAAGCCAGGGCAATTTCTGCTGTGCCGTAGATCAAGGCACTCTCGGTCAACTCCAGTAGTGGCCTCAGCCAATATGACCTCTAGACATGCTTCACGAGACCAGGTGTCTGGGTACTCCTCTGAGGATGTTTTATTTTCAGCTGAACCCTGCATGTCTCATAACAATGTTTGGGTCTTAGTTTTGGTCATGGTTTATGTTTTACGAATCTTATTTCTTAGATGATGGAGATTGGTAATGGGGATAGAGTCAGCGATGAGAACCTCGGGGAAGGCCATGGATATGTGGGGAGGGATCTGCTAGTGTTTAAGAGCAAAACATGAAAATCTTTCCATCTTACTGCTATGATTGCTCTGGTTTTCTATATGAACAAGTTACATAAATTGCAAAGTTTCAATAACTTAAGCCCTGCAAAGCATCCAGATGAATGACACAGGTACAAACTGCCCAATGGTAGCATTGCTAATTAAATCCTTTTTTTCTGGCCAAAGTTGTTCAGTATTAAAGAAAAACAAACAAAAGCCTCACAATTTTGAATGCTGGAGGAAGAAACCCCAATTTTTTCTCATTGACTAGATGTCTCATTTTCACAGATGCTGACCTTCTGTTTACTCAACACTTTGGAGTCTCAAGAGTGGTTGTTTAGGTGTTATGCATGTTGGTAGAGTTGATTGGAAACTAGAACTTTCTCTATTGAAGTAAAATTTGAAGTTTCAAAATGAGTTTGCATACCCTATCCAGGACATCAGGCACTCACTGAGTTTGGAGGGAGTTGGGCACTCGCTGTGCGGCAGATATTCTGAGAAGTTTCATTTTGGAGGCATCAAAACATTTTGATTCCAAAATTTGAAAATATGATGCTTGATAATACTGATTTTTATATTATCATATAGTATAGTATAACAGTGTAATACTGAATAGGGTATAACAGTATGCACATGTGGTATGTATTAACATTTGTTTTCATGTAATATATGTATAAAATGAAACAATGAAATACAGTGATATGGTGAGAATAAACATATGAGTCAAGATTAAGTCAGAAAGTTAAAACATTTAGCTGAAGTCAGTTTCAGTAAAACAATTTGGTTTAAAAAAAAAAGATATTTATTATATAAAACTACTACATCAAACTGCTCGTAGCTTTCAACTATTTCATTATTTTAAGTGAAACCAGCGATGTCCAACAATTTCCATTGTGGCAGCCTATAATGTTGTTAGACTTTTACCGTGCGTGCTGAAATTGTACATGCTGAGGTCTGCTTCAGGCTGAATTTCTTTGGAAATGATCGACAGAAATGCTTCAGCAGTTTCTGAGACTGAGCACGGGGCAGAATACATTATTTTGCCTACATTAAAATATGTTACAGCTGTTTCAGAGAAGAGCCTTAAAAAGGACTGGAAATCAGGACACTGGGATGGACTTTTTGCCTCCCATGGTTTGGCCAAGGTGTGAACTCATGTAGTGTTCACATATTCTCTGTGTTAGAGCTCAGCAGCTAAACTCTGTCAGCTCAAGGAGGGTTTGGTGGAACCAGGGACTCGTATCTGTTTTTTTTATATCACTTTTACTGTGCAAATATGGCAAGGTTTGGAAGGAACAGTGGCTTCAGGTACCCGGTGTTCTTGATTGATCTCATTAGTTAATTATTCCTTTTTACCAGCTGATCTGCAGAAAATGAGTTTGTTGCATGGGACATCTGCCATTCTTTCTGTTCTGCCTTCCACCTCAAGTCCAAGTTTTACCGCAGGCTCGGTGAGATGATGCTCTCCTTGTTGCCAAAGAGCGGCCAGCGGTGCCAGAGATCTAATCAGGTGGTGACACCGGGGACTAGCAGAGATGTTTGTGAACATGGAAAAAGTAGTTCTCCTGGCTCTCCCAGCCAACTGGCTGGCCAGAAGTAAGGTTCCAATTATAAGCAGAGCTAAAGTATGTTTGCATTAATGACAGATCCATCAGCTGAAGCACAGATACTCTAACGAGAATGCATGTGATGGGATTATGTGCGTGTTGCTAATTGATTTGACGTAGCTGCTCGCTTGAGTTTGGTTAATTAAGATGGATGATCTCTGTAGGCTGGGAAGTGGCATCACTGAACCCAAATTTCTGCTGGAAGTTTAAGATTGCAGCGGTTCCTGTGCTGCGGGGTGTCGGGAGGCCCTTCAGAGCGCCGGGATGGGCCCTGTGCAGCGGCTGATCAGTGATACTGCGCCGCGGGGCGGCTTTCGATCACCGCAGGTGGTCCTGGTGCCTCGGAAAGTGGTCAGGACCTGTTTGTGGCTACTTTCTAGGTGTTTTTGAAGGGCAGGGCTGCTGCTCCCTGCCCGGCTGTGGGTGCCCGGGCGTGGGCTGCGCTGTGAGGGGAGGCGGGGGCTGTTCCCACCAAGCACAGCCGGTTCCCGCCTGTTCGAACCGGTTCCCGCCAGTTCTGGCCGGTTCTGGCCAGCTCCAGGAGCCTCACCACAGGGCACAGCTGTGTACAGTGTGCACACAGAATTAATAACATTTGAAGTACTTTTAATTAATTCCTTCAATTTGGGAGAAATTATTGAAATCTCCTGTTTCAGAAAGGTAATAATAATTTATTGGTTTTATTTTTGTTTGTCATTTTTACCTTAACGGAACTAGTCCGTATCAGTAGGAAAATACTTTGTGAGTTCATTTGTCCGAAACAAATTTCTTCATCGCGGCCTGCTTTGTGGGAATCCTGATGCCATCCATGAGCCCCTTTCCATAATTCTGCCTCCAAAGGAAAAAGGAGTTTTGCTCTCGTTTATTTTCAGTCTGGTTCTGAGTTTGAACACATCGGGGCTAACTTTCTCCTTTTGGCTCATTGTCCCCAGGGGCCTGTCACTTCTGCACGGGCTCTACATGTGGAGTGGAATGTAACCGAGTTGTCCATGGCAGGCCGCTAATTACAGCTTTAATTTTATTGTGTTTAGGAGGAGACAGATATCCAACCTTTTCTTACTTGTAACTACGGATCTGAAGAAAGGCATGAGAGCAGATAAGGTGTGCTGACAGACGAGACGGCCCCGATGGCAAATTGCCCGTCAGGTGAGTAAAACCTGCTATTGATGAGCCGTATGAAAGGATGACTATTACTATAACGATATATGTAGATAGATATAGCTGTGTGTATACATACACATATACTCATTACACGCACACACAATATGTATTTGTTTCTATGTGTTCTTAACAGAATCTGTTCCAAAAAGAGTTTAGAAAAGAGGAGAAAAGGTGTGTTTTAGATTATTCCTGTGTATACACTTGCTTGTGTAATACATGCTTCATTTCCTCTCAGGGCTTCTTAAAGAAGTTACTAATGTATAAACAGTGCAACTTAAACCAACTGGAATCTAAATAGTTTCTTACAATGCCTACAGTTCTGCAATAAGCAAGAAAAAATTACACTTTGAGGCAACAGATCTGTTATTTTACAAGAAATGAGCTATTATTATACAGTAAGAAAATAAAAGCAAGGGTCTGCTCTTAGCTATAAATACTGCAAAAATTATTTTAATTTTGAAAATGGTAAACTGTGGTTTTGTTAGTTGAAAATTGTTGCAGGTCCATTGCTTTGAAAGGGAAACAGCTGATTTATATCAGCTGGAGGTCTGTCTTTGCATTGTTGATGTTTTATTCAGAATTCTTGGATCACGGTACCTTAGAAATCGCTGCGGTAGATTTACCATAAATATTCAGGTTCTGTGGTGCGTTATTCCTCGAGTAATCACATTGATTTCAGAGGCTGAAAAGGACTCAAGAGGACAGATTCCTCTGGAAAGAGGAAAAGCTGATCCGTCTTGAAATATGGTTACTGGGAGTATTACCACAACCTGCTTTCCGGTGTGGTGATGAACTTAATTGCTATAGCATCAGCTCTGTTCCTTGTTCCATGCACTATTGTTCACCAATCCTGTTGGGCCCAGAACAGCACCTCTTGAAATTGATAGGAGCCTTTCCACTGACTTCATCAGGTATTGGGTGTTCAGGGATCTTGAACTAGATCAAATAGCAGCTATTAATGTAGCTTGGCCTTCTTCCAGCTTTAGTTATTGCCTGTGGTGCTTATACAATCTGTTTGGTATATAATTTTTGCTTATTTCATGAAAGAGAGAGAGTGACTCAGAGCCATGCTATGCCACTTGGTATTTCTGTTTGTATATTGTCACTTACCTTTGTATTCAAAGAATAGAAATCCAACAGCCATCTAGTTACTGACCCTTTCTATATGTGTTTATATATATGAAGGCTGCTGTAACATTTATATGACTGACCAAAATGATTATGAAAGTTCAAAGACATGTTCACGCTCTCTTAAAGTACTCCTCTTTCAAAATTGGGACAGGTGTTTGGTGCTGTGGGAAGGAAAAACACAAAACGTGGGACAAATGGAAAGGTCCAGTTTTGGTGCTGAGCATGTTTCAGAAATGGAGCTCGTTGAAATATTTCTGATTTTAAAAAGGTGTAAGCCCTTTTTATTTAAATTTTGGGCAAAGGGAAAAATAATAAAGAAAATAACTGCAGAAAATATTTGTTAAGTAGCTTGCACATTTCTCCACTCTGTTAAGCACTGAAGAGCAGGGGCATGGTCAATAACGAGCCTACCAGTGTAACAGACATGTGAGTTTGGTGGTGTAGATGCTGTGTGTGTTTTCTGCACTGCTGACTGGAGAAGGCAAGACCACCGTGGTCCAAAGTTTGGTAGCTCTCATCGCACTAGGAGTTTTCTCCCAGCTCCATTTCCACCAGCAGCTTGTCCTGCATTTTGCTTTTTTCCTCTGGTTATTTGAATGAAACAGGTGTTTCACAGAAAGATTGAGTGCTTACAGCTCTAATCTGTCTCTCACAAATGAATCTTTTGTACTGTCTGGTGGATTAATAGGGGGTTAGGTGCTTAAAAAAATAAACAGTGTGTGCAAACAGTGGGAAGGAAGGGGGAAGGAGTAAAGCTGCACGTGGTTGATGAGCGAGATGATGCCCTTTATTTAGCAGAGGTGATAGACTAGTCAAGAGTGCTGTGAGAGGAAGGGCTCCTTTTAAGGGAATAGGGCAGTATACCACCGAGGACTAGTGTACCACCAGGCGTGAAGCAAACCACAGCCTATCTGTTAGTGGCCAATGAGAAAAGTTCATGGGTTTTGAAGCCTTGGAGCTCAGGTGCAGTGAAAGAGAATAGGGGCTCATTGTTAAGGCAAGGATCAGCACTCCCTTTTGTTCGTCCCCCTGCCCCCCTCTGCCTTTGGCACTATGATAATAATATCTTGTCACTCCTAAGACATGCTGGCGTAGATCATGTTCACTGATGGATGTTCAGTCAATGAATGTACTAAAATGGTTTGTTTCTGTTGATGTATGTCTTTGTAGGCTCCTCTAATGGGAATGTAAATAAATGAACCCTTTACCAGTGATTTCTTTCACTGTAGTTCAGTTTAACCCCTGAGTGCCTCCCTGCTAGGAGGCATTCCAAATGCTTTACTGCCTTACATTAGTATGGCTTTTGCCTTTTTCTCAAGTTTCATATATTCCATTTGCTGTCTGAATGAGCAGGCAACTTCCTATATATGGATAAAAAGTAGTTTTTTTAAAATTGGTATTCAGTAAAACAAGGTTGAGAAATTAAGATGGGCAGTTAAGAAAGGTAAGGGCCTAATGTCCACTGAGACTGTTGAAAAGATTTCTCATGATTTCCCTGGGAACTGTAGCGGTGATGACAAGCTCTTGAGATTCATTTCTTTTCATCTGTGTGCGAAACCTGGTTCATATAGGGTTGTGAATGATAGAACTGGAACATTCTTCTGTGGTTAGTTCTCACCAGTACGTAAATTCTACAGTGGTACTTGTCCTTAAGACACTGGAACTCAAAAACATTATCAGAAAATACCCAGAATAAATCTGTTTACCCTTAATGATAAACCAAAAATAGCTTTTACAGAGAAGATAGGCCCTAATGTATTTATTCTCAGGAGATTTTTGTATGTGTATCAGAAGCATATGGGAAGTAGAGTTTTGAAAGAAGATTAACATATTTTCACAGCTCCCTTCTAGACTTTGAAGTGCTTGTACTTGGACAGTTTACCTTCACCACTGGAAATGCCATCTTCCATAATCCTGCATTCAAAGAACCATTTAATGACCACTGGCCAAACCCCACTTCTTCAAATCTCCACTGAAAGAAGCTTCTTTTCTAGAGAAATTAGTACACCAGCAGTAAAGAGCTCCTGGTGAAGATGGAAATGGAAGGTAACAGGCCTAATGCTGTCAGTGTAATTTCAATTGTCATTTGGAAAAACTGCAAAACTGGTTGCAGTTTCCTCCCTGTTTCCATAATCAGACAAATCAGTCATGGAACAGGATTTGCTTGCACAGCGGAGATCAGGAATGGTGGAATATCACATGGCCACAGAAATGCTTATCAAGTGCAGAGCACTATCTGATATGATCAGTGTGAACTTGTGACAAGTTCGTGTGTTGGGACAACATACTGTTGTATCATATATCTGGAGAAAAGACAGTTAAAAACAGCCTTCTCCCACTTCAGCCTCTTGTGTGTAAGGAGATGCAAATGCCAGATTTTGCCAGGAGCCCAGCTATTGACAGAGATCATCCCTTCCTGAAATGCTTTTGCTAAATCTCATCTGTTCTGGAGTTTTCGATGCAAATGTACTCACTGAGGGAGAAAATCCTCTATCTAAAATATGCTATTTATTTTTTAGCCTATGCGCTTGCACCCTGCTAGTGAAGTGCTATTTAAAAGCTGTATTCTAGAATGGGGAAATTTGTACCTCCAGCCCCTTCTCCTATATATTTATTGTAGTGGAAACGTAAGAACTTCATTGAATGCTGTGAGGACACTGGAACAGAGCATCTCCATGTCATTCCTTCATTATTTATGGTTGTGGCATAGTAATGTGCAGCACCAGATGTGAGTAAGAAGAAGGAGGGGTGCAAAAGAGAACTTCAAATGACTGTGATGAATAGTTGAAAGTGAACAGAGGGGCTTTTAAAACTCCTTTAAAGAAAGCCTAATGCTCTGCTTCCCTAAGCAGCAGGCTACTGATGATGGAAAAGTCACAGACATACCTGCAGAGATTTGGGAAGCTCTTGTTTCAGTAGGTCTTTATGGCAGCTAAAAAAAAAAATTCCTGTGCTCCTGCCAGCTTGGTTGGTGTGTCCAGCTTGCTTTTCTTCTTTGCATTTTGCTCTGTAAGGACCACATGCAATGACTTGAACAGTGCCAGCTTCCAAACTGTGTTTATTCTTGGTTAGCTACCCCCACCGAGACCCTGCTTGTGTCTGGTACTTTACCCTGCAGTGTCAGGATGGGTGTATTGTAAGTGATGTCATACAGAGGGAAGAATTTTGCTGGGAAAATAGTTATTTGTCATCAAGACTGTTGCCAATGAGACTGAATTCAAATTTCACATGGTCATAATCTTCCTGCCCAATGCACCATCAAGGTGTGAAACATAGAGGACTCGAGCAGTGCTGTCTTGAGGACTGCTGTCTCCTGGCTGCATTTGATTTCTGACGGTAGCACCTTGAAAGCCCTGAATTTTCTTTGCCTCATTAAAACCAAATGGTGACATTTTATTTGACAGGCACTGCCCGTACTTCCCTGATGGCACCCTTGAAGTCCAACATTAGTGTGAATTATGAATGAAACACTTTCTGACATCTTCCTCCATCACCCTGTCTCATAACAAGCTTTCTAAAATATTCTGGATTCAGACTAAAAACTCTTGGCTTTTGCAACCATCAAATTCCTTGATTCATTTTTTTTTCCTTTTTTGGCAACATGATTTGAAAAATTCAGCAAAAAAGTGTTGACAGATGCAAAGGCATATTTTAAGGAATTGTTTAAGCTTTAAGTGAATCTATTGTTGAGTACAGCTAAAATTGTTTAAAGTGGAATCAAGCAGTAGCCTTTGGGTACTCTGAGCTCTGCAGGATACGTCTCGGAGGAGGACGCGTTGCACGGCAAATGGCGGAGTGCTGCTCCTCCCCGTGCCCACTGACACCGAGCTACTGCTTCATGCTGTCCCCAGGGGCTTTCTTCCTCCTGCCACTTCCACTTCCTACCACGGTGGGTGTGTGCACTTCAGGGACCCAGTAGATGCACTGTGGGCAGCTGAATCCTGGAGGTGAGGGTGAGCTGCTTGTGCGGAGGTGGGCAGTGAGAGCCTGTAGGTATTAGGGCGTGTGGGCAGCGAGGCATTTAAAACATGGTGTGTGCAACTGGCCTGAGCATCAGTGCTGCCTTAACTGATGATTCCTTGGTTTATGCAGATTGCATGGACAGGAAAATGCACTCAAAGAGCTTTAGCTCTTCAGTTAACGCAGTTTTTTGTGTGGATGAACTAATTGGCGTAGCAGGCTGCACCTCTTCACGCAGACATTTAGGAAATGGTAAAGCAAATAAGCCCGGTGGTGCCAAAATCAGAGCGATAGCTGATGAAGCCCTGATGGGGAGAACAGCCAAACAGTGTGAATGGAATGTCAGTAAGTACAGAAGTTAAAAATATACATCTCAAACCTTGAGGACACTCTGGGGACTAAGAAGCTATATTGATACTAGGCTTCAAAAGATCCAAATAAACAGCAGGGTTTTCTCAATGCACAGAAGTACATACTTGTGATGTCAGAGCAATGTTATTTCTGCACTGCAAATCTCAAGACAGACGTCTAAAAAACCAGTCCAGATAAGCTGCTTCTTATCTGATTTACATTTATAATTGTTCTTATTTTATTTTCATTTGTCTTAGAAACTTAGTTTTAGATTCATACTGTGAATCTCAAATTTCCTTTTCCAGAGATAACATTAATGCTTGTTTAGGGGAGAGTGTGGGGCTTGTGTGGTACTGAGCAGCATTTCAGAGCACTGGAGTTCAGCTTGTGTCTGTGCTGGATGACCTTGGACAAGTAAGGCAGGAATAATAACATTGATTTGCTTTGTGAGATACTTTGAGATCCACAGATGGAAAATACCAGAGAAGAGAGAGGTGTTAATGTAAAGCCAGATTTTTCCTGGATGCTTCTCATACTAAGTATGAGGAAGACCAACATGTGCCTTCTCCCAGTGCAGGTGGCTTCCCAGTTCTCAAACCCTGGGTAGGCTGTGGCTTTGTCTCTGTATTCCAGACAAATGAAGACTGTAGATGCTATATATGCACAATGCCTGGATGGAAACTGCTGGAAATAGCTACAATTCTGGTATCTCCATCTGTGTTACCCTGGGCTCCTGTTACAGTCAGCGAGGAGGATTTCAGAGGATGATTCAAGTGACCCATTTTAGATGTCTGCTTTAGGATGAGATGACTTTTGTCTTGGAGTACCTGTTCTCTCCAGTGCTCACAAAGGGAGTTTACTGTGACTACCTGAATCTTGCCATGGAGTCTTAACAAAAGCTCCTAGTGTGTGTTTCACACGGCTCTTTCAGAAGCAGCTGCCCTGGCTGGCAGTGAGCAGCGGCAGTTGACTTTGTACTGGTTAGATGTGGTGAAAAACTGGGAGTTGCTTTCGCAGCTATACTTCAGCTCACTTTGATTTGTCTAAGAGCAAATGGAAAGATAGTAAGGCAGGGAGAAAATTTTTTATATTAGTGCCCTACTTGGTCTAATGCAGAAGCTCAAAGAGAAGCAAAGGCATGACAAATACAGACCATAAAAGAAAAGAAAATGTACCAATTTTTTAATAGCAGAGAGAATCTGTGGAATAATTTTCCATGATATAAAATCTTTGAATCAGAGTTGTAGGCTGGATTAATTGATGAAGGTATGACTTGTATAGATTAGAGTTGTGCATTGTAACAGTACTCTCAGATGTGAAAAACCAAGCACTGCTCTAGAGGAAGCTGAAGAGCTTGTTGTTCTTATGACAAAGAGTATTTATGATAAATGCCAGCCTCCTAACGGGAGGCCAAATTACGTGCGTTTTTATGAGTTTCTAAGAGTGGCAACTAATTGCTGCAGGAAGAAGGACCTCACTCATGGAAATAGAGTTTATGCATAGGTTGGTGTGAATTAGAATAGCAGCATCAGGATATTAGTAATCTGTACATCTTCGTGTAAAATCTTGATTAACTCTGAGAACATGAAACTCCTGTTTTACACATGCTGTTTTGCCCAGACTAGGTTTCTCAACAGAAATACAGAAAATATAAGAAAAGATGTAAAAACATAATAAGGTTTTAAGGAACCACGTTAAAGCAGTATCTAGATTCCCCAAACCAAATCAGGGACCACTGTGCATGCTGCTGTGCAAATGAGCAGTTACAGACATCCCCTGCTGCGCAAACATTTAAAACACATGCTGGGAGAAGCGTTTTACTCTTGTGGAGGGCTCTGGTCGTGTGAGTTGTTTCAGTGTGAAAGGGAACAGCCATGTCTAAGGGAGGAGGAGAAGACCTCTTCGGTGCATTTCATCACTTTCTATTTTAGAGAACACCATAGTCCTCAGAGCACAAAGAAAAATGCCCTCTATAACCTATTTTGTGTTTTTAATGTATCCAAACTGTTTGTAGGAGAAGTGAAGCTCACACAAAAATATTCCTGAGCTTTTCTGTACATGTCCCGCCTTGCAATTTCCCTTAGTTAATCTTCTCAGCTCTGTGCTTCAGCAGCATATGAGGGCTCTGTAGTGCTCTGTAGCAGTAAGTGAACTTCAGCAGCGGAGCTGCTTTCAGAGCTGGATGGGAGCTCTGTTATTGAGAACTCATTGGAGGGCAGTGCACTACAAAGTGGGACACTTGAAAGCTAGGTTCTGGGGAGAGGGAAAGTACTGCATGAGCAAGAAGTGAGATTATAAATTAGAATTCTGCTCAGCACGTTTGGAGCCACATAAATAGATTAGGGGTTTGTAAAAGAACACCCTGAAGGATTCAAAATTACAGCCAAAGAGGAGGGAAAACATAATGCTTTAGTACCCTGTGATTTATGCACCAAATAAGTTTGGATTAGTCACTGCTGTGAAGTGGGTTTGGAAGCATTAATACCCCTCACCCAGAACTTATTGTTTGATGATCAGCTATAAATCTTATTTGAGTGAAACAGGAAGTAGCCAAATCCTTTCTCTCTGGAGATGGGCGATACTCATGCCATTGTTCAAGGGCAGCCCGGTTTGAATTCTGTTTTTTTTTTTTTTTTCTCAGGGTGAGGCCATAGATTGCTTATGGCAACTTGGCCATTTCCCATTTGCTCAGAAGATACATGTTGCCAGATGGGCCTGTCAAGGGATGGGACAACTGTGTGAAACCATGAACTCCCCTTTGCCTGGCTTATACAATTAGCAGCATACAGTTCATTTCTTGGAATGGTCACATTTGCCCAGAGAGGGAATATAAAACGTGTGAAAATGCTGTAGGTTACAAACTCTTTGTTGTTACTTTTAATGTTCTGACTATTTCAGTCCTGAATGACTTTTAAGCTCATTTTTCCTACTTGTTGTGGTTGTTTGAAGTGGAAAACTTTCCATTAAGGACTAAAAATCCTGTTCTAGTTGATGTTTTACCCATTTGTAGTTGTGCCAAAAACAGTATGACTTTTGATTTTTTCTGAGCATATGTCAGCTGGTGACCCACCACACCTTCTCTTGTGTGGCCTATATAAATCGATGCCGACTGTGAAGCTTCAAAGAGTGACTTTCCTCCCTGTAGGACTCTACCTCACACTTATTTCCAATAAGCTGCCATCCTCTCAATTTTCCACAAGCAACAGTATAATTGAGCAATGTATGAAAATCTGTGTGGCAGATGAAAAAAACATCATTAGGCTAGAGGCAGCTGGAGTCCAGTCATGAAGCGTAAAGAGCTCAGCTCCCATAGAATCTCTTTTATGAATATTTAGAAATTAAGAGGAAAAACTGCTCAGCTGTTTGATGGAGGTGGAATTCTTATCAAACCAGGAAAGAGGGAGTGAGAGCTGTTTGACTAAACAAATTGTTGTTCATCCGAAGAGTAAGGAAGGGAAGAGTTAGCCTTCCCTGTGAAGAGGTCTGGCTAGATCAGCCAACTGTGAACCCCCTGGGGTATTTCAATCTGGACAGTCAAATTTGTTTAGGCTGTTGAGGGAGAGGCACCAGAAGATGCACTATCCATAAGACACAGGGAGCCCTCCAGATGGCAGACTAGACTGCTGCCATGTTATAAAGAGGTATCTTTTGTTTGTTGCTGTCTTTATTATTTTAAATCAATGTTTAGCATCTTTTTGTTAAATTTACCTGAATTTACCCAGCTGATACTTACAGCAACTTTGCCACTGCAAACTGATAGCACAAGATGTAGTTGATCTGCATAAGGCATCCTGGTGGACTGAAGCACGAGACTGCAGTGGACCTACAATTAGCACTTGCTCTAAAGTCCATCCTTGGAAATGTTCAAGGCTTCCCTTCGCTGAGAGTGCACCAAGGAGGTTGTTGTCGTTGCTGAGAAACTGGGTGCACGGAGTAGAAATGATACTTGCTCTTTTCAGCTTAGCTCAGCAGTCCTAGAGAGCCAAAGTACTTCGTAAGCCAACAGTCACGTGTGTGTCACCACTGCTGTTGCCCACAGAAGTAGTTCCAGGTGTCTCTTTCCCCTTTTCCAAGGAGGGGGCATTGCCTGTTGCTTCTAAAAGAACCTTGGAACAAACTAGAATATCCACATGAAAATCAAGTGAGAGTTGCCTTGGTTTAGGCTTACATTTTCCAAGTCTATGTGGAAGTACTTGCAAAACTGATTGGTAGATCTTTTCGAGGTTAGGCCCCTGGCAGTACTTTTGTGAATAATGGTGGTGGAACCAGAACCATAAAAGGCATTAAAATACTCTTCCTAAGTACATTTACCCCTGTGCAGATCTGTGGAATGTGATTTTGAAATGGCTCAAATTCACACTCACACAGAATCTGTCACTGTTCCCTGTGACCTTGATCAGGAGCATTTCTTTTAATGCCTGTTATGCTTCCAGATAAGCAGAGCACCACCCATTGACCCAGGCAGGTCATTATCCTCTTCCTCTTTATCAGGAATCCTTCAGCCAATTAATCACGCACTGCTCTGCAATCTTGAGGCTCAATTATGCCTGGACAAGTGTTGCTCAGCTGTTCCTCCTGCTACAGATGTGACATATCCTGAGATTAGCTCCGATTCACAGAAGGTCACTGATTCAGTATCAGGTGCTAAGAAAAGCTGGGCTGTCTGGGAGGGAAGTGACACCATCTTAGAAGCATTTTATCACAAAGTAAGTGTAGATGTCTAAAAAATCCTGCTTGCCACCACCACATCACAGCAAGTCCTTTTCACTCACTGTTGCCTCTCATCCTGAGACAATTTACCAGTTTTTTCTAGATGGAGATGTCAGCAGACTAATAAACTGTTGGTAGCGCACCGATGACAGACAGTAGCTAGTTCTCTTTGGGATAGTAGATAGCTTAACTTTGGATCCCTGTGAGAAACCTGCTTTTTTCCTATTTGGTAAAAACCCATTTTATGCACATCACACAGTTTCTGTTTTTCTTTTCATTTTCCTATTGTTGCTAGTTGCTTGGAATACTCCATCGTGGACACGTTGTGCGTGGAAGTAGTTTAATGGTATTTTCGATTGTTCTAAAAATTCTGCCTTAGTGGTTTTTTTTTTTTTTCAGTGGCTGTGGCTTGACACACTTGCTTGTTTTTAGAGTGGCTGGGTCAGAGTAAGTTTTGTAGCCCCCAGAAGTACCACTGAAACTACGAGCAAGCTGTACCTAATCTTGGCAGGGTCATTCTGCGTTTGTGAGGCTGTTCTTTGGTCACCATTTTTTTTTTTCAGGTACACAGAAACACAGGCAAACGTTTGGTAGAGATGCTTGCAATTCTATAAAATTGTATTATCCTTTTAGAAAAAAATGGCCTTCCAATTTATATAAGCAGACCTTGTTAAAAGAAGTTCAGAGTTTCACATCTTTAAATATGGTTCTTACAGTTTTTATTTTTAAAAAACTTTTTTGAACAAGAGAAGCAGATGCTGAATATGTAATTGTTTACTATAGAAAAAATTGTTTAATATACAGAATAACTACCGTTTATCACTTTCAGCCTTCAAATAAATTTTCTTAGAAACCCCCACAGAATGAAGGCAGTATTTGCATTGCAGCTGCAGATGGTGCCGTGTAGAGTCAGCGAGCAGATAGGATCTGGTTCTGCACCATACCCCTGGCCGGGGGCTCTTTACACGCTGGTGTGAATACAGAGATATACAGTGAAGTTAAACAGGGTTTGGAGCTGTGTACGAACAACTTGCTTTAACTGGGGCTGAAGCAGCTGTAAGCAGACAGCAGGGCTGTATGTTAGCTCACAGGGCTGAGCCTGCCAGTTTGAGAGCTGGAAAGCTGCTGTCTTAAAACACCCAGATACTTTGCACCTCATTTTCTGCAGACAGAGCTACTGCTATTACTTCTCACATTGGCATCTAAATTTGCAGTCTTAACTAGAGCTGTTTGTGGGTTAGATACTGTACAGAAGCATAAGTGAGATAGTCTTTTTTTTTTTTTTTTTTTTTTTGTAACAAGTTATTGCTCACCAGACAAGGGAAAAGTGAAATGTGTTGTCCAAGGTTAACGCAGCTAAGAAATGGCAGGACAAGGAGAAAAACCCAAACCACACACCTGCCATGATGCCATTCAATGGATAATGGTGAATACATATAAACAGTTGTAATAGTGTTGTGACTAGTGTTCTCACGTACAGACTAATGTTACTGTTCTACGTTGTCTTTTACAGGTTTAAATAAGGTTTAGAAAAGATTTAAGTGAGCTTGTTTTGAATGGGCTTTATTACTCAGATTCTCACATGCAAGTTCTTACTGACTGGTAGGTTCAGGCTGTGGATGTATCCCACCATGCTGAGGCACTGAAAAACGCCTCTTGATTCATAGAGTGTATTGCAGTCTAAGTATATGGCTCCATGAGTCTGATTTGATATCTGTATTGCTGAAAAAGTTATACTTGCACCTTGTTACAAAACTTTATTTTCTTTTTCAAGATACAGAAAATGGAGACTGTGGAAAGATGTGAGTGCAGAAGGGGTATTTCACTTGAAACTTGTTATATTTTGTTTCTCAAAATTACTAGATAATATTTGGGCTTGGCTGCTTGATGTATTTATTTTTTAGGAGACAGTTATTTGAATTGCAATACTACTATTATTTTGGCTGTCAGGAAGGTTGTGGGAAGCAAGCCAAACTGAACTCTTAAAGAAAATAAATAGTTGCCTAATTGAGACATTTTATCTTTAAAGCCACCTCATTAAAAAGAAGTTCAAGAGGGAAACTGGACCCAAATGCTGTAGTTGTTCTTCATGAAAATATTTTGTGCTGTTCAGCGAAGGAAGAAAGCGCTGCAGTCTGTGATGGTGATAAATACAGAGCTCCCTCGGCATTGCCAGAAGGCCTGTGGCTGAAGGGTAGTGCACAGCGGTGAGTGACTAGAGTCTGAGGAACCAGACTGGGACTCTGACTTCCAGGTATCCTGTGTTTTGCTCTGTGCCCTTGCCTTGTGTCGTGGGCTTTCAGAGCAGGATGCGTTCCCAGCAAAGGCTGCGAGTGGAGTCTGATGCTGTGTGTTACTGACTAGTCTGTGAGCTAGATGTCACCTTCTGCCATGTCTTCTCAACGCGACAGCCAGACTTAGTTACATGCCGCTTGCTCATCTTGTAGGGTGTGTAGCGTTAAAGCCTCACACACAGACAAGAATAGAGACTGCTTTTGTTTCTGTAGCTCAGAGCTCTCCAACCTTCCCCTCAGCCTTTTGAAAATAATTAAATGGGAACCTCAAAACTCAAACACATCTCCAAAAAACCAAATAGATGTGGTCTCGTCCTAAAGATGAAAAACAGGATTAGAACTGGGGGAGACTGAAGTTATTTTGGTGTTTTATAAATAATCTTCCAATTTCCTATCACTTGACACTTCATCTCTCCTGGGGTTAGTGCTGGACGCTGCTACTCTTTTTGCCAGACTCTCTGCTTTCTGTGGTGATCAGCCACAGGAGTGAAAAAGGAGCTGGAAAGATGAAAGGAGCTATAGACTCCTAAAAAAAGGCGTAGGAATTTGCTAGGGATGCAGGTAGGAGTGGATTGTGCAATTCAGTTGGGGGCAGCTAATTTGCCATGTAGTCCCAATAGGAACCAGGCAGAGCTAAGAATAGAGCAGCTATGACAGCTGGCTTCTTAGTATGAAGGTGAAGGATGTGAAGTTTTTCTATCAAATCAAATACTTTTGTTCTCAGTGCTGTCCACTGACAGCTCTTAAATCATTCGGTAAAGACAGGAGAGGCTGGCTGAGGAATTCCTGAGCAGTGTGTGTCTGTTAGTGATTGTCTAGTACAGCAGGAGTTAGCGGATATTAATGCAAGAGATCTCTTCTGGGCTTCTTTGTGGAAAGGACACCTATCCATAAGCAGGAGAAATTCTTGGAAAACTTGAATAATGAAAAGTTAAGCCAAGCTTTTACTGCTCTTCATTTTTCTACCAGTATGTTCAAGTTATTTGAAAGGGACCTCTACTATCATTGAAAAGCACAAGAAACTGTCGCCTGTGTATTCAGATCTGTATTAAGATTGGCCATATTCCTTCCAACATTACAATATTTAGAAACAATTCTTAAAAGCTAAAAATAAAAAAGCTTTTTCTCGGTTTGGCCCCAAACCTTCCAACCTCTTTGGTTAGGAATTAAAATATTTGGCCTATGATCTGAAAAGGATTATGTAGTGCTGTTTCTTCAGTGTTGGATCTCCAGTGCTGTATCTCTGCTGCTCTGCTGGGGTCTTGGCAAAATGAAGAAACACTGAATGCAGTTTATTTCCTCTATGGCTAGATTATATCAGCTCTGTCTAAAAGCATGTCCTTTTATTTTTATTTTATTACCATGTGTTCTAAAAGGATCACTTACCGCTTGAAAAAAGTTAAATCTTTTTCTTGTTTTCCATTTATTTCGCTAGTTTTAAAATACAACTTTACTTACTTTCAGTCTTGGGCATTGTGGTTCATGACTAAAACTAAGTAATTTGCTTTACCGTGTCACAAACTGAAAGCTAAACATCACCATCCACCTTTTACAGGCAGGGATATGGAGGCGCAGAAGTATCAAGTAAGTTGTCCAGGATCACCCTGTAGCTCAGCAGTAGCCTCAGAAGTAAACCCCATGTTTCTCTGCTTAGTTCAAGCAGCATCACTTTTTTGGGGGGGACACTTAAAATTTAGTTGAATTGTAAGGTATATTGTTAATGGTTTTGTGGATGAGCAGATTATTAACTGTGGTATTGGCCAGGGAAAATATTTGTGTTCAGACTCCTGTTATCTAACAGGTGAGACAGGATGTGATTGAGCAGAGGGACTTTACTAAGTTAGGAAAAGACAGACAAACATTGGGATATCTGGTAAGTAATCATAAACTGCAATAAGGTGAAAATATTTCAGCCAAACATAAAAACAAAACTGAGAGCCTGACCTTATAGTGAGTTATGGTGGTAAAACACTACTGTGAGATGAGATAGGGCCCTAAACACGGGGTGCTATGGCCAGTTAGTCACTACAAATGTCTCTGTCAGTTTAAGAAATATTGAATTCTATAAGTAGTCTTGTAAATATCTATACTGTCGTCTTCTGCAGGATCTTCTCGTTCCTAGGTCCTGCTTCTCTTTCCCCTTTCCCCCCTAAGAAATTACGGACTCTGTTGGTGTTGATTGTACTTTGCCTTTCCCAAGTTCCTTGGTTCCGGATGCATGTGGTCAGGATTTCACGAGATTTTAGATTAAGGTCCTGTGGGCAAATGCCAGCATGCATGTAAGCACTGCTTGTATGCTTTTCTCCTTCTCTAATTTATTACCTTGCAGCATCTGAATACAGAGGAAATTAGAGATTCAGATTTGTACTTCTCAAAGGAAAAAAAAGAGAGAGAGAGAAAAAAGAAAGGAAAAAGAAAGGGGGAAGGATCCCACCAAAATCGCTTTGTGATTCACTGTGGGGTCGTGACCCCGTCCCGCTGGGACTGCTGTTCCAAAGTAGTAACTCGGTAGCTGGAGTTTTTTAAAGTGGTTGTTGATTGGCTTAGCTGTAAGAAAATCACATTTCCCTGAAACTCTTAGGGATACTTTAAATGGGTGGATTATCCAGCTGCCTGATTAGAAGTTTGGGTTATGTAAACACTGAGTGTTTAGATTTAGGCTTTTCAGTTGAAGTCCAGGCAGCTGTTTGCACTTAACTCCATCAAGAAGCCCAGTTAATCAAAGAGCAGGAAGGATTTTTTACTTTCTTAAACCTGTGTCATTATTTCTGCTGTCCAAACTCTTTGGAGTTAGGCTTGTTGCAATGTAGAACAAGGTATTTTGGATGTTCTGCTGAGGAAACAGGAAAAAAATGGATGGGGTTTTGGTTAGCAAGATGTTGTGCCGTGTGGATTTTTTCCCCCTTCGCTGTGACGTAATCATTTCTCCGTACAAAACTGCGTCAAGCCTCTAATTGCAACCAGTTTGTGCCTTTAAAGCCATGGATCATAGCGGTGATCTGTATTGTTATCCAGTCTTGTTTAATAGCTTCTCTGCATATTTGTGTATTTGAGGGATCAGCTTGCTTTCATAACCTCAGGGGATGAATAGTCTCTGAAATTAAGTCCTTTTCTGTTGGACAGACCTCTGGCCGAGACCTGCCCATGACCAGCAATGTGAGACATCTTTCCATGCTTAGATCTTTATGTCTATGTTCTGTAGCTGATGTAGTAGAAAAAACGTAGATTACTTTTCATGGCCTTGGTCTTGGTGCTTTTACACTGCAAGGATCCTACGCCCTGCTCCTTCTTGTGGGTTTTTTTTCGGGGGGCACAGCTCCCGTGAGTCCCGTTGGGGCACTAATATGCCCCGAGTTGTTTGTGTGTTGTGACATACGGTATGTGCTACATTTGTGTGCCCTCAGATGCACGCTCAGAGAAACACTGGTAGAGAAGTAGGTGGGAGAAGGAGAGGATACTCTGGGGAGCAGGGAGCTGTCAGCCAGGCCCTGAGGGAACAGAGGGGACTGGGGAGAGTCCCTCGAGTCAGTGGAGCACAATATGCTGCAACCTAGAAGGTTGTTGGGGCCAAGGATGAAGAGACAGAGACAGGGAGTTACAGTGATAACTCTCATACCAGAGGTTATACGTCCTTTCCTGTTGCTTCTACTTGCCTTGAGTTTTCACTATGAAAAAAACAAGTTGCTGCTGAAGTTAAACTTGACTTTTTGAGTCTTACTTGGGGAGCTTCTTAGAAGGACGAGGCAGATCCATCTCAAAACTCTGGCTCGCTCGTGTTGCTCTCCTACACATGTACCATTTCCAACCATCAGGACCTATGGACCCTGTTTACACTGGATTTATTTTAGGGAATTCTTGACGGTGTGAATAGATAGCACAGCAGAGCAAGTGGCTTAACACTTCAGGATCCCAGCAAATGAAAGAGTCTTTGTGTAGCAAAGAAACAGAGTCTTTCTTCTCCAGGAAAACAAAAAAAAAAGAAGAAAGAAAAGAAAAAAGAAACTTCTAAAAATTTGGTTTTATTTTTCTGTGTTCTGTTTTAACCCCTACCCATTTGGAAAATTCAGGAGGAAAAAAAAGAAACCAAACAAAACATTTTGTGAAACAGCTTCTTTCAGTGGTTATCTATCTCTTTACGTTCCACTCCTGGTTGTTGTAATTATAATTTTGCATTTTAGTTATAAGTCACCAATATTAATTGTTGAATTCAATTTCTGACATTTTTCTTTGTTTTCTAAATCTAGGGATATCCAGAGGCAACCAATGAGCACTTTAACGTGCATCTCTGACAGCATGTGTGCTTGTGATTAGCTAAAAATTTATGCTTACTTGATATCAGTAAGATATGCTTCCTTGGATGTATGTTCACAATTATACTGTGTGCTACCTAAACAACATACAATACAGTACAAATTTGTAAAGAAGTAAACCAAGTTTAGCTTTGACAAGTAAAAGATATTAAAATATTTTATTTTTTCTAAAAGCATCTTCTCCAAATCTTTGAAATTGCCAGCTGTTATATAGCTCTGACCGTGACGGCATCACCAGTGAACTCTCATGATGCTGTTAACACACAAGTGACACTACTTGCATTGAACTGTCCTGAAGCCGTCGAGGGCCCAGCTGTGATCTTTTATGGCCAGAGAGGAAACACCCAGAGAAGTGTAGTTTAATGGGGTAGGCGTTTCCCTATCAGTTTACTGGATAATAAATCTGAGACCTGTAATTCCAGCCTGAATTACTGTAAAATCAGTGTCATACTGTAATCACAGAAAATATTTTTGAGAATGTTATTGCTAAATATTGATTTGCTTTTAATCTATAAAACAAACCTTAAGTTATATTTTATAATGTACATGTCTTTGCCTGTAATTAGATCTAATAGTTATGATGTTGTTAACTAAGAAAACGTGTGTCAAATTATCCTGAGGAAACCCTGGCTGACATGGGGATCATTTTGTGTTGTCCACTGTATGGTGCCTGAGGGCAAATCTATTCCTGTGAGAGTTAGAATAAACCCCACACAAATAATAAGCATATGGAGATACAATAGTCAGCAAAGGACTCTGGTGAAAAATTGATATGTCTCTCTTGACATTTAATAATGTCATCTACTATTGAGATACTGATCGATATTTGCAGACAGTTTGAACTGATAAGATGGGCCTGACAGGAAGGTCAGACAGTCGATTGATCTTTTTATCTTTCCTTCCTTTCATTCATGTTGCTCTGAAGATACACTTCACATGTGCCGATCTCTAAGGTGGCAGTTGGCTATCAGGTTGTGGGCATATAGACTGAAATGATACTGAGTTTTTATTATTATTCTTCATATTGTTTGTTTTCAGAGGACCAGACATATTCTGGGTGGAATATAACATTGTCACAACCTTTCACATTTTCACATGTATTTGTACCTGTGCTTTTCTACTTGCCTCTCTTGTTTGCCAGCCTCCCCTATGAAAAGCAGCAGGCAGTGTTTCAGATACCTCCTCCCAGGCGATCCTGTGCTACTTACCCTTACCAGATGTGGAGGGCTCTGGTGTCCCGTCTGTAAAGAATAAGGTAGTACTTGTGGCTTGTTTTCTTACAGCATGCCACGCTAGAATAAAATTATAAGGTACTGCCTGGTCTCCTGGGAAATGCTTCCACCTTCTACCTGTGATTAACCCACCAGGCCACTTTATGTCACTATTGCTCCACGTTCCAATGTGGCTGAAGCAGCATTTATTGAGCAGCAGGGCAGGTTGCACTTTCCAGTTTGTTACAGACTTCAGAAGTTCAGGATGGCTCATTTTGGTGGGAATGTCCCTCTCAGTTGCTTACTGTCCAAGTGACTCTGGTTTCCAAATGCAGGAGATGCCTGGTCACTTGGGTTCCCTGGGTAATTATTTCCTTTTAGATTGTGCTCCTTTGTGACTTCAGCTGGAAGTAGATGGGCTGAGGCATGATCTCATCAACATTGTCTCTTTTCCCTCCAGCTTTTGGGACAGCTGGCTTGGCAGCCACCCAGTCGGGAATGGTAGCAAGCCAGTCCTCCCTCTCTGCAGTAAGGCTGTGGCCAATAAGTAAATGTCATGCTAGCCAAGATAAGGGTAATAAAATCTCGTGCTGGAGGGCATAAGACAATCATTGCAGAAGTCAAGCTGGAATTCCTCCTGAAACATGCTACAGCATTACACAGGTACCTTAGCCAACAGTTCTCATGAGTTTTCCATAGCGTAGCTTCTCTTTACGAGGAAGGTCACCACAGACAGTCTCTTCCCCACTTCTGCATGCCGAATCTTCCTTGTAGCTGTTCTAGTGCTTACTTGTGCAAAACAGTAAAGTTGGAAAAGTTGGGGGGTAGGCGGAACCTCACCTTGATGTCGGTTGTGCTGTCGCTGCTTGCTGGTATCTGTTTACCACTGATGTACGTGCTGGGTTTTTCTGCTTCCCTCTGGAGACGTGTCTACATTGAAGTAGTTTCTGCAGAACTCCTACTGTTGTGATGCAGCTGCAAGGGTGGAAGTGTGAGTTTAAACCAGCTGTGGATGTCTTCACCTCTGTATGTTCTAGACTGCTTTATATACAGGCTCAGTGGAAAAGAAATGTGTGCCAGAGGGAAAGTCTAGAGGTTTAAATCGTCAGCTGATATATGGGCATCATTCCATTGACCTCAGTGGAATGACACTGGCCTGTGCCAACTCAGGAGTCTCCGTGGTGGGGAGGGAAACTGGAGAAAAGCAACTGAGAGCCACATCCATTCACTTGATTTAGCTTCTGAAGTAATGGGAAAATTTTCTTGAGCAACTCAAGTCCAGAAAAGGACTTGAGCATCCGCAGCCTCAGGTTAGGAGCATGGGCTCCCTGTGCGTGCCCCAGGAGAGGCACGTGCCAGCCTGGGTGCGCTTTGAGCTGGGCAGGAGGAAATGTACAAGCCTGGCCCTCTGCAAAATGCCTCCCTCCATGGGCATTCAGAGGCAGGAGCTTTCTCCTGGAAATAGATGTTTTAGTGGCCTTTTGATAAAGAAATGGATGTGAGATGGTGCTTCCTTTTTAGGCGGTGCTTTAGTGGTTGGTACTCACTATTGTACTAGTCCTGTGGTATCAGGGCAGTATCTTCTCGTTCACCCAACCTGTGTGGGAACCAGTATGTGAGAGATTTCTGCAGATGCCTGTAGGTGTCTGTGATGTGAAGATGCCTCTGATGCAGCCTTCTCCCCAGAGGTGGGCCTTGCAGGGAGTTTTGTCTCGGGCCCGTGCCCCTGGTTACTGCGAGCTAGCATGTGCCCCAGGCCGGCGCTATTAAGACAGAAGACACTTTGAGGTCTGGTGAATGCTGTGTTTGCACAGTGAATCAGATTCATCACAGAATTACTGAGCAGCGACGTTAAAAGAGAATCTATAATTATGATTCAGTGGGAAAATATACGGTGGTCAATAACCCACACAACTCTTACTTCTATTTATGGGGTGCAGCAATGTAGTGTCAGTGTCCTGAGCTCTAATATGGAATATCTACATATATTGTTTTTTCCCAGCACTCTGTTTAGTAATCTTAAGAGAACAGCTAATGTGAACTTTGGATTTTCCCCTTCTGAAGGGAGAGGTGCTGTCATACCCCATCTACAGGACAGATTGGAGTGGAAATGGCAATTGCTAGAGTCAAGTGGAGGTTCTCAACCCAGAAAAGTTGATCTTTGACTCTTAAATTTTATTGTATTTTAGTAGCTGATTCAACTGTCACATCCACTGGCTTTGCTCCATTTTCGGAATAAGTACCTGTGTCAATGGTAAAGGTGGTTAGAATAATTAGACTAAAATAATTAGGGTTATGCAAAGGTACTGCTTTGCCCTCTGAATAGTCTGGATGTCTTCTCCTATCTGAACCAGAATATCCTGCTGTGTTACGCCCTTGGAGAGAAGGTGGGGACAGCTATGGGCACCAGGGTCCTGCCACATCCTGGGAAACACAGCAGAGCCTGGCCTGAAGAGGAGAACGGGGACACAAGGCAACTAAAGCAGAACTTCTCTTCAGCCAATGTTTTCAAACAGAAAAATTTGAAATTTTGGCTAGAATAGTCCCATCAAAACTGAAAGCCAGTTCAACAGCCAACCACTTTTTAAAAGCTCTTCCTGTAAAAAATGAGTTGTGTCATCTTTGCTTCTAAGTGGTGTTTAGAGATAGCTGGAAAGATGACTTTCAAGGGTGATTTTTGCTTTTTTTACGTTACAAATGTTTAATCCTTATATCCTCCGGCTTTGAAACACAGGCAGGTGTTATACTTTCTTTATATATATCTTTATAAATATATATTTAAACATATATGTCAAGAGCTCTGGATAAAGTAACTGAAAGGGAAAAAAAGCCTGAATCTTTTAACAGCCCTCCTTTATCAGAAATGCTAACCATCCATGTCAATAATAGTAAACCAAACCCAAAAGATTTTAAGTTAACTTTTCCTCTTAGTTACATTATCTGCATTTCAATACTTCTGCAGTCATTAGAGCTAACTTTAGCAGTCATTAAGCTAACATTAACGTTGGGGAAAAAAAATCTAAAAGAAAATCGAAAAACTCAAAGCAAATTTATACAAGAGCAAGAATTCTTACCATTATTTGCAGATCATCTCTCAGATTTTAAACAAAGTAAAACTTTCTAATGAATGCAGCTCTTCCTAGTCTGCAGCAAAAAGTTTGCAAACTTCCCCCCCACTTCTACAGTGTTTATTTGTTCCCTGTGATGTTAAATCTTCCCGGTGGGTCACACCCCTGCCTTGTTTCAAATTGCAGGTTTTTACCTCTGGGATGACATAAGGCACAACTTTCAGTGCCTGTGAACCTAGGAGAAGTTTGGAGTGACCCAAATTATATATACCTACATGACATTTTGCCCTCACAAACTGTTAAAGCACAAAAGCCAGTGAGAGACAGTGACACACTGTAAGAAGTTTTATTTGCCACTCAGAGTGGCCATCATTGAAGAAAACCCACTAATTTCCTGGTTACTTTATTAAGGGTTAGTAAAGTAACCTCTGTTTACTTTTTTAAATTTTTTTTTTTAATTGCTGTTTGCCGGGTTGCTGAGTCCATCTCTAACTATTCCAAAGTCAAACTCCCCCAGCAAGGCAGACTAGGAAACCTACAGCGGAGCTGCAGAGTGCCTGCTACTCCCGCTTATAAATAGCAGCATCTGTGCAGCAGTAATTAGGAGCTGTAATGGAATGGGCCACGTTGCGAAAGCAGTTTGGCCAGACTAGTGTGGCCCAGCACTTTCTTACAGGCATTACCTGTTTCGGTTAAATGGCATTCTTCTTATGTTTCAAACCTAAGAAGTAAAGAAGGATTGGAGTACTACGGGATGCAAAACTCCTGAAGCCTCCCAGAGCTAAGGTGACCAGATATTTTCATTATCCAGTTGTTAAACCTGCCTAGTCCTTCCAGTCCATTCTCTTCAGCTGTAGAAGAAAAGAAACGTGGCTCTTTTTTTAGTAGTTATTTTTCAGTAAATTCACCAACACCAATAAAACCAAGAAAGCTGGTTCTTTTGAGTCCCTGATTCCGTGTCAAGTGGCCATCCCATTTTGCCAAGGTATACAGTGCCATATATTTACTCTAGGGGGGGCTACTAATAGTAAAGAATTCCATACCATCATTTTTCCCATGGCAAAACTAAGAAGATAACCAGCTGTTAACAGAGGAGGTGTGGAGAGGGAAGTAGCCCGGGGTGCTCAGAGTATAAAGATATGTGTGTTAGCGCAGGGGAAATAGCCAGTTCTTTGCACCACTTGCTACCTTGCATTTCCAGCGCCAGAACCTGGCCCTAACTGCTTCCAATTCTGACAGCCAGTTTCTGACCTTTCACTCTCTATGATCACTGCAAGAAACTTGGTCTACTTTCTTGTCCAAAATTTTTAAGCAAATACTGTTGTTATTATGATTACCTCTGTAGTATTGGCTTCTAGGAACCAAGAAAAATCTCACATCACCGCTGTGTACAGTTACATCATTTCAACATCACAGCTGCCAACTCTTACTCTTTGCTGGAGAGTCATTATTTTTGCTTTAAATTGACAGAGTGACCTCATGAGCTTCTGAAGAAAGCCCACAGCTGACTGCTTGCCATACCGGCATAATAAAATGGTCATAGGGGACTTTGGTTGATTAATACTTCAATACAGAAGCACCTGTGCTCTCCACTAGACCAGATCCTAAATCTGAGCTCATCTTCTGTGTCCTTTTAAAAGTGGTAGGCTGAGAATGGAAAAGAGTAACTGTTGTTCACAGCTAATCTGGAATATATTGGGATTTAAGGAAAAAAGAATCTGGCATCAGTTCAAGATTCATTTTAAAGCTGAAACAAATCTAAGCGTAATTGAAAACAAGAGCGTGCACAGAAATTGTGAACCTGATTCTTATTTACAGTGCACACCCTTTGCACCTCTCCAGCAATGTGAAAGGTCTTGGAGCATGGCGCAGTTATTTTTATACTCTCATGAAGGGCCTGTTTATTGAGTTGGACCTTAGAAATATTTATACGAGTGCAGGATTTGCCTTTTAGAGCAGCGGAAAGTCAGCACTGTATGACTCTTGGGCACTGTGCTTTAACTTCTTTGGGGTATCCAGTTGGACAGTTGAGGGGAAAAATAGGGCTTGGACAATGGGTGGGTCAGAGGTTCAATAATGAAATGTGAAGTACCTCATCATTTGCATGAATCAAGTAGACTTTGACTATTGGCTGGAAGCGATGTGGCCTTTGAAGTCTAGGTAAAAGCAAATGGTCTCTGGGCTGTCTCATTGGCCAGATGATCTCATCCCAACTGGCAGTGTTTGACAGACCCACCCTTGTTTGACACTAGCTCTCACCGAGCAACCTAATGATGCTACAAGGTAATGAAGTATCCTCATGTCCTTACGGGAGAAGACCTGCAGGTCAAGGTACTCGGCATCCTGGGTGGGACAGTGCATGGAAAAGCTTCCATTGCTGTTGTCTTTTCTGTGCCCATTCTGAGGACAAGCAGACACGATCAGGCTCCTGGATGACTGAATGCTGCCTATTGAAAGCTCTAAATTGGCTCAACCTTTACTAAAGGAATGGTAGAAAATGGAGAGGCAAAATGAGAAAGCGAAGGAGTGGACTGGGAGAAACATAGTCATCATGAAGCTAGCAGGAAAATAAGGGCTTGATTATGTAGCTCCAAGAGGGCCCTGCCAAATTGCAGTGCAACGGGAAGAAGCTGAGCTGGTGGCAGTCATTTCTTAGGGTGTTGACATCCTGTGTAAGGGAAGTGCTTTCTGCACTGGGCTGAGCATGGTGGGTTTTCTTCTCCTGGCAGTGCCAGTTCCGCTTTGGGACTGATTCTGCTGTGTTGCAGGTTCCCTCAGTCGGCTGCCTCCAACAGACTAGGACCCAAGCAATTCTTTAGTGTGCAGATTATAAGAGAATAAACCAGGGATGCATCTGCCATATGTTTCTTACTTCACGTTGTACCAGTTGTCATGATCTTTCTTAACACGCGAACTTCAGGAGTTACAGGAGAATTTAACTTTCCAATTTTAAATGATTGTAGAGGAAACCTGGAAAACACAAGACTTTTTAAAGCTCACTCAGAAGGAAATAAAAAGACACAAAGTCAACGTCTTAAAAAATCCTGAGTGCTATTTGGGGAACGTGGGAGAGGAAAAAGATGGAGATGTTCATATTATTGCCAACACAAAGTACTTGACACCGTTATGCAACATCTAACACAGCAGAGCCTTGCTCAAGTGTGTTTTCTGGGAACTTCTGCTGCACCGATATTTGAGTCTGTGCTGTACAGAGGAGGTCAAATACAAGAACAAGTTCATACCTTTTGGCCAAGCCAAGAATGTTTTCAAGTTCTCCCCCTCCCCAAAAGAATCAAACCACTAGCAAATCACAGCTTCAAAAATGTTTGACTAAAGAAACATTTTTATGAATCAACATTAAAAACAGACCTCAAGAATTGGACCTAAAAAAAAAATAATCCTCCTGTCCTGAATTTCCTGTCACTCTTGGATGTTGTATTAAATTTTGATATGAAATGCATTTTCCTGAATTGGAATTTGTCCTTAAATTACTCATGAACAATGAACTCTTTCAAGAAAAATAACTGCTTGCTTATCACAAGAATTAATGCTGTGGTTTTTCTAAGTGAATTTCCATAGCTTATAAAATCCTTTCGTTCCTCTTAGTTGGTGAGGAACTGAAAAATGTCTATCAGTTAATTCTCTTCAATTTCATGATTTTAAATCAGGTAATATTCCACATTTTACCTCGCTAAAAGTGGCTACACGCCACTATTCATTCTTGTTCTCCCTTGTAATATCTTCAGCCCAGAGAAACTCACGCTATTTTTTCACTCATTTTACAGCTGCTTTGACTAAGGAACCATACTAACACCAGCATAAGTACATATGTTCTTTTGCAACTGATTTTGCTCTGCAGGATCCCGGCATGGTTATGGTGTGATTGTGTTGGCCACTGAAGTACTGCCACCTGTGGGTGAATCCCAGTTGTGATTCTTCATGGCAGGGTGAGGGGAAAGGGAAGAGTTTGTATCGCTGGTTTGATTCCGAGTTAGTGATAAAAATGTCTGGTTTGTACCGTTTCAAAGCTCATTCATGCTTATTTAGGAATGTCACGTTAGTTATACATGTGATAGTGGCATTCCAACCCTTTGACCTTCAGTTTGATGCTGCATTAGTGTTAATAAGCTTAGTTCAAGCTATAGATAATAAAAAAGTAATATAGCAGACTCTACAGGTGAAAGTTGCAACCAATATCGTTGACTTCTTGCATGCCTTGAAGGTCAGAGCTTGAGGGCCCTTTCGTACTGAAAGGGTATGTTACAGATGTTCCCAGCAGTGTCTTGCAGAGGACAAAGCTTGAATCTGGGAACTTGTAGCAAGAGCACTAGCTAATTTCTGCAACTGTGGGCAGTGTAAAAAGATAAGTAGTTCCTGAAGACTTGATCCAAACCCAATGGCAATCAACAGGACTTTAATCTTTTCTTTGGTGAGCTTTGGAAGTCCTCCAAAGCACTGACTCCCAAACAACACTAAATTTTCTAAGTTAAAACTAGTCCAAGAGCTTAATCACATAAACCATTTGATCCCACAAAAAATCTGTGAGTGCAGTGTCAGACATAGATCTGCCCTGCTTGGCACTCATGGCACTGAACACGTATCCCAGTGCATGGTCCGTGTTCACTGCTGAATGAAGTGTGAGTGGATTTCAAAGGCTCTTCCTATCAGGATTCGGTAAGGAGGATGAGCAGGAGATGAGTGTGAAATGGGCAGACCTTTGATAGACAGGTGACATCAGTGGATATAACTCGAGGAACAGCAGTAGTCATGCTGAGTCTTGCTTTTTAAGGTATGTAGGTTTATTTGTGCAGTCACAGTTTCTTGGTGACTGGCAGAATGGTTGATTGGAGGAATATGAAAATCTGATACAGCACTGCCCGTCAAGCGATGAGGAATCACCTAATTTGGAGGCTGTCAAATCCTTGGGAGTGTCAATAATTACAAAAAAAAAAATCACAATGTGAAGATCAGGTGAGCTGCACAATTTGCAGTTCAGATAATCATTTAAGCACAATTTTATTGGCCTCAGGAACTGCAAGCATATACCCAAATTTAGGTGTTTTCCAGAAAGGCAGTCGTTTCTGGCACTGAGGCTAACAGCTGTAACTCATAGCAACTGCATTGTCATATATTGTTCATTATTTCTGGGACACTGAGAAATACAGGTATGTGATGAGAGTTTATATGTATAGTTCCATGCAATAATGTGTTCTCGTGCTTCCATTCATGCAAAAAAAATCTTGTTTTCCCTTAATACTCTTGAAGTATGTGCCTAAATACGATGTCATTTGTAAAGTTGAAAGCAGATATCCACAACAAGTATTTAAAAAGAAAAATTGGACTTCCTAATTTGTATAAAAGGGAAACCCATTAAAAGGGTACAGAGGATAATGCTCAGATTATTTTTCAAACAATAGACAACTTGCATAATCCCATTATGAGCAGAATACATTTCACAGTCCATCTGGCAGACAATAAACATTGTGACTCTGTGGGCTTGAAATGCTGGGGATTGCACTGCCAAAAAGAAGAGCTCTGCACATATGGCATTGGGTGAAAAAGCAGTCATGGCACGTCTCTCCCAAAAATATCCATTATGGTTGTTAGCTTTATGCTTTCTGCAAGACAACATGTGCTTAATAACTACTGAGCAGTTTGTGAGTATTCAGCATCGGGTGCCTGCCGCTGAAGTGGCACGGATCTTGCCATATTGAACTGCCACAAAGGCTGCATTTGTTGTGTGCAGCCAGGCACTTTATGTGACTGTGCATCAGGTTAATGAATTTGCTCTTACTAGAGTTGTATGAGTTCTCCCAAAGAGATTTTACTTGGAAGAGCCAGTCTGGGAAAATGCAGAAGCTGGAGTGGCAGCAGTTACATCAACTTGACCTTATATCAAGATGGTTTACATTTGTGTTTCTGTGGTGAAGAAGGAAATCCAGAAGGTGACTCCTTAAGTTGTGGAATGTTTTAATGTCCTTAAAAACACACGTGTAGCATTGCTACCAGATCCCAGCTTAACCATTGGAAGTCTTGTATATCAAATCACTGAACACTGCCATCTTCCAAGGCACTAAGAGTCTTAGTCCTAGTAAGTAAGTAAAAGTCTTTCCTCCTGTTGTCTTTATCATTGGTCACTTGATTTTTGGGCCAAACTGCATGCTAGTCTTCGCTGTTACCGTGTGTATGCTTATATGTGTTACATTTATTTCTTTCTTTGCCAGAGAAAAGATTAGGCTTTGGTCTTTGACATGGTGTAATCTCCTAGGAAGTCAGTAGAAAAAAAGACAGTCTTACACCTCTTGTGTGCCAGTGTCCTTCCAGATGACACTTCAGTGAAAGGTAGTTACAGATTTATTATCCTTCATCAGGTTGCCATCACCAAAGAGAAATCCGCTGCCACAAGGCAGCTGGGAATAATGCCGGATCAGTAAGATCAATATTAGCCTTGGCTTGAACTGCCTGTGGTAATTAGTGTCCCCCACTCCCACCCTTCCCTGCATGGAAATGCCTCCTGGGCCCTCCATAGCTAAGGGCTGTAACCTCCTGGAAGTTCAGCACTAGTTCACATCACTTGAGGATGTGACATAAGGTGAGTAACTGTCCACACCTGCAACTGGCTTCCCAAAACATCTGGGTCATGTTAGAGGCAGGCTTTGCTGCTCATTTCAATGCTAGAAATGGAAGGTATGATCCTCCTTAGGGTCCATTTCAGGACGGGGTGTGTCCTGTATTCAATACTGATACATGTGAGTATCAAGCTTCGTTTCAGATATTTCTGGACTCCTATTACTTAGGCCACCAGATGTCAAGTTCCAGCTCTAGTGTGAGCAAAGAGGAAGTATCTGCAAACATGTTATGTCCACACCTTGAAGAGTTAGAAAACCTGGGGCTTAGCTGAAGAGTTCATGAAAGTAGCAGGCAAACTGAGTGTTGTCGTGTTGATGGTTTTTTTTTTTCCATGTCCTGACTCATTCAACTCCTGGGAGTGTGTGACAACCAACAGAACAGACGATGTCAAAAAGAAACACATTTCTACACACAGCTGCCTTTATGTTATGATTAGCATTGCCTGTTGTGGCATCATTGCAGTAAGATCAGATTACTTGGTTTTACCAATTCCATACTTGTACTCATAGTGAAAAAAGTAAATTTGAAGTGGACTAAAACCCGTCTTTTCCTCCCTTCTTCTCTTTAAATATTTATGAGCGCTGCAGCCCCATAATAGCTGAGCCTTCATGATTTCAGCACCGTGGGATTCCTCTGAGGCAGAGAATTACCACTCTGTTTTGTAGCTGAAGAACTAAGGCAGAGCAAGGTTCTCCACAACCTGTTCAGGATTACACAGGTACCCTGAGACAGAATCAAATCACATTTGCATTTCCTGAGTCTTATTTCACTCATTGACTCAGATCTCCTGAGGTGCCCTTCCTTTTCTACCCATCTGGGCAGCACTAGAAGGGCTTCCTGTAGCAAAGAAAAGCTAATGAATCTAGGTAACCAGCTAATGAACCTCAGTAACTGTATGTGGGTTTGTATTTGCTTGAGGTGAGAGAAGAGTCTTCCAAGAGGCTGAAACTGGCATGCTGATGAAAACAAGCAGAGATTATTTTATAACTAGGAAACTATTTAAATCTTCGCTTTAGTGGAGGAGTTTCAAAGGATTTTCATGAAAGAGTAGGAAGCATGATTTCCTGCTTCTGTAATTTTGTTGTTCTTTATAGTTGATTAGAAGTTGAAGAGAGATCTGAGAAGCTTGTTGGAGCTTCCTTTTTGTGGAGATCCACAGTTGATTGTTTGCTTGTAGGACATCCATTTGCAGCTGCGTTCTCAGTGATGTTGCTGTTGGAAAGCTGATGTGCTTTTGTCAGATTTAACTTTCTAAAAAAATCAAGTGTCACTTTGTAAGCTCTGAAATGTTCAAACTCTCTTTTATCATGGCACCTTTGATCTACAGCCTGTGCCTTCACTGCACAGTCAGGTTGGGCTTTTAGTAGGTGGTTGTACTTTATCCTCGCTCTGTCCCATGCAAAACCCTGCAGTGAGCTTAACACTTCTATCAACAGGGACAGACCTTACTGAGAGCGAGAATATGGGCTTTGGTTTTATTTGGAGCAGTCACACTTAGGGTGGAAGTTAAGTCTTTCCAGCCCAGCTTGTCCTTCAGTGCCTTTTACAGCTCAACCTGCATCTAAAAGGGGAGACCAATTCCCCTGTGACTCCCTGGGCGTGAGCTGTGCGGTGCCATAGAGAGCCACGGGATGTGCTCCATGAAGGCTCAGCAACTGTCGGGGTATGTGGGATCATTAGGATGCACTTGCTTTGTAATGTGTCTGCTCACACCTGGGCTTAACTAACTCAGGTCCTGCTCACCAGAGGTAGTGATGGTATGTCCTAAGCTCCCATCCTCACCAGAAGCTTGAGTACGTGCACCTGGAAATACAAAGCTATCTCATATTTGAGAAATAAATCCATCTCATTTCAGCAAGTCAATAGGTGGGAAAAACCTTCCAATAGATGAAAAACAGAGGCATTTTTACTGTTCAAGATTGGCAGGTAGATGATGTCTTTGATTGCAAGCCTGAGCACTAAAAGCCATAAGCAGCTCCCAGTCAGAGTCCCATATTAAACCCTGAGCAGCTGATGGTGTCCCTCAGATGCCATTGTATCCAAAGGACATTAGTTCTGCCTCTAGACCGTGAAAAAACACCTCTCTTTTCCTCAGAATTTGAATTGTTCTGTGTAAATATGTACTAAATGCTGTTTTCTCTAGTTTATGGATAAATCCATTTTTCTTCATGTCAAGAGACAGAAAATGAGAATGGCAAATAGTGCCTCCCAGGAGCTCACATGCCAATCCCATTTGATTTAGAGCGAGTTTCGCGTACGGAAAAGCAGCTGAGCACACAGCTCCTGTTAACTCAGAAAATGTAGCAGCCTTTAAAGGAGAATTAAGGGAAGTGGCATTAAAAGACATTGTGTAGCCTTGTGACTGGAGAAAAGCAAATGATCTTTCTAAATTGTTCTTCACATTCAAATCCAGTAAAGGAATGGAGTGGTTCTCACTGACATTTCTCTTTGAATCTAGTCCACATGCACAAGGGCAGCTTTATTGTGCAAGAGTGTCCTGGCTTTGCAAATGACATATGCAAAAGCAGTCCTTCTGCTTTGCATCTTCTAAAGGACTGAAACATCAGGTTGTCTAGTCCCAACTAGAAAGGGGAGTCCCCCAGGAGCTGCTCGTCGGCTGGATGTCCTTGCTCTGCCAGTAGCAACTAATCTTAACTTTGGTTTTTCTCCTGCAATATTCCCTAAGCGTCTTCGTGGTTTGCAATGATTGCCACAAAAGGAGAAATCCTAGGATCTAGAGCTGTGGCTTTCAACCTGCCACCCACATATCCTGGGGAAGAGGCTATTTGAGGCTGACAAAGCTTACAAAACTCCCTCGCGAGAATATCTTCATTCTCAGCTTGCTACTGCCAGATGTTTCATGAGTCACTGTGTCTTGCTGCATCTGCCTGCCTTTGTGCGTGTAGACTGTAAGCTCTTCAGGGCAGGGACTGTCTTCTGCTGCATGCTTGTACAGTGCTCTGGTCTTGCCTGGTACCCCTAGGGCCTACCGCAGTATAGATCAGGTTAGCTGTAACTGATGGGAATGATTCTCGATGAGGATGCACAACCAAGCAGCAGAATCCAGCTGGCTCCTTTATATACATGTGTCTTCTCCAGTGCTAACAGCAGTAGAAATTAAGCAATTGAAACTGCAGATGCTTATAAAGACTTTGATTACCCACAGGAAGCACATCTTTTGAATAAATCAGTGTGGTAATTTCTTTTGAGACTAAAAAGGATATTGAAGTCAGGAACAAACTTGCAGTTGTTGGGAATATTCTGTGAATGGGTAAGTGGTGTTGTTTTTGGCAGTCGTTAATTATAGACATCTTAGGATGGTAACTGCAGGATCACTGATAATACGCAGGCAGCATTCCTGCCTGTTACTAGCAGGAGTTTGAATCACTGCTTTCTTCTCAGAAGGTGATTATTCCAAAGAACAGAAGATTTTGAAATGTGTCACTTCAGCATGCTTGTTTTTATAAGATCTTAGAAATTAGTGTGTTTGATCATTCTACTCAAAATGGTAGTAAGTTGTTCAGCAACATATAGTTTAAAGGTTGAGTGTGCTGTAAGTACTACCTTTTTGTAGTGAGATCTTTGTGATTTAGCTGCAGCTGGTAAAAAAATGGGAAAGTACAGGTAGTAGATGACTAAGGCAGTAGATAACTTAAAATGGCCGTAGACTTTAGTTGGAAATAGTGCAGTTGGCAGGTACATGTTGTACCTTATGGATGTTTTCAGCCCTGCCTGAGGTTTGTCTGGCATTAGTTTCGAACTCCAACCATGTCGTTATGGTGGGGGATCTGATATGCAAGAACAACGTTTAAAAAAGCACCTTACTTCTATTTTCTAAAGTGACTTCGAGATGCAGGTATTTCAGTCTGATTGATAATATGTAGAGTCCTATGCAAAGTAGATCAGACATTTTGTTGAGAGATGTTTTTCCAAAAGAATGAGACATTTACTTGAATTGAAAATCTTTTGCAGTAATCAGTTAGTTTTGATGTATTATTTTATGTAATCTTTTATATTTTTTTTAAAAGAAAACTCAGTCAAGTCAGCTATAAACACCACAATTGATTTGGCGAGGAGATGGGAGGGCATTTGCATCTTATTTTTAATTTGTTTTTGGGACTGGCTTAAGGGTTGAGTGTGCTGAAGCGTGTTGCTTGAAGTGTATCAAGAAAATTGATGTAGGGCAGAGGGAGGTATTCTTCATCTAGTTCTTCTGGTCAGGCACTTTTCAAATGTCTTTACTCACCTGGCAAAGTGAGGATTGAACTCGGAGCATGGGCCCTAGTTGCTTATTAAAGAGGCAATCCCCTTATGCATGGTTACAACACACACGATTGAAGTCTTGAGTCCCCTCTGTGCCATTCCTGCTCATAATGCAGGATAGTACACTTTTTTTCTTTCTGTTTTTGTTTTGGAGAGATAAATCTGTTTGGTTTGAGTTTTTATGTGGCTCATTCTTGGTGAAATGGAGGGGTTTGTGTCTGCAGAACAGTGCTGACAACTTGGTACCTGGAATAATTTGATGCTTCCCATTTGGCATGTGTACGCTTGCAGAAAATTCAGTTTGAAATAAAATGCATCTCACTGCTAAGTGTTTGAGTTATTTAGTAAACATTTTTCCACATGTGCCTAAAGGCAAGCCTGAACAATACAGTGCAAAACAGTGCTTTCTTTGTTTCTTATTAAAACATATTAAGCCTAGCTCTATTCTGGACTTGACCACTTTTCTGTTTTACTTGATAATCTTTGGAAGGAATCGTGCCACTTTGACGGTACAGATGGTGTTCCTTATTTGGAGGGATCAGGAACCACAAGGATTTTTCATGCTGTAGCCACACGGCAAGTCAGAGGAGAGCAGGCATCTTCTTCCACAGGTCAGCAAGGGAATCTGGACAAGCCTGCACTTTGCTATCGACTTTACTGGTGCCCAGCCTTCAGAGTCCTTCTGTGTGTCCGCCAAAAATGAGACATGCAAATTTACTGGTTGTCACGGTTTAAAGCTGGGCTGGCGATTAAACCTGCGGCAGATGCCCTCTGTTATCCCCCCCCCTCCCCCCAGAGGGAAAGGGAAAGGGAAAAGGGAGAGAGACTTCTGGGTTGGAAAATTAAAACAGTTTTAATAAACTATAATAATGAAAAAAAAAAGAATAATAATAATAATAGAAATAATCAAATATATACAAATATATATACAAAACCAAGATTGAGCTCCCCTGAAGTCAGCCACGTCACCACCGGCACTGCAGGGCAGGCTCCGGGAAGGCCCAGCCTGGGCCTAGCGATGGTCGAGAGCTGGATTCAGGAACGCACGGATCGGGATCGGGGGCAGCAGGAAAACAGACGGAGTCCTCCCTGGACACCGGCCATAGCAGAAAGAGAGCGAGACCCTCGTGATCCCCCCACTTTATACCGAGAATGACGTGTATGGGATGGAATACCCTCGTTGGTCAATTTTGGGTCACCTGCCCTGTCTGCTCCCCACTGCAGCTGCGACCCCCCCCTTCGGCTCTTCACTCGTAAGCAATGAGGAATTCAGCAGTGACCTTGGTTTCTCTCAAGAATAAGTACAGCAAGAGCCTTTCTGCACAACATCCCTACCAGTGCCTCAGTGATAACTACAAACTTCGAGCGTTATCAGTCCTGGAAGCAGACACTGTCTGCAAAAACATGCAGTTAGTTAGAGGAGACTTAGCTGAAAATAAAAATCACTGAAAGGAAAATCGGTCTGGTTTAGGCCAAACCAGGACACTGGTCCAGTCTGATAATTTATCTTGTGAAGCTCTCCTAGCTCAATCATCAAAGCATTTTTGTATGGAAAAACACACACTTTCCATTGTCGTGCCTGGGAACTAAAATTTGTAAGTGTTCAACATCAAAGGTTTTAAGGTACACTTGGATTTCCTACTCCACCTACAGCACCTTCATATTCCACTGGCTATAAATTATTTCTTCTCCTCAACTCTGCAAAGATTATCACCTTGTCACTCTTAGTTTTATACTGCTAACATCCCCCACATATACCAGTTACTGTTTCTTAAATAGGTGGCCTCACTGGTACATCTTAAATTAAACTCCAGGCAATTTTTTTTCAATTTGCATTTAGTTTTGAGTTCTGCTGCTTATGTTTTAGATCTGGAAGAAAGGCCTCTGAGCTGTCCTGAAAGCTTGTCTGCTTTTTCAAATGATACTGGTTGGTTTAATAAGGGAAATTCCTTCCACCTACAAACCACATCTTTCCTGCTTGGATGAGAAACAAGCTAGTAACCTTTTCAGTGGTTTTAAGTGCAGAACATACTGGTCCTGAATCTCAGTTTAGTGTGATTCTCCTTGGATAGTAGCTATGGCTTTGTGAAGGAGGCAGGTGTGGGAGGAATGGGGCACAAAAGTGAAAAATCTCAATCTTTTAGGAGAAGGAAGAAAGCAGTTGTCTAGCTGGAGATTTGTATTTGTGGACATATGGATACATGCTGGAAATTTCACCTACTTGTAGCTCTTATTTGAACTGTGCAGGGACAAGAGAATTATGCCACGGAGATGGACATGGGTCCAAGTGCTGCTGGCCAAGTGTACGTATTATAGTGGACTTTTATCAAATGACTTTTCTGCTTATCACATGACTGTTCCTGACTCATGTATAGCATAAACACTGAGTAAGGAAAAGAATTGTAACTACAGTGAAGGGAAAAAAAAAAGATTAATAACAAGAAAATGTAAGGTGAAAGACCAGAATATTTCTGTTTGGAAAAGCTGCCATAGTACCTGGCTTTAAACTTCTTTCTTTAAGCTTCTTTAAACCTGGCTTCTATTTGGACTGATCCTCTGTGGTCTCCTCCCTTGAAGATGATAGATATATGACATTTGAAATGTAATTCGTTTAAGGAGTTTGGCTTAGATGAACACCATAGAACAAAATCCAGCTCCCATGGAACATTGCAAAGGCATGCAGAAATGTCTTTGTGCATGATTGGAATACTTTAATATTTTGAACAATCAGTTTCTTCAGGGGGAAAAAGGATCCTTTTCATGCAGAATGGGCACTTTTTAGAAGAATTGTGTTACGAAAAAACCCATTCTCCATCAAAACATCTGTGATTCATTTCCAGACCACTATTTGTAATGATAGCTAATTTGATTCATATTTTCCTCTTCTCTTCACAAGTTGTATGTGAAAAGATCGTGATTTTCACGTACAACTTTACATTTCAGCCATGCTTGTCAAACAGTCTTTGCCTATAGATCATTAACTGCCAGTTTCTTGAAAAGATTCAAGATCCAAAATTTAATTGGTGTTGAGCTGCTGTGACATGGTATAGAGGGTGGGATTTTAAAAATAACTGGTTGATCTACCTTTACTGCTACTGAAGTCAGAAAGGATCTCTGGGAAGGAAGATGAGACTACCCTGGAGACAAAGGTACAGTTTCTGCCAGCAAATATTAAAAGATGGGAGCTGTTCAGAGAAGCAGTAAATAGTAGGGCCTGATTTCTAAAGAGCTCAACACCAAGCTCACTTCAGAAAAGCAGCGATGAATTCTGCCCTTCCCAAAGAGAATGCAGGGTGGTGAAGAATGGCTGGGTGAGCTTGGCATATGTGAAAATCTGGGCATTTCATTGATGTATCAGCCAGGGAACCGAGTGCATGTGAGAATGTGTCCTCGAGTGTGGATGGTGAACTGTTTCAAAATCAGTCTCTTGGCGCTTATTGCTAACTGTGCTTGCAAGACTAGGATTCTCAAAAAGCATCTCTAGGACTCAGAGGCACAAATTCAATTGAAAATTGATGGACTGTGTTCCTAATTTACTGAGGAATATTTTATGTAAGTGCAGTTTAGACATGTAAACATCTGGCCCTAAGATACCTCTGAAATCTGTACCCTAAATGACTTAGGAGACGGCAAGTGCCCCTGACGTTTGGTGAGGGTGATGTAGGCAGTTATAGAACAGCATACACAGCCGCCAGAGTTCTGAAGTTATCTTGGGCATGCCCAGACCAACACATACACGGTGAGAGGGAAGGACAGGGCTTTCCTATCCTACTTCGCATTGCTGAAGCGAGGTAGGTGTCTACCTCTGGATACGACTCTTCCCTCACTTTGCCATTAATCCTCCCTCAGAATTAAGGCTTTAGTTCCTATCCCATATAAAAACCAAACCAAACAAACCACAAGAAAACCAGAAGAGATCTGATGCATTTTGCTCTCCCAAAACATTCTTCAGGTCTCAAGGCTGAGCTGTGAAAATCAGCTTCCCACCTCTGGGGGGAACGTTGATCTCTAGGCTCTGGAATCATTTTGGATTTCTCTCGGCCCCAGTGAATCTTTCAGGATTTTACACAAAGCAAAGGATCTTCAGCAGCAAGAGCATAGCAAGACCCTTCAGTATGCCTTGCAGCCAGGTAAAATGCTCTCTTCTAGAAGTGGGAGAGTCCATGTTTAAATCTTGCTCCAGGTTCGGCTGATGATGGAGTTTGAAGGAGGTGTTCAAGGGACAGGGACAGCTAACCGGTACCACTATGCCCCGTCATGGGGGGCCGCACTAAGCACGGGATATGATGAGGCTCATGTGTGTTTGTTGTGTACCAACCAGATCCAGTGGGTGATCACCCAATTTCTGATTCAGCCTGGGATTTAGGCAGGAGGTGGGCACTGAGCTGCTCGCTGCTGCAGACACAGCCTGTGCCTGCCCACTGAGAGAGATCTTGGGGACTTCCCCAATGAAAACGAGGTGGTGGCAAAGTCAGGATCTGGGAATGCCGGTCTGACTGGTAGAATTAGGACTGGCTTCAGAAGGGGGTTTTTGCTCTTAACTTCCTCTTGAAAATGAGACTTTGACTCCTAAGTCAGTAAAGAGCTTTTAAAAACATGAGCTTTAGCCCTTTTGAAAATCCCAGCCTTGATCCCTACCTCCAGTAATTTGCATTGGTACGATGTGAAAGAAATTAGCCCACTATGTTTTCTGGCATTACTTGGTTACTTGGGAAGTCTGACTATCTAGTCCTTGCTGTGTCTGAATTCTTTTTTTTTTTCTTGTCTCCAAACCATCTGGGGCAAGTGGGGTTTAGTCCTATGCAGACCTTTGGAGTTGGATTTTTTCCTTTTTTTACCTTTTTCTCTCTCTCTCGTTTTACTATCAGACCTGAGGCATTTGGCTTACAGCCCAGGGTGACGAAAGAGAAATAAGGAGGAGAGAGGAAGACTGAAGTGGGAAAACCAGAGAGAGTGATGAGCACAGAGAGGCAAAGGACAGAAAGTTGGCTGCCATAGAGGTGGAGGAGTAGTGGCAATGTACGGATAGAGGACGTGATGGCACAGACTGAAGGTCATATTCCATCCTGGGACTTGATGGAGGAGAAGAGAAAGCCAGAGCACAGCCAGCCATAGGTTCTGGTGAGGTCTGACAGTCACTGCAAAGAAATAATTGGATAATGAGCTACCATCTATTCTTGCATTGCTATGAGGATGACACAGGGCAGGCTGAAAAAGGAGGTAGAAATTAGTGAGGGAAATACGGGAAGAAAAAGGAATAGGCCAATGTAGAAAAAAAGGAAGGGATGGGCTGCTAGTCTGGACAAGGAAAGAGGTAAAATAGAGAGAGAGGAAAGAGTCCCAGCAGCAGAAAGTTCACGTGGAATATGATTTCCTTAATTCTTCAACCTTTCTCATACAGAGAAAAACCCCAGCATTTGCAGAGAGAAGTGATGAAATCACCAACTGGTGTGGCTGAGCCCTTTCCTTGCAAAGGCAGCTGTATGATGGGGACATGAGATATCTCTTTCTTTAATTTAGCATTTATATTATATGGTCGTTTGTAGGGGAAGGGGTAGACTTTCAGGGCTGATTGTGGTCTAGAAAGGGAATAGACTGTGGCGTAATTAGGGATAAGAAGAAGAGGTAAAGGCTTTCCTATAGCCTCTATGACCTGAATGTGGTGGGAAAGTTTAGGGTTGATGGATATTTCCATAGTGAAAAATGCAGGTGTGTTCTTAATTTGGATTTGCTAACCTGAGCTAGATAATTCAGATTAAATCAGATAAACCAAAGCAATTTGAGAGACCTCACTGTTATTTTAACCTGAATTGGCCAGCCCCAATTAAAATCGCATATTTGTAGACTTGCCCTGTGCTAGGCAGCTATACCCATGTTCTTATTGGCTCCGGGAAGCATCTCTGTACAGTCACCGTCGGAGGGTTAGGCTTTGGCTGTGCTGCAAGCCCTGAGCTCTCGTGTGTAGCTGTGCTGGCCCAGGAGCAGATTGAACTGGAGAGATTGCTCGAGTTGCCCCGGATCAGACAGGGAGTCTGGCAGAGACAGGGACTGAGTGGAGGCCTCTTGAACTGCAGCCCAGCACGTGGGATTGGATAAGCAGAACACTTAATATTGTGTTTCTGTTGAGAATACGCACAATTAGGAACACTAAATTTCTTTCCCAGGAGCATTACTCAGTACTGATTTAAAATGTACCATTTCCACAAATATTCCTGCCAGAAAATTAATTTGTTAAAATATTCATTGAAAGCAAATATGGAAAGGGGGCTGGCACACAGCTGAAGCAAATTAACGTTAAGGATTCAAATGAATATTAAATCTCTTTTGCAATAGTACATTCCTGTCTCTAATTATGACTCTGGGTGAGTAGATGACTCTGTAAAGTCACTCCTGGAAGGTGTACATACAGCAACCAGTGTGATAACAGCCTTGCAGATCGAAGTGGGTGGATGACTTGAGCAGTATGGTAATGACATATGGAGCCTTCCCTGTCTTGGAGACGAATTCCTATCTAGCTCAGATCAATAGTGGGGTGAGCGTTATTGCTTGTGGAGAAGCTCTGTAACACAGAGACATCCAGAGGCTGTGATATGTCGGGAGATGCTGGCCACGGCCCTGCCAGGTCCAGGAGCAGCCCAAGGCAGGAAGCCAAGCCTGAGCAATTAGACTCCGTGGGCAACAGCCTCCTGTTGAGATACTAGCACGGATGGGAACTGCCACAAGAAGGAGGTGATCACCCATTCTGACAAACTCCAGACTTGGTGGCTTTCATTTAAGGCCAGACACTCTTTTAGGTACCTGAAGCAAACACAAGATTTTGGGCTAAAATAAAGAAGGATTTTGAGATGTAATGTCCGAGATGTAACGTCCTTTGATACACAGGACATCAGCCTGCATGATCTAAGGGTCTGTAGGCTGTGGAAAAGCCTGCCTGGTACGGGCTGGCCTGCCTGCACCTAGTGTGGTAGAGCCATGTTGGTTCCCAGGAGCCGAGCTCTGGTGCTGTGTCTGCAGGCTCCTGCCCAGCACTCTTATCCAGCTGCATGGTGCATGTGGTGATCTGTCAGGAAAACACCTCCCACCATCCATCTTTTTTTTTTTTTTTTCCCCTTGCCTCTTGCTCCTTTGATACTCAGATAAATAGCCTTTTATTTTATGATAGGTAGCTTTGGTTTGATCTTCCTCATGCTACTCATTTTTCTTCGGCCACTTTCACTTTCCCCTCCACGCTTCAGTGCTGTCCCCCCTCCTCTCCTTTCCTTCCTCCACATTTTATGCCAGTAGATGGTGATATTCAGCAAGTTCTTTGAGTGCCAATACAGCTCCCTTTGTCACTAGCTGGCGGTCCAGCTCAGCAGTAGGAAGAGTTGTTAATGTGTGCAGGAGTTTGTCTGTGGCTGGGTGACTGTCACAGTGGTGAGCTGCCTGAACAAGAAGCACAAGTTCTGCTAAGTTACTCTTTATTTTCCTTCTTGTTAGGCCTGTGAAAGAGCTGTCAGATTGACAAAGGGTCCTAAACATCACCAGGAGAATCACTTGTTTGTTGTGATGTATGGGATGTGGGAGAACTTCATGTACACATTTGTGGGTTTACTCAACCAGCCGGCAGAGGCTGATGTTGGTTTTGTAGCCTTTTGTCTGACAAAAAATTAGGGCTGGAAACGATGGAACGTATTTCTGAACAAGATTATCACTAGTGAAATAGAAGGTCTCAGGTCTGGATGCCCAATGCCAGATAATTGGATTATAAGGACTCAGACCCCTTTAAACTGTCTTGTGTCAGGCACCAAAGAATTGAAATTTGTGGTACTTCAGCAAGTGTGTTCTCAGCGAGCCTCACCCCTGCTTAAGGGCAGGATTTGCAGCAAGAGGTTGGCTGAGGGTTTTCCTCTTATCATGAACAGCATAACGGGACCACGCATGCTTTGCACCAGATGTGATGTGACCAGTGAAGAGCCTTAATCCAATATGACAGCATGCTGCTCTGTAGGTAAAGGTGCAGAAAGTATTCTCTTCCACATCTTCATTTCATGTGCTTTATTAATTCATGTGACGTCTATATTCCTCTCTGGAAATGATTTTTATACCAGGACCCTGGTGCTTATTTGAGTCAATGGGAAGGCTGCATAGAAGTTATAGAAATTATGTTAGGGATTAAAGCAAAGATTTTCAAATTTGGTGGTGGGAGTAGCATGCAAAATTCCTTCTGAGAGAGGATGGGCAGCAGCACAAGCAGCACGTGTACTTCCTAGGTGCTGTCAGTTCTTGTTCTGCTCTGTGATGCTTCCTGAAAAATCTTACCAGCACTGGCCCAAGTTTTTTTTAAAAAAGAAATACTTTGAGTGTGAACCTCTTCTTGCTTTGCTTTTAACATCTTCCTGTAGTTCTTGCATGTTCTGCCTATGGCTTTGCAGCTCTTTCCATCCCAAGCCCCTTTTGGGCATGCTTGAGTGGGAATAGCATTTATTCCTTCTCTGAGTTTGGGATTTGGACTCCCTTCCTATGAAGAGCTCGACTCCAGCAGCAGATCTGAAATAAATTTGCTTTTTAATATTGAGATTATCATTAGCCAGTTAAGAGCAGCCAGAAAATAAGAACTAAAATGTTGAGGTGTGATGCTTTGATAAGCTTCTGGCTGGAAAATTACTGATTCAACTATATGGAAAAACCATGGAGAAATCTGAAGTGGTGTGCTGTTTTGGGTGTCTATTTTAGAGATTTTGCAGGTCTCCGGTATTCAAGAGTTACTCAGTACTTACTTTCTATAACAAGTCACTTTAAACGTTTTTACCTGAGAAACAAGTGCTTTGCTGATCTGAAGCAAGAGTCACTTGACCTTAGAAACCTTAAACGTAAACCTTAGAAAGACCTTGTGTCTCGCTGCAAGAATTGCTGTGTTTTCAATGCCCCAGCCTGTTATTGAAAACATCTTATCTTTTTTCAGTGATGTACCTCAGCAAGGTATCTTGTCCCAGGAAGTGTCTCTCTCTCTTTTTCAGTTGCAGCACACTGTTGTTTCTTGTTCTAGCAAGGAGTGTTTCATAGCCAATGTGTCTCCTTCCCATTCTTTCTCCCCTTTGTCATTCCCTGGGGCTTTACCAGCCCAGTTGATAAACGTTCATCAGCATACTGGAGATTACCTCATCCTAAGATAAGAACTCAATATACAATTACAATTCTATTTCTAAATAACACTGAGCCAGGCTGTAATGCCTTTACTCTTCCTAAAGAGCACCCACGGTTCACTAGTGGAGTGGCTTGAAATCAAAATGACATTCTGTGCAGGTAAGAATAGTCTAAGTGAGCCCCAGAGTCAAGTCCAATGGATTTTAATTCAGTATTACTTTTTCAGTACTTCCCTTCTTTAATTTTCACCTAGTTTTCATGGATATATTCCAAAGATTGCTGTCCCACATCTGAATTGAATATCTGTAAAAAGCGTGTTCTCCAAGATCCCAAGATGAACGATACCCGTGTCTCCTAAACGTTAGCAATGTTACTAATGCTGCTTTGTCTCCACATGTATTAGCAACAGGACTGCTTTAGAGATTTCTTTTCCTGTGGAAAAATATAATTCAAAAATCCCTTCCTCCACTATTTTTTGTGTACATTTTATCCATATTTTTTTGTGTGAAAGGGTTGCAACAAGAAATAAAAGCAAGAACTAATATAAAGGGGAATTTCAACATATGAAAAAATGTTTCATTTTTTTAATTAAATATACTTTCTGATCCACAATCAAAGTGTTTAGTTTGGGATTTTCACTGAAATTGAGTTTTCAGTGAAAACTCCAAAATTTTGTCAACAGTTGAATTGTGTCAGTTGAAGAAGCCAACATCCTTCAACAGAAAAATCTTGCCCAGTTCTAATCAGCAATGCTGGAAAAACTATTGGATCTTACAGAAGTCCCCTTCAATCAATGGAAAGACATAATCAGCTCTGGACCTGCTTCTGTTTATGTAACTGCAGCCAACATTGCTGCTGCTCTATCAAATGATCCTGCTGAGAACAAACCTTCCTCAACGTGGGGCTGAAATTGCCAGTGGTGCATTATAGTATTGATGGAGCGGAGCCAGTGTTTGTAACAGTAATGTCTGCAGACACGAGGGTGATTTCCAGAAAAACATCTCAGGACAACTGAGAAACATTTAACAAATCCTGAATCTAGTTCTGCTTTGGAGGAGAGAGCTGTAGCATGAGTAGGACCCATTTCTAACCTATTTGCTTACTGATATGCTGCTCTTCACCCTACTGGAAGCAGCAGACCCCATTGTGGAAGCACGTGTGCTGGATACTGGTCCTGTGTTCCTTGTGCTGGGTTCAGAGGGATTTCTCCCGAGCAAGGGCTTGTCCATATGAATAATATGTCACAGACAGGTTTCTAATGAGCTGTTAATTTTAGGATTCCTGGCTAATTGCCAGGTAGACACATGATTGACTTTATAATAAGTACAGCTCACTTCAGCCACTAGAACTATCAACTGGCGTTGCTAACCAACCCAAAGCATTAAGAAGTCATGAGTCAAGCCTGTCAAATCATACCACTGGTTAAAAATGACGAGATTTTGTAAATAATGCCTTCTGGGGCTTTGTTTGACTGGTGATTATTCGGGTTCATGTTTCTGTATTTCATTTTCTGCAGCTGTGGGAATTAGAGTTTTACGATTTTGTTTTTTCTTATAGCAGCTCTGATCATCACCCCCTAGGTTGTCACACCCATATCTGCATTTATCGTCTTCATAAAGGTGTTCAAAATAAAATTGGCAGAGAGACTTCTGCCCCCTCAAATTTTACTCCCAAACTTGAGCGTAACTTGCCCTGAGAACTTTGAAGACAAGCATCTGGGGCAGTTTGGAAGATACTTGGTTTAGACATTTCCAGGTTACAAGGCTGGCAATTCCTTGTTGTTTTAACTTGGTTCACATGAGATAGAGATTACAATCTAGGAAATTATATAATCTTGTGAAGATTGTATGGTCCAGTGTGAGTATTATCCATGGTAAGTGTGCTGATAAAGCCTGCCATGCTTTCTCAAAATGTGCATCAGATACTGGCGCATCGTGCTCCCAGGGAAGGCAATGAGAACATGAATCCTCATGGGGCACATCCAGCATCTTTGTTAGATAATTTGCTGCATATCTACAAATATATTGTATATTTTAGATGAGCAACTTTGAGCAATCCGTGTTAAGAAGTTATTGGATGTTTTACAATATTCTCTCTCAGAGCCTATTTCTGTAAAACTTTTTAATCATTTCTTAGACCAAATTCAACACAAGTTTTGCCTGAGTAAGGAGTGTGGAAGGGATCTCTTGACGGGCTTGGAGGTTTTCCTGCAGGTGAGTGCATCTCTGTGTGAGTGCATCCTGCAGTGAGTACTTTGAATCACACACATCTTTCAGTTCAAGGGGCTGACCATTTCCAAAAGGATGGCTGAGTAGTCCTGCTCTTGTGTAATGTTCCAGCCTCATTGAATTTTGATTTTGGTGAGCGTTGGGTGAGAAATAGCAAGGTGTGACACCTGTAGGAGAATGTCCTATGACATAACAGGCACTACGATGTCCCCCCTAAAAGGGTTTCTTTGCTTTCCTCACAGCTCTTCCTTTTTCCCAGCTTTTATCCACTTTGATATTCAGAAAGGTGTTCTGCCTGAAAGGCAGTTTTTATAGTAGGGAGGTACTAATGCAGGGCAGAACAGAGGGCCGTGTCGTTATTTTCTCTTTTTGTTGCTGACTTTTTAAATAAAAGGGATTTCCTTTTCAGAAAGTATCATTATTTGATAGTTATGAAAAGCTGAGTAGTGTCGGGATGAGGCTTCCCTTCAGTCCCTGCTCTCTCCGTTGTGCACCTCTGCACAAGATGAGGAGCCTACATAAACCAAATGAAGCTGCAAGCTCTCTTTGCAGTTTGAAGAAGGCAAGGGAAGACAGTACTTAATTCCTGCTGCCTGTGACTTATTGGTAAAATGCCAGTTTTTGAAGAGTCCCAGACTTGCTCTGGGAACTTCTCTTGTAACCAAAGATGTACAGGTGGTTCCTCTCGTATTCCAGGACTCTCCAGGTGTGTGTAAAGTATAAAACAAGCACTGATGCTGAAGAGATATTCACGCCAGCTCCCATCCTTTCATCTGGAGTTGGTGAGGAACCTCCTTTGAAAAGTTTTTTTACTAGAAGAAAGAACGTCTCTCTCAAGGATCAGTGCCACCACAGGGAAAGGAAATGGCTCATAACACAAGACATCTCACATCTCCATCTCTTTCATCCCCTACCAGAAGCTTTACTGTACTTCAGCACCTGAAGTATCCTCAGATGCAGCATGTACTGTCTTGTATTGGGCTTTCCAAGATACTGTAACAAGCAAGAGGAGTTTCAAGGGCTTTAAACTGAAGTTAAGATAGTGGTTAGGTGGTGAATTTCATACCCCAAACCCACTGCATTTATGTGTAGAAGTCTCTGTTTTGCTAGCAAGACTGAGAACAGCAGCAGATGGACATTTTGGGGTCAAAGCTTTCCACAGGGAAATAAAGTAGGAATGATTTTTCTCACGACAAGCCTCTGTGAAAACTCTGAAACTTCGTCAAAATGCATTGCTTTTCTGAAGACGCAGCGTCAAATTGTTTCCTAGGTCTTTCTTATTTGGGTTTTCTTTTTCCTTTTTGTCAAAAAAATTATCAGCAGGACGTTACTGCATCTAAAAACACAGGAAATGTTTTTGTTTCTTTAAACCTTTTGGTAGAAAATATTTCTCACTTTCCTTCTAGTTGTGATCAGAATCTCATCTGCACTTCTCAGGTGTTATCTATATCTGATTTGAACAGACACAGGGAGATACTTGAAGCTGTCACACTGGCAGATGTATTTGAAAAGCATTCCCTGGAACAAACTCAGTGCAAGTTGGTGGTGGGGGAAGGGAGAGTAAGACTTAATTTTAAGCTGTTTGGGAGAGGCACTGTCATTATGTTCTGTATGCATTAAATGCAAACACAGAACAGGTTCAGGTCTGTGGCTGGTGCTCTTAGGTGTGACAGCAGTACAAATGAAATAATAATAATATCCAGTAATCTCAGCTGGTCATTAACCCTGCAGTAAATGCCTGTTTCACTTGCCAGGTAGGAGCACTCGGGGACCTCAGCTAAAATTGTCACCTTATTGTGCTAAGCACACACAGACACCTAATTAAAGACAGTCCCTTTCAATGAAGTGTTTTTTGGTATAGATGGGCAAGACAGATAAAGGATGGGAGCAAGAAGGCATAATTATCCCCATTTCACAGATGGGGAGCTGAGGAACTCTGGAGGCATGCTGTGGGTTAGTAGGGTCTTACACCCTAGCGCTGTGCTTCAGCCGCAAGACCATCCTTCCTCTGCAGAAGGATGCATTGAATTTCTTGTTGTTTAAATAGAAACCTCAATTTATGTTTTTGTTGTTCCTCTTTTAAAAAAAGCTCCCTGACCATTTTGGTTTCTCTCATCCTCTCAGAGTGTTAGTCATCATTTAAAATACACACAATGATTAAAATGAGTCTGATCATGTTCAAGTACAATATTTCAGGGAGGCTACTTGGTGTGACTTGCATGAGGACATGAAATGCCAGAAGGACCAGTGCAATCAACAGCAAACTTCTGTGCCAAAAAGAGTGGGTGGGGTCATGTGCCGTATACAAGGGGTTCATAAATGTTTACTATAATTTGCTGCCTGGTTATATTTGACCTCTGTGGGTTGGCACATGGACTGATTTATTGCATCCATGCTATCTTAATTACTAAGGACACAGCTAAGAGCTTTTTAAAATTAAAAGTGACAGATTTTCCTCAATTACTTAAGTGCAGAGGCTCAAGCACATACGCAGTTGTAGTTTTCTGTCAAGAGACTATATGATTCGTATAGCCAGTTACACTTGTTTGTGGTTCTCCCAGATGCTGGACGTTGGGTATGTGCAGATGCAGGCACTTGACAGTGGCTCATGTGGATGTGTTTACCAAGACTTAGCAAACTTTTCTTTCTCCCACTGCTGGTCCTGCTTACAAAGCTTTGCTCTTCGGGGTCTCAGCTGGAACTGGAAGGCAAAATGAAGAAAGTCTCTGAAAGGTTGCTCCAAGTGTTTTTCTAGCCCAGCTGGATGCAGGTATTGTTGGAGACTTCATGAGAAGGATTATTCCAACAAAATTTTCACCCTGGCTTCGTGGACTAAGGGATACAAACAAGTTCTAAATAAGTATCCAATCTTCTGCATGCTTAGCCAGACTCAGACAGTGAAGCTTTTGATGCAGCCCTGCTAACACGTACATTGTTGGACCATTTTGAATGTGTGACACTAAGCAGTTATGTAGCAGGTCAGCAGGAATTCACAAGTGCTTGGACTTAATTTTTTCATAGTCTCATTTTCAAAATGTGTCTGAATGAGCAGGCCCAGACGTTAGGGAAGCTGGTTTTCTGTCAGCTATAGCCCTGTGCTGACTTCTGCAAATTTAGGCAAAGATTATGAGAAGCGGTTTGCAATTTGAAGTTCTCTGTCTGGGACTTGACCCTTCCTCAAAGGATGTAGCTTTCAGAGGCCCTTTCAGTGTAGCACCTAAAAACTGAAGAGTCCAAATTGCTCTTACCTTTCTCTTACTTATTATGGCACTTCTGTGTACAGATAAGGCACGTAACCATATATATGGATCTGAATTTGCAGATGTTCTAGCTGTGTTAGAGCATAGTTGCAGACTTAGGTACTTACAGGCTTTATTCTTATTTCACATTAGTTATGCTCACACATAACTCAGGTGCAGCTGGTGGCATTTTTCCTCACGTCAGATAGCAGTGCAGTGCAATGATTTTCAGCATCTGGTTGCAGGACCCCAAGCATCCTCCGCAGGATCTGAGACAAGTGAAACACTCAGTAAAGCAAACCTGTCAGAAGACATAAAGTCACTCTAGAGAAGTTCACATCTCATCTGTAAGTGGAAACAAGTTGTAAACTCTGAACTGGTATAAGAAAGGTGGTAATTCAGTTTCTGTAAATCTCCAAGATAGATCACCTCATGCTCATTCCAGGATTTAAAATAATGCTAATAGCAACTTCATACAGAAGTATGTTTCTCTCCCTTTAACACATCACTTGTTGAGAAAGCAGCTAAAATAAATTCAAGCTCTCCCAGTCCTAAGTCTTATCTTCTCTTCCAGAGCGTGGGGAGGAAAGAGGGAGACTGAAATATCAGAGTGTTTGTGAGCTGCTAACAAAGCTACAGCTGCTCTGGAACAAAACAGGCCGGCTGCACAGGGAGGACCCCCTCCGTACAGCCTTCCAGCCCTCTTGCTTCTCGCGCAGCTAGTGTGTACTTCTGACAATACAGCATAGAGAGAGGAACGGTCCCCTGGTCACCGCCTGTGCACCTACGTGTCAACTGGGAGGTGCGATTACAGTGAAGATAATCAAATAACAACTAGCTTTAATCTTCCCAGGGTTTAGGGCAGGCTGGACAAGCCTGCCTGGGATGCGGTGTGCATATTCAAAAGCTGGTGCCTGAACGCTCTGTATCCAAAGTAGCTAGACTGAAGCTGGTCAATGTGTTGCTGTCGTGCCTTTGACCACAAGGCGAACAAAGTCACAGCTGCAAATTAAGGTGGTGTAAGTTAACTTGAGCAATAGGTATTCTCCATCCAGAATTACTATGGAGGTGCTTCCAGTTCTGTACAAACCTCAGGTCCCATTGCTCTCACTGCTGTGCAGACAGGCAGCAACCCCAGCATTGTCCCTGAAGGACTTGAAGTCTGAATGTGCAGGACGTCTCTCTGTACAGGCAGAGATGGATCTGGCAGTGGAATGACTTCTTAGTGGTCATGCCAGAAGGCCAAAATGATCTGGAAACGTAGACCAAATTGCCAATCCAGACCCATAATAATCACAGCAAATCATTTTCCCTCGATCATTCACTGATAGCTAAGATCTGTTTATAGACCTATGTTACAAAAGGTATTAAATACAGAAGACCTGATCACGGAGAAGAGAAAAGCAGGGGAAGGGCAAAAAACATTCGAAACTTGAGACAACAAAGGAGAGAAAACAGAAGTGTTACGATGTGAATATGGATGATGTGTACACAGATATGCCTGGAATAGGGAACTGCATCTGTGATTGGACAGTACCAAAGGAAGAAGAGAAGCATAAGGAACACGAAACTTTCAAACAGGCCCCTGTAACAAGTCAGAACTAACCCTTGGAGTGAGACTGGAAGGAAATCAGCATTGTAGAAACCTAGAGAGCCAGTTAGTAAAGAGTGGTGTAATTAAACCTCAAGTCCAATGGCAGTAGAGTCCTGCATGAGGTCATGACTCTACTGAAATCAGTGGCAAAAATCCCAGTGATGTCAGTGGAGCAGCTCCTGGCATTTACCCATCTCTACTGGTTCTGCTCATGAGCTGCAGGACTGTACGTGGTACTGTAGTCTGCGTGAAAAGCAAAGGCTAGGAATAGGTAGATTCACATGCTGAAAACATGTTTTTTCAGAAACGTGGCTTTTTGATGAGGTGTGTTTCTTTTGAAAAGTGCTCGCTTTCTTTGGGAAGTGCCACTGTCACATCTTGAAAAGCAGTAAGTTTTCAGCTGAAGTAGGTAACCACCCTGGAAAATGTCATTCATCTCAAGAACCTGACCTGTAGAGTCAAAGGGATATACGATCTCATTTCTGATGGGACACTGAAGACACCATCTCGAATCACAGTATTAAGGGTTTGGCTAGAATACTGCAGTCGTGTTTTACGTCCACGTCAAATTTTTCAGCACAAAAACCCGTTCTGTTTTGTGAGCAATGCAGAAGCTGAACTTGAAGGCCTGCTTGGACAAAACCTTGTTTGCCCAGCTGCTGCACCACAGGAAAAATCAGCTTCTTCCCAGGATAAGCCAGCATCTTGCTGCCTCTCAGAAGGTGTATTGTCACCTCTCCAAGGGTAACAGCACCCCAGGCTGAGTCCCTGGATGCAGGAATTGGACCCGGGACCGGCTGTTGTAGTCAGCAGAGGGGGACAGAGAGCCACAGGAGGAGACAGCCCGGACTGGGCTTTGCAGCTCTGTTAGCAGATGTGCAAGAAATGGCATTTTGTTCTGTTTTCACAGTGACTGATGCACTGGAGTGTTGGTCTGTGAGCAGAGACCCTGTATGCTTTGGTAATACAGATGGGGAATAGTAGTTGAAAAAAGGAGCATTGTTAGATAAATATAACTTAAATAAAGGCTGGTTTTGTAAAGCAAATCCAAAGCCACGACAGGCAAGACTTTTCATTTTATCTGCTGCTAAAAGGAAGATGCTGAAGGACCTGTCTCCAAAGGGAAAATACATGCTCATTTAATTGCATCTTTTATGGCGAAGGGAGAGTGCATTATTATTATTATTATTATTATTATTATTATTATTATTGTTAGACATATTAGAAAGAGCTATATGCTGTAATATCCTTCATTGCAACCACATTGATTAGCACTGAGAATACATTGTAATATTAACAGGAGTCACATAGGACTCGTTTGGCCTGTCCTGTTTGTTACTTAATTATGTATGTGTAAAGTAAGAGGCACACAGCACCTGTAGAGATTCCCAGCACCTCCTGTTAAGCTGAGGCAGGAGCTGAGAGCAGTAACCAAATCCTGCCAGCATGTTTACATTTTGAACTTACCAAATCTTCCCAAGTGGAATGCAGGGTCCGGTTTCAGCCAAGGAACTGTTAGCAGTGAGTGAGAGTTAATGGATCAATCTGCTGTCTCTTGTCAGTGCTTTTACTGTTGACTTCTGGAATGTGTTTGATGAAAAGAAAGCAACTTCTTGAGACAGAAGATACAGATGTAGCATGTTAAGGTTGGGACCTACATGAACAATAAAGCAATGTTATCAGTGTTTCGCTTCCCCAGCGCTGCTTGCCAAAACTGACAATAGAATAGCAGCAAAGCATTTCTTTTTTTAACTACCATAACTGCACATTAACCCGTTTGCTCTGATCCTTTTTGGAGACACAGTCAGATGTTGTACTGGCGTTATAAGTGAAAGATGCCAGATATTTCAAAGGGAGCATGGTGCATAGCCCCCTGCTGCCTTTCTGTGGCCTGTGGAAGCTGCTTTCGGAAAAGCTGAATTCAAATGGAATTTGTAGGATCGTTCAGCCGAACCAAGCCCGCTGGCTCCCTGTGCTTTACGTGCTGCCCACCAGCAGAACGCCCGGGCGCTGTGTGAATCCTACGGGAAGCGCTCGTGCTCCCTGTATCCCGACAAGGCAGGCTGTTGCTCGAACGGCAGGGTAATTTTGAGGCATGTGGGTTGTACCCACCCAGCAGGATGCTATGCTCTGTGGAGATACCCAGGCTAGATCTGAGCGTGCTGTAGCAGGGAATGCCGTGGTGAGAGCTATCCACAACCAGATCATATTCCACTCTTGGCTGAAGAGTTGACCAACACCAGGATATTGCTCTTCTACTGAGGCCAGGTAGTTAAGAGTTAGCTCTGATGTACCCATGTGGTACTATGGATACCCTTGTGCTGTGCAGACATAACCACAGAGGCTAAAACCCCGATCCATCGAGGTATTTAGGCTTTTAACTCTCACTGAAATGAACAGGAGTTAAAAGCCTAAATACCTTTGGGGATTTGGGCCTAAGTGGCTTACAGAAAGCCTGTGGCACAGCAGAGACTCAGATATTTTGACTCGGAGGCTAGTGCCTCCGATATGAAATCATTCTTCCTCCCTACATCTGGTAGCAGTTTGCATTCACATTTCCCAGCTCGGGCCATCAAAAATATGCCCATACTTAGGACAGGAGGTGAAGAATAATTTAGGTAATTGAAACTTCAGCAGGAATGTGGTTCTGTCAGAGGGCTGTTGCCTGACCTGGAATTTAACCAGACAAGCAGGGCTTGGGGAAACTGCGCTCCAGCTCTTGCCTTTCAGGTGCACTGAAGGCAGTTAGTTTCTCTGGTAGAAGGGGGATAAATAGTTGAGCTTATGTGCCTGTTGAAAAGGAAGCCATATTGCTGAGGATGAAAGCAGGAGACTTGCCAAACACTTGCCTTCTTATCCACACAACTGTTTATCAGTTATAACTAGAGCTGAGCCAATAATTCTTAATGGGTAATTCATATGATGAATATCTCCCCCTTACACTGTGTTTGAATGGTGTATGAACCAGCCATTACTTTCAAATATTTATTTACTAGTCACAATTATTTGTTTAATACTGTGAATAATTCATGGTTTGTGGAATGTTTTCAGGCAGTTCTCTGAAAGTAGCCAATACCCAGGCTATTTTCATTGGGCAGAGAAGTAAATGTCGCCTTTTTCTGATTACGCCAGTGTTAACTGAGGATAACTTGAAGTCAAAAGGCTGGGTCCTTCACTGATGTAATTTGGCATAGCTCCATTTTTTTCAATTGATTTCAAATGACCAGTGTTAATTCACACCGACTTACTAGATGGTCCTGAAAAGAAGAATTGTACGAAGGAAGAATGACTCCCACACCATATTGTCCCAGGACTGGCTGGGGACTAATGTACTGCATTTTACAGTCGCATCTTTTCATTAAAATTCTCATATGCATAAATTCCAAATTTACCTTTAAAGTATCATTCAATATTAACATTTCAGTTGCTTATTAATGAGTAGCTTTGCACTAAATTATGCTTGTGTGATTGTACACACAAAATGACATTTTTTGCAGAAATAGTCTGAGTTCAGTTTTTATTTGGAGGGCAGAGGGGAGATTGCTTTGAGGATAAATCTGTGGCTTGTGTTGAGGCTAACCTGAAAAAATTCCTTGTTCAGTGTGCAGGACTTTTGAGTTCCAGTATTACTTTTACCATTACAAAATCTTCCCTTATATAAGTCTCACTGACGTCAGTGGAGCTTTGCCACTTGTATTTGCCTTATCAGATTTCCAATCCTTAAAGCTATTTTAGAAGACGTTTTTAACTACGTTCTCTGCGGTACCCAGCTAATGATGGGAGAAGTAGAACAGGGGATTGCGTTGGATTGTGTCTCTGTGATTCTCGCACCAGTCGTCCGTGGTCTCCAAGGGTTGTATGTCAGAAGGATTTTACTGGAATACATCATGCCTTGTCTGTGTCATGTATCTGTCCCTCTCTGTCCCAGTTCCCTTTATTACAATAGCAAATTATATTTAGCAATACCACAAGAGAACCAGGGAGGGGTTAAAGGCTTGGTCACTGAAAGTAGATTTCTAGGTCGTTTCCAGATTTCCAGAGCAACACGTCAGGCTTGCACTCGAAATTGCTGCAAATTTCCCAGCTCAGTCTCTACATATCTGTGTTCCTCTTTAGTATTTCTTGTCTAGCTATACAGCAAAAATTTAAATACTGCCATTCAGATTGCCACCATAACGTGGCTGTGGTCTTGGCCGCAGGATCCTCGTGTTCATAGCAAACTGATTGTTAACAGCGCCTCGTAGGGAGAAGTCTTGTGCTTTTCTTTCTCCTCTTTCATTCTTGCTTTTTGGTACTTCTGTTCCACTGATGATATGGCTCCTAGAAATACAAAAGCATAAAGAAAAAAATCACATTTCAGAAAGATCTGTTGCTGTTTTTGCTGAAGTAGCACAACCAATTTGAATGTTAAAGAATCTACTTAGACTAAATGTCCAGGTGCATGTCATTGCTCACTACAAGTAATTTACTAATGAGTGGATCCAGACAAACAAACTGAGGATCCAGCATGCCCTCTGGCTGCCTATAAAAATGAGGAAAGATAATGAAGTGGTGTGAATCAGGGCCTTTCTGTAGCAGTGAGGCATGAAAAAACTGGAACACAACAGCTTTTGCTGTTGGGTACCAAATATTATCTCAACAGTTCTGTAACCAACCATGGGGGCAAATTGGTTTCACAAACCTTATTAGTTTAGCACAGTTGGCTGTTTAATATTTTTCATGTCTCAGGTTTCATGTTTCTGGATGTCAACAAAAGTTTCCGTTCTGAAATTTGTATATGTTTGGTTTTTGACTGTGCAAAGGTAAGCGTGATTCTCAGCAAGGCACAGCTACTGACCTTTCTTTAATTACAAGCAAATGCAGGGGTTGATGGATGTTGCCATACTGTTGGTCTCTTCTGTTGAGTGAACATTACTGAACAGCCTTGTGAAAAACAGTGGTGTCTTTGTATACTGCAGGCTGCAGTTCACTAGGAACACACCTGATTACACCAAGCTCTTTTTAAGCAGAGCCCTGCACAGTGTCAAAGGAAAATGTTTTATTGTCAGCGTAGGGAAGAGCAGATGCATAGAAGAAAGGTCAAAGAAGAAGAGAACCAATTGACCTGCTAAAACAGAGCATCTTTGGGGATTTTTAGCAGAAAACCTCTTTGTCTTCCAACCACTGTGATGGTGCAACCTTCCATCAGAAGGAACTGCTGTGACCTGAAAGATATGATACCTTTTTGGATAAAGTCCTTCCAGCCAGTTCAAAGGCAGGAGTTCTTCTTCAGCCATGTACTGTCATTACAACTGTTTCCTGGACTGTGATTCAGGGCTCAGTCCTGCAAACACTTGGTTTCCCGTTTGTATTTGTGTTTGTATGACTCTCACTTCCTGAAGCACAGTCCTCAGAGACGCAGGCTTGTAAAATTGTCCCTATTGACAGAGGGAGTGACAGAGACGAAGAGCACACGCACACCGCACAGGGGAGCTGGCTGCCCACGTGTGGTACAGCGACACAGCGCAGTGCTGCCTGGGGACCCTTGCGTCGGTCCAGTGCAGATCTACACCAGGGTCGTGTTGCGCTGGGCTGTTTCAGCAGGACAAAATAGCCTGGCCATGGTGTCATGCTGGCTTGGTTATACTGCTGCGGCTCTCGTGCTGTAGCTATCTCAGGAGATGTTTGCTCAGGAATCTCTGAAGCATTGGGTGGTCAGCAGCACGTGTGTATCCCTGGACACTTGTCCATGCCCAGCAGGGAGATGCCGCTAAAGGGGAGACCGGCATTAGCATTTCATTTGAGATCAACAGTGTGCTTCTGAAATGAGCCTCCCAGTGATCCCCACTTCCCTGCACATTTATGTCGCAGAGCAGTCATGGAGGACATGAACTGGATTCCTCCGGGGTGGCACTAAGCTACTGGATGTGCTTCAGGACTGCACCTGGCACCAGACAACTCGTGCTGGTTGCTGCTGCCACTAGACTGCAGCTAACCTGAAGTAAAGCACGTGCTGAAGGGAAGTGCACGCTGTGGATGTCAGCTCCTCGGCACCAGTTGTTTCTCTCTATGAACCCATTCCTCTTGTTCTGCACTACTTGCTATTATAGATGTGGTCAGAGATGCTGCAAGTCCCATCTCAGTGCATTGACCCTTCTTCCCCTCCCCTGGGCCGTGCCATTCAGGCCATTTTCAATACGTATTGAAAGAAGAGGAGGCTCAGAGGTGACCTTATTGCAGTCTACAACTACCTGAAGGGAGGTTGTAGTGAAGTGGGAGTCGGCCTCTTCTCCCGGGCAACTAGTGATAGGACAAGAGGACACAGCCTCAAGCTTCACCAGGGGAGGTTCAGGTTGGACGTTAGGAAGAATTTCTTTTCAGAAAGGGTTATTAGCCATTGGAATGGGCTGCCCAGGGAGGTGGTGGAGTCACCATCTCTGGATGTGGTTAAGAAAAGACTGGACGTGGCACTTAGTGCCATGGTCTAGTTGACAGGGTGGTGTCAGGGCAACGGTTGGACTCGATGATCCCAGAGGTCTCTTCCAACCTGGTTGATTCTGTGATTCTGTATGTAAGACATTGGGAAATCAGGTTTACTTCGATAAGACTCTCCGTAGGCTTATGGTGATTTCTGTATGTAAACAGCTTGCTGAGCGGGGACTGGTGGGGCAGGTCAGGCAGCACAAAGCCTAGACCTCTCGTACAGTTGCAAAGCTGTGAGGTGTGTAAGGGGCAAAGGGTGAATTTCTTTCTTTCTCCCCTTGTTGTATGGTATCTGATCACATCTCATGATAGTCCCCTTCCCCTTACTTGCACTCCTATAATTACCAAACATCGCTCTTTCGTGCTGCCTCTGGAGACTGACACTGTTGGAGCATGTAGTTTAACTCTCCTATTGACCCTCTGGGGGAAAGATAGGAAGAAACACTGAAATTAAACGTAGGTGGGGTAGCAATGGTAATTACGTTGGATCATAACTTCCACTGATCTAATTAATGCCACCTAAGTTGTGGCTTGTGCAACTGCCTTGATTTATTGGTTATATCCACAGTTCGCAGAATGACGTTTTTGCAGAAGGCCCGTGGCTCTGATACACGGAGCGATAGAAGTCGTATTTCATGAACATCGTGCGCTGTAGTTACAGTGTGTGTAACAGTTTGAAAGGTGCCTGTTCTGTGATGCTCTTTAGAGGCAGTGTAAACTGGTGATCCAGATAGGATTGATGATGTATGCTCTACAGCCCAATTAATTCATTTCCAGCCAAAATCCCTTCATGCTGCTCTTAAAACTACGTTTTCCGATTGAATCTAGTATGACAAGCTCTAGGTATTGCCAGCATTAAGTGACAGTAAAAGATGACTCTCACCTAAGTTCCAGTTTATGTATTTGTTTTATTACTCAGGATATGTCTGGATTTTACAGCTGAGTATGTTAGGAATTTAGTTACAAGTTGAAACCGCTTTATAATGCGTGGCTATAAAGATCAAAGGTTGCAAAACCAACATTGGAGAGCCAGCTCCTGCTCTTCCAAGGCTCATCAATCATGACTCAGTTCTGGCCCATCTCACATAATTTTCCACCATGTGCTGTCATTCGGACAAATGTTTACCCGTAGCAGCAGACCAGAGTCTCCCACAACTCTTACGCTAAGTATTGCCATTGGCTCCTGACAGCACTTCTCTTTTTCTCTTTACCTGATATATCTTTTTCCACCTCCATTTTTTTCTTTATCTCACAGTTGATAATTTGAGGTATGTGGCTTCTGCTAGTGGCACACTGGGAGTTCTCCTTTCTTCCAGGTGGACAAAAATCAAGATCAATATAAGATCAAGATAAAGATCTGCCTTGGTTCCTCCTAGGTGTCTGCTGAAGACCATTACATTTGTGCTTGCTGAAGTGCTGCAACCCTCTGCCAGCCTGTGAAGCAGAAATAAGGCAGGAGAAACCAAAATAAAGGCTTTATCCAGCGGCTCTGACCATACGCTCCTATCAGGTCACTGAAGGAAGAGTTGAAGTGAACCAGACTCTTTTTGCACCACTGCCATCAGTCTGCTCTATGGCACTGGGCAAGTCACTTTATTTTTGGTTTCCCATCTTTGTTTCTCTTTTAATTGTGAGCCCCTCAAGTAAGGGGCAGTCTTTTGCATCATGGGGCACCCACAGGCCACAGTCTTAGGAGGCTTCTTGATGCCACTGTACTAGAAAAAATTATCTTTGTGCACCTTGTCATCCCGACTTTGCCTGGGAAAACTGGAACGCTATTATGAGTTTTCTTATGGAAGATTCCTTGGTGGGAGATACAAGAACAACTGGTAGGCACTGGGATCACTGGCAATTCTGTTTTTTTAAGTCTTCCTAAATGAATTTTTTCCCCAAGATATTAATTCTGTCAAAAACTAAAAAAAAAAAAAAAAAAAGGATTAATTTTATCTCAAATGTATTGTGCAATCTGAAACAGAATATATAAATATATACTTTATTAATTTTTGAAACTTTTAAATTTATTTATTTCAAAAAAAGAAAGTGAATTTAAAAGTAAAGCAGCTTTTTGAATGGAGAAATTCAGACTTTTCTCCAGAAATCTCTAAATTAAATATTTAAATAAAAATGAGCATCTGTATATTAGATTTAGCATCAAAATGTGACAGCTGTTAACTTTAGATTTTAGTTTTGCCTGCTTTGGTGACAGAGTTTGAGAAAGTCAGCAGCATAAAATGAGTTTTAGTATTTTTGAGACCTGAAAGTTCCCCCTACTTCTGTTTCTGAATGAACGTTTTGTGGAACTCCAAGGAGCAGATTGGGTTTATAGTCAGTTGTCACTTAAGTTACAGGGTCAGAAATGAGAATTAATCTGCACGGCTGTTGAAATAACTCATTGGTTTCCTTTCTGAAATGTCCGTTTCTGGAGCTCCAGCTTTGGTTTTCTCACCCCATGCTGCCCATTGCTTGTAAGGATTGCTAGGAAGAATTATGATTAATGTAATTTGGTTGTTATTGTGGCTGTCACTGTCATGGCTGGAGGGTCAGATGCATATCTGACAATGAAAATCCACATTTTCAGAAATGATTGGTGAGTCTAGGTGCTTGGTTTTGTCACTGTCTTATCTTTGGATATGTGAAAGAAGCTCAAAGCACTGAGCCTTATTTTTTTAAGGTGCCTGAGAAAAGTGTTGCAGGCAGAACTGTTTCCTGTTCTACTTTGTGTCTTTGAGGGTGCAAGAAAGTTGCATCAAAAGGGAAAACAGCAAAACACAAAACAGGGAAGCACGGTTGCATTATCATTCAGAAGAAGCATTTTTATGCAAATGCATGTAACAGTTAAAATAAAGCTCATGTTATGTTGCTTTTGACTTTTGTAACTGTTGGGGTGTGACAGGATTTAAACTTTTCATGGCATGCCAAAAATATTTCTTAACATAAAGTTACTTTGACTAGCTAATGTAATTATGTCCATTACTCACAGGGATTCCACTTTGTCCTGTACTTTGTCTTATTAATGTATTTACTGCTAGCGGGAGCTGGGGCCAGTGTTGATACCAGCATTCAGATGTTTCTTGCTGCTGTTCACCCCTGAAGAGTCTGCTGGAGGTTTCGTGGAGGAGGAGGATAGGCATGTGGCTTGCTTGAGGGCTGGGAATGACAGGAGCTCCTGGGGTGGGGTAGAGCTGGAGGTAGAGGTAGGATTTCAGCTGGCAGCTGCCACAGAGCTGAGGCAGAGACTGGGCGAGTTGTGCGGGGTGAAACCCCTGTGGATCCATGAGCTGTGTCCCCAGCTGGAAGGAGCCCTCTGGAGAAACTGAATCGACACTGGCTGGGGCTGCTGGGCTGGCTTGAGTGGGGAGCAAGTTTGTGTGGCTCCTCAGGTGTAAGGTTATGGTGGGGTCTGGAACTGGTGCTGGCACAAGTTTACGTTTAGCAGCAGTGGGCTTCTCTGCCTGGATTTCAGCCTGAGGCTGGCTGGGATCTGGGTTAGAATCTGGCTGTTTGGCTGATTTCATTGAGGATTAGGTTGTATGGCGTTGGGTGGGATTTTAAAAGACTCTCAGCTAAACATCCTTTAACTTGCAAGAGGGCAAAGTTATTTCTCCCCATTGGTCCCTATAACTTCTGAGGGAGCTATTTTTCTGTCCTCTCAAGGCAGAGCCCAGATGCCCAAGGTACACATCCCCTGCGAGCACAGGACCACGTGGGTGCACCTCTCCCTGCCCTCTTGGGCAGGGGTATAGGCAGATGCGGAGACCTAGAGCCTCAAGTTGATTTAATCTGTACCTGCCTCTGTAACTACGCCTGGCTTCCTCTGACCCAAATTACCTAACTCAACTGGTATTTCCTTCCTCATATTCCTTCCCTTACATCTACGCATCTCACCTGCTATAGTTTAACTGGCTGCAGTGGGGGAGTTGGGGAAACTGTGTGCTAACGCTGCGCCCACCTCTGCCCTTCTCCCCGCCTGGCTTAGAGAGACCCTGTGTAAATGGAATTTTTAACATCAAAAGTTTCAATTACAGCAGGAAATGTCAGGCCGACAGAGTGCGACTGTTCCAGGTTTCCCATAAGGAATACTCCCACCCCTGCTATTTACCCATATGGAAAAAACAACCTCCGATGGTATTTTTTTAAGTTCTCAGGTAAACGGAGCTGAATGGTATCATCACATACATGGCAAGCTTTCTACAGGAGATGAAAAAGTGGAAATCATAGCACAGGGTCCAGAGCCTTTACAGTGCCTTTTTCATGAAAGAAAACCCCGGGATACAGGCTAAGTGGGATGGGGGCTGTTTGAGAGGCGGCTTAATCTCTAGCAAGTTAGCAGTCTCGGGGAAAGAGGAACAGGATGGAAATGATCTCAGAGCAGGAGATCATATGGAAAGCAGCATACAGAGTGGCACATGCACGTAACGCTGGAGAAGGTGGGTGGGTTACAGGAGAGCCTTACTGGGGTGCTTTCCAGGAGATGCAAGTTGTCAGTGCAATGACCAGCAGAGCTGTGCGCCTTCAAGAAGAGCCTGGCTCTGTCTTCTTGGTACTGTCTCTGAGATAGTTGAGACAGGAATAAGGTCTCCCCTTCATCTTCTCTTCTAGAAGCTGAACGAATCTGATTCTTTCAGCCTCTCCTTGGTCATCACGAGCTCCAGCTCCTGATCACCTTGGTTGCTCTCTCCTCAATTCATCCAGAAAATGTATCCCCAACATGTCTTGCAGGTCACTAGGCCATATCAAGCTCAGCTTTTGTTGGCAGAAATGTAAGACTTTTACCATGGCCTCAGAGATCTCCAGTGGTCTTGGGTCTTGCTTCATAGTGCAGAGCCACTGCTGAGATGGATGATACAGCCACTTAATTCACTACCACTCCTGCGGGGACTCCATCATTCGCCTCAAGCAGGAACAGGTCATGCTTTTAATGACAGTGTTCAACCTGTGGGATTGGCTTGGATATACTGGTTCCTGAAATCGCAACTGGGGCTTCCAAAAAAGCCTGGAGAACTTCAGTGGTCAAATTAAATCAGTAAATATGGTAAGGAATTTGGCACTTAAGTCACCTGGCTCTTCAGGATAATTCAGTGTATCCCAAAATCAGGCTCAGTCAGCATATTGTCCAGCAGAAGAGTTGCTGTTGAGTTTTCATAAGTATTTAAGCTCTCCATCCTGCTCAGTAAACTGCTTCCTAATGAGAAGTGTCTGTCTTCACATGTGCTGTATGTCTAGATTGGCACTTATTTACGGGAGGGACGTTTTGCGTGAGGTCAGTTGGTAATGTCATGTGAAACCTCGTTGTGTTTCTCTGCAGAACGGCACAAGATCTTAGCACAATACAACACGCTTTGCAGACGTGGTGGTACAGTGCTTCTGGTTAGGGCAAGTGGGAACGCAAGAGTTTAATTTAATAGAAAACAGTGAGGTTTCAAAATCTGTTTTTATTCCATAAGAAGATGAAAGCAAGGCCTCTTGAAATGTTTCATGAAATGAAAATGAAAGGGAAGGAGAACTTTTTAAAAATAGCTGTTAGCTTGCTGGTTAAGGAATTCACCCGGGCAGAGTGAGCTGTGCATTGAACTTGCTGCCCTCTATCAAACGGAGCAGAAATTTTTACCTACATCCCGCGTGTGAGCCTGGGTGGTAGTGAAGAGGGCTCTGTCCACAGCGGGACTCAGGGACATTTGGGATGGGTTGGATTCACAGTGTTGCTTGGGGAGATGGAGAGGGAACAGAGCTACATGTCAGCAAGCAGATCCAGCCCAGATCCATTGATCTACCGGCACTATCCTCAGCAACTCAGCTCAGCTCTGGCTCACGTGGCACTGGGGGGACCCTCTGCTAAACAGAGGAGCAGGATGAGGGACATGAGACAGGGTGGGAGAAGGCATCCTCTGAAATCTTTATCTTCAAATACAAGTGTAATAGAAGTCAAGGGTCTTTTTTTTTTTTTGAGAACTTATTAGCTAGGGGAAAAAAACGTAGCACTATTCTCCATGATGTAAATCTGTATAGATTTAAATTGATGGAGGAAATTTGCAACTTGTGTAAACAGGCATAGCTCTGTGAAGTCAGTGGAGTCACACCAAATTATATCAGCTAAGGATATAACTCATCATTTTTAATGGTATCACTCTTCCATATAAAAAAAGGCAAGGAAATGGGGGTATGTGAGGGAGAAAATGCAGAAAAAAACACTGCACAGGATTTACAAAATCTCGTCCATCACTTTTCTCAGCCTCTGCATGGAAAACATCTGCGTGTTACAAAACACTTTGATGTCTACCATACAGGCTCTGGGCTCTCCTATCTGCTGAATGGTGCGTTCACAGGGCATTGCTTCTCTGATGTCAGCTGCCCTCGCTGGGAATAAGCAAGCCGAATATTGCTCTGAGCAGCTGAACATACACCACCTGCTGAGCGCAGTGAGTTCACTCCGCTTGTCTGCAAATATAAAATATTGAAAGGGTCGCAATTATTGTTCCTTTGGAGATATTAAAGTTTAGAAGCTGCCTCTAATGACTGATGTATAGTAGTAGAGCGTGATCTTTCCATGGAAAGTTGATGGCTGCTACAAGATAAACCTTGTGTGGGTAAAATAAATAACGTCTTTCTCTTAGGAGCTAATGCGTGATGTTTGGTTAACCAGTGGTGCCAAATCCAATGGGAATATACCTGTAATTATACCAGGGAACCACGTAGCTTTCTAAGTTCAGAAATCTGCTGGGTGAAACATTGACTGGTAATGCAGGAGACCAGCAGAGATGTTTGCAAAGGTCCCTTTTGGGGCTTTATGTCTTCGTATAAGAACTTGGCTAACCAGTTCTGCTTCAAGCCTTTGTGCTAGAGCAGCACCGCCTGTGCACTCGTGGCGGTCTTCATGTTCTTGTGGCTTATTGGAGGCGTAGGAACAGCAGAGGGTTCCCTGTTCTAGGGTCAGTCATAAAAGGCAGGTTAGAACAAGGCAAAATAGGTGGGCCAGGAGCAAAGGATGCACACAAGGCCAATTGTGTGTGTAAAACAACGGTGCTTTTAGTTTGTTGCAGCAGCTCAGCATCTGACCACTCACTTGGGCTGGGATTCCTCTGGCTGTACGTGGATATGTACAGCTGATGTAGAGCTAAATGGTCTTTGCAGCTGTCGGGGAGCGATACTGATCTCATCCTAAGGGAAGCATCTGCTGTAGGCCAGGTGATTTACTCCCCAGAAGTGCCTACTCACTCCATTAACTCTGGTGGGAGGTGAATGTGGCTGAGCAGATGCAGATACCGATGTTGTTGGGAGTTAGGTGAGAAAAAACCCATCCTTTGCTGCAAAGCAAGTGGTGATCAGGCCGGCTCCTAGGGAAAAACAGCAGGTCAATGAGTGAAGGGTCAGTCAGACAAATCTGCTTGAAGCCCTGCTGACCTCTCTCCAGCCTAGCCCAGTCAGTGACAGAATTGTGCCTTTGGAGAACTGGTCCTGACATACTCAGTTACCTTTCGCCAGCTGCCAAGCTAGTGCCAGGTGTGACATTGTTTCTAGGTTGTGTTTGGAGACAGTTGTATTGGAAAAGGTAAAGACAGCCTCTTGGTATGGCTGGAGGTGGTCAGCATTGGACAATTTGTGAAGAATCCTGGTTGCTGATCTCTGCCAAACCCCATCTCTCCAGTGGAGCCAAATTTAGCAATGACATCAGTGGCGATGTGCATTAAGTGTCATTAAAGCAACAGAACTAGCACTATGGATGGACTTGTCCCAGAGGGAGAATGTTCCCTTTTGATCTACTCTGCAGAGCCTTTGCCCTCGATGTGTGGATCTGTACACCTCGCTTCTTCCACACACTGACATCAGTGGAAACTTGACGTTTAGGCAGGTGCAAAATATGTGGTACCTAGATGCATCGCAGCGATAAGGGCTCTGAACTGCTCATCGTGGGGGAAAATTCCCTGTCCTGCTCCTACCCCACTGTTTAATTTTGTGTTACCTAGCAGGAGAGGATGATTCTATGATGTGTCCTCTTCTGAGATCACTGAGTTTTCTGTATGGTGAGACTCGCCATACCAATATGAGTCATTTGAAGAGTTCAATTAGTAATTTATGAAACTAATTAGCAAGATATTAAAGGGCCAGTGCAATGACGTGCTTCTGAAGTGATCTGATGAAGGACTTGTAATGCAAACTATTGTATCAGATAGGCTAATAATAAAGCAAACTGGTTCATGCAAAAGAAAATAGTCATTCTGAGGTTACCATCCTCTGCCATAAATATACGGCACTGTAGCAGAGCCGGCACTGTAGCAGAGCCAGCACTGTACGGTGTCAGTGAGCAAGGGCGAAGGGGTTCTTTATGGGAATGGCCATAGCTTGTAGGTTGCAATTAGGGATCTATGAGGCGAGGTCACTGTTTTTGTGTCACTGTGAAATTCTGCAGAACTCTTAAGGCTGCACCTGGACTCCAGTTGGGCCAGAGGATCCCAGCGCAAGTTGCTGGGGTTGGGCTAGCTTTACATTCCAGATTTTGGGTGCCAGGTGCACTTAGATCATCAGACAAAGGAATGACCACATTGTCCAGCAGATTAGGCCCCCTGCTCTTTGCAAACCCTCCAGCTCACACTGAGAGCCCTCCTCAGCCTGAGTTTGGAGAGGGGCAACAGAGATACAGGAGGGGAGGAGTGAAGTGCAGTTGATGCCCCAATACATTTTGCCAATACATTTGGCCAAAGCTTTCTTTCCTTCAGGTTGACTGACTTAGACATGGGTGCAGTCTAGTGTGCACTTCAGTTCGAGACAGCCCTCCAAAAAGGTCCTGAGCTCAGCTCTTCCTCAGTGCAATACTGAGACTTTGAGCCCAAGCAGCAGCCAGGCTAGCAGCCAGAAATGTGGACAGAAAGCAGGTAAGTCACAGGGCTGGGCACACTTGAACTGTTTTGAATCCCGCTCATTACACAGTGATGTAGAAATAGCCTTGGATTATATTTTAAAACTGTTTAGCTCTGACCCACATCCCAGTGAAGTCAATGAGATGTTTGCCAGTGACTTAAATGGGCTCTGGAACAGGCCTGCAATGTTACTAGTGCCTTCAAATACTTCCTTCACCTGTAGGATGAAAGTCCTTCTCCTGAGTCAATGGGCCTCCTTACTTCTTCCTCCCCTCTCAGTTTCCATGGGCCCCTGCATGGGAAACTCAGCCTTATTCATCTTTGTATTTCCATGTCTCTGAATCAGGCAGGTTCGGGGTATGTTCCACATAGAAGCCTGTTATCTTTTCAAATGGCAAAAAAGAGGGGATTTTTCCATAGTCACATAGTTTTTCCACAGAAATGTATTCATGAGAGTTAAACTTGCCCAAACTATGTTAATGTATGTGGTTGGCTTCTGTGCCAATTTTCATTGTGAATAAGACGCAAAATAAAAGGGCTCTTGTGTCTCCCTTTCCTCCTCCCTGAATCCCTCCCATAATTTTTGAGTTCTTAAGCCCATTTTGTATGCGAATCAGATCAGGAGAGGAAAGGCAGGGGGATTACTTTTTCATTTAAACAGTGCCTTTGCTTTAAACATGAAAGTTATGACTGAACCAAGAAGAGGTTAATACAATGGGGCTGGATCTTACAGTTGGTGTAAATGGGGATAACTCCAGTTGTCCTGAGCGAACCTCGCTGATCTAGACCAAAGGAGGACACAGCCGTAGCTCCTTAGGGGCTCTGTTCATTGCTGCATTGTTATTCTAAGGCATTTTCATCTGACAAGAGAAACGGTGTCTCTTTTTCATAAAGATGTTAGGACTTCAACTCGACAGTCTCCTTCCAGAGCATGCACCGTGGGTTACCACAGCACACACAAAACATCAGTTGAGTTTAGGCAGCTCTGTTAGCCAGATGGCTATGAAACATTCATAATACAAGCTGTAGCTATTATGAGCCATTTCTCTTTGGTGCATGTCCTGACAAGCTGCTGTTATTAAGTTTCAGTGTATTTCTGTTAATGTTACCTACCTATTTTCATTCCTGTATGCTGTCACACGGAGCTGGTTGGTGTGGTCTTGGGAACTGGGCTTCAAGACTCCTCCCTGTGAAAGTTGCCAGCTCATTTATTTGTTTCTTTCCAGTGGTTCAAGCTGGTGCGTTATTCAGAAACTTCTGAAAGAGTGGGGTTGGGTAAACCTCTGATTCAGTTCGTTTGAAAGCACCCTTGAAGTCCTCCTCCACATCTTGCCCTCCTGTGGCTCTGAAATAGGCTTGACGAGGCTAGTTTGGAGCCCGTTTCCGAGAAATCATCAGTGCTTCTGTTGGAAATATCCCTCAACTTGAAGGTCCCTGTCCTTTCTTGCAGAACTGTGATACTTCTAGTTTGGGCCCTGACTCTCCCTGGTCTTTGTTTCTCAGTCTTAGAGGGCAGAAGTGCTGGAGGAGAGGGGGGCAAATACAGGTGAGTTGTGAGGTGTGACGGTCAGGTGGCAAGAAGGTCGCTTGTGTTTTATCCTTATCGCAGCATTACTCTGCAGGGGCAGTGGTCACCGGTCCAAATTACGTTCCCCTGATGGCTGCTCAGTTTTGCAAAGCCCGTTAACTTTGCAAATGGTGGCAAGGACATGGGAGTCTCAAGGGAGCTCTGAGTACTCGCTGCTTTTGATCCTGCCAGTGTTGCCTCCCTATGTTTAGCAACAGAAGGAGCTGTGGTGCAGGAGCTGCTCTCTCTATAATCCTTCTGGGATGAGTTGCATTAGATGAGGTGGTTTGACCGATAGCTGTAGGCTCTCCTCAGCCCACCTTTGCCCTGTAGAAAAGCTGCTGATGCTGCTGCAGCTACACAGGAGCGTGCACACAGCCAACAGCGCAGACCGTGAGCTGTTGTCTCTACGGATGGAGCACACTTCTGCATCCCTGGGCCCAAAGGGCGGTGACAGCAATGTGCTAAGAGGTTGCATGCAACTGCAAATACTTGGTATCTAAGTGTCATTCCTAACAAGACATTTTGTTTTTGGAGGTAATGTGTACTATGTAAGATCAACAGATGGACTAAGGAAGCTCTTTGTAGAACATATTTTCAGCAAACCAGTTCAGTTGGTTTGTCGGTTTATAGCACTTTCTTATATGAACCGCCTGCATACCGAGAGCTGTTTCTTTTTTATATGACAGTAGTCATGTAGGCATCCAAAAAAGTGTAATCTTGAGACTGGCTTTAGAAATCCTGAGATTTTAGTATGTACAGCTGGGCAAAAGTTGCCTTCTTTTTTTTTTTGCATCAGAGGCACTCAGGTCCTTGCATTCCCAGAGGATAAAATCTGACTTTAAATCTTACAAAAATTATTTTAGTGGAAAGTCACTGTATGTAGTAGTGCTCACTATAAAATTGTAGGAGTCAGCCATTCTGGAGAAACTGGGTGCCACCTGGTATTTGAAGAAATTATTCACAATGCAAGGAGAGCCTTTTGTTCATGTGCAGCTGAATATGTAGCAGACAGATCTAAATAACTCTTTGCAAATGTTCTGTTACAGTGGTGGGTGCAAGACCCTTACAGGATGGATGCCGCAAAAGTAAGAGGGCACCCACAAGCTCTTTGGCTGGAGTAGCCTCCTGTGGCATCCCCAGAATCCCTCTGTGACTTGACCACATGAGCCAAGGTGCAGTCCCCGAAGGGCAAGATCTCCTCTTGACAGATCTTGGTGGCTCTCATTTCAGCTGCTACTTTTTGGGAGAGGAAGAGGGAGGAGTGAATGCATGGTAGCTGTTTTGTAATGGATAGCCTGGGAGATTTCCATCACAGTTGCAATCTGCTTAGGTGGACCCGTGTTCTCCTTTTGCAGCCCGTGAAGAGAAACAAAATGTCTGGCAAGCAACAACTAGATTATTTCAGAGGCTCCCTGCTCTCCTTTCAGGGAAGTGCTTTTTGCCATGACACACTACTACCCAGTCCTGCAGACTTTCTTCCCTTGGCCTTTGCTCTAATCTCCAGTGTTCCTGTCCTTCCCTGGGAGGAGGCCTTCTTACACATCTCAGATGTTTATACCTAGGTCAGCCAGGTATATATCCAAAGGATCCAGCATCTCGGGCTCTGACACAGACCCTGAGCTGTGCCTCAGAGAATGGCCCAGGGGACCCGCTCACCCACCCACCTCCGGTTGTTCAGGAGCTATGGCAAGGCTTCAGGTAGTGTGTTTACAGTACATTTTCCAGCTGCAAAGGGAGAAGGGTTTTCTTTGCAGTTGTATGTAAATTGTTGTGGAAATGGAGAGTAATAATGTTCTTGTTTCAAGAATTGTCATGAATGCTTGGTTTTGAGGCCAACCATTCAGCTCCTGTTATCTCTAGGAATCAAGATGTTTATCTGTCTAAATGATTGCAGCGTGTCTCAGGTATTTGAAGGTGGTTCTTCCTATTTGCGGGGAAAAAGAAAAAAAATAAAAAAAAGAATCAATCTTTGTTTCTCAAACTATCAAAAGCTTATTAGCCTCAGGCAGATCGTTTTATCTGCAAGGAATAAAGCAGGTATGTCCAGATCCTCAGCCAGTATAAATCAGTTTAATGCCCTCGGCCCATTATTTTTTCTCATGCAGTTTCTCTTGAGTGGGATTTAGGCTGTATTTAAGCATCTCCTTGTCTTCATGTGTCCAGTTTGAAGCTTAGCAGAACAACCATAAGCCCTGGCTCTTGGAGAGTTTGCACTGGGTGCCAACTTGGTCTCCAGTGCTTACAGAGTCGACGGAGTGAGGTTGTGAGCCTTTTGTCAAGTAGTCAAGCAAGACAATTGCTTTGAAGGGTCCGTGGAGAAATGTGAGCTCGAAAGGTGAAGGAGAAGGTGGTGGAGGTGAGTGCAGGTGACCCCAGATACAAGCAGCATGTATACATGTGCCTCTCAGTTCATTGCAAGGCTGATGCAGTTTTATCTGATGTTTAGGGAGAAGTTCACCCAAGGCAGCGGGTGCCCTGGGGGGCTGCTGAAGGTTTAAGCTTCCTGGCTTCCCTACTTCACGGCTGAATTGACTGGTGCTCTGGCAAAGTGGAGTATGTCTCCAGAAAATCTGGTTGCCACATGAAATCGGCAATGTTTTCCTCCCAAAATAAAACCTACAGCTTCCACTTGCAGTTGGTTAGATTGACTAAGGGACATAGAGTTGCCACATCCCTCTGGCAGCTCCCAGCCCCGCGGAGTCCCCCCATGTCTTCCCCAAGCAGGACCCTGCCTTAAAGCCAGGGCAAACCCTCATGTATCCACAGGTGATTTCTTTGGGGATGGGGTATCAAATCAAAGCAGGTTGGCCCTTCTGGCTGAGAAGGTCAGGTTACTGCCGTTCTTCCCCCCCACTTTTTCCTTTTTTATTTTAAGGGCGTGGTATATTTTGTAAGTTTTATGTTTATCAAGAAGTTGATTGTGTAAATAAAATTGTGGCCTTGTGTGCCAAATAGCTGGGTTATGATTTCCTGGAGGAGAGCCAAGTCGGTGTGTGGGAGCATGCCAGTGTTAATGTGTTCACTTTGCTAAGAAATACGGCAATATGTGTGAAGCAGCGAGGGAGGACGCTCTTGGAGCCGTGCCGCTGGTTAACCCTTCCCTGGCACCCTCGTCTCCGTGCCTCTGCTGGGCTTCCCCCAGCAGTGGTTCACAAACACGTCGTGCATTCACCGGCAGAAGGGGCTGAGGCTCTCAGGGGCTTACCTGGAGCCTGGCCAAATCAACGTGGGACTTCACAAGGCTCGGGATCCCACCCCGATTTCCCTGCCGTGGTGGGAGCCCGGTGTTCTCTTCAGCCGGCGTGTGAAGACTGCATCGTATAACCCTCAAAGGGGCCTCCGAGAGAGGCCAGGTTAGGCACGTGCCTGGGGATGCCAGGGCAGGGAAAAGGGCCTTGGGCTAAAGGAGAATAAACTCCCCCTCTGTAATGACTTTATTCCCTATTTAATACCAAGTACTATCCAGAGTTTACCCTGTTTCTATCCTGCAGAGGCAGCCAGAGTTTTTCTCCAGTGGCTGTTCGAACAGCAGCTGAATCACTGAATAGTTGAAGAGTGTTTTCTGCACAGGATGGTGCTGCGGAGGGGAAGCCTCATGTCACTGAAGGCAACGGGACGATTGCTACCAGGCTTTGACAGCACCAGAGTTATGCTCTGGTTGCTTGTTTTGTTACTTTTCCCCTACAAATCATGCAGTCCCTGTCTCAGAGCAGCTTGTCTCTCCTTCCGCTCATCCTTAGGTCATTACATTCTGGAAGTATTTAAAACAAATGAATGCAGAAAATGTAACATCTCGCTCTCCACCAAAAAGGAAATAATGAGTTGGCTACTTCTGCCGACAAAGCAGAAGTCCGGAGGATGCATGAAAAGGCTTCATTTTGCCCAACAGCAGGGAGTAGAGTTAGCTGTGTTACAGTGGGGAGGGGGTGGGGAGCCTGCGTGCGTGGGGAATTCTTGCAACTCAGACAAAAATAGTGACTTCCATTATTTACCTACCTAAGCCGGAAACCTGCTTGCATTTCAGGCATTTATTGTAATTCCTCACATAGCTGGGGATGATAAGCCCCGCTAACTAGTCATTGCATGCTGGCTGAAAATGATAGTTAATGTACACCGTCTACCCAAACAGCTTTCTTCTTTAACCCTTTCGAACTTGCTAAGTTTGGGGTTTTTTTTCAGATAATATTGCTGCTGATCAGCCTCACCTCAACCCTCCGTCTTCATAAAATTCAATTTAGTGGAGCTCTTTGATCACAGTCTAATCTATACGGGAGGCTTCTCAGAGCAGTTCACACGTCTAAGATACAGTGACAGTTATGGCTCCAATTTCAAAGGAATCAAAGGGAGCCATTTGGCCGACTTCCACTAAATGCCACTGAAATGTGGATGCATAACTCCTATGTGTTCCTTGAGTAGGCTGGATACTGTGGTTTGAGCCTATTAATGATCCTGAGCCGCAGCCCGTTGCAGTCGGTGGGATTCTTTTGTCTGTGCACTATTTTGTTTTATCTAGGCCCAAATGCCGAGGAGGTGAAAGGGCTTTGCTCTCAGGGGAGCATATGGGAGAGGAAGCGCCCACCTAAGGGTTGGAGTTTATAGAATCACAGAATCATAGAATGGTTTGGGTTGGAAGGGACCTTAAAGATCATCTAGTTCCAACCCCCCTGCCACAGGCAGGGACACCTTTCCACTAGACCAGGTTGCTCAAAGCCTCATCCGGCCTGGCCTTGAACACTGCCAGGGAGGGGGCATCCACAGCTTCTCTGGGCAGCCTGTTCCAGTGTCTCACCACCCTCACAGCAAAGAATTTCTTCCTAACATCTAATCTAAATTTCTCCTCTTTCAGTTTAAAACCGTTCCCCCTCGTCCTCTCACTACTTGTCCGTGTAAAAAGCCCCTCTCCCGCTTTCCTGTAGGCCCCCTTCAGGTACTGGAAGGCTGCTATGAGGTCTCCCCAGAGCCTTCTCTTCTCCAGGCTGAAGAGCCCCAACTCTCTCAGCCTGTCTTCATAGCAGAGGTGCTCCAGCCCTCTGATCATCTTCGTGGCCCTCCTCTGGACTCGTTCCAACAGCTCCATGTCCTTCTTATGTTGGGGGCAAGGGGAGCTTACCTTTTCCATCTGTGCTCGTGCATGTATCCATGTCTTCCTGCAGCCATCCCGTCTCAGTGCAGCCCTCGTGGCTTTGCCGTGTGCAGGAGCGTGCTCGGCTGTCCCAGGCGGGCTGTCCCAGGCGGGCTGTCCTCTAGGCAGCGTGTAGCATGTGGTGCCTGGGCTGGTGTGCCCGTGGGCTTTGTATGGCACACCGAGCTCTAGACCTGAGGTCACCGCTGAAATGCCTGATGGAAACATCTACTAATTTCGATTCGTGGGGGAAGAGAGAGAAGGAGTTTGCAGTTGGGCTCCTGCCCAAAGCTGTTTGCACGGGGATGGTGCATCACATGACTCCCAGCAGGCTGTTGTTCTGGGGATTTGGCAACAGCAGAGGTATGAGGTGCATATTGATGTTCGGTACCAACGTTATATAAACGCTACTTGCGCAAGCCTAGCAGCTGATTTTACAAGACATGGGGAAAGACGCATCTTTTTCCAAGGGCAGGATTTAGCCTTAACTGCAATATCTTCCCAGCCGTGATACAATAACAATACTTAGCAGGCATGTAGTTCTTAACATCATCAAAGCGATGTACAAGCAGCAACTAATTAATCCTCACAACACCCCTGTGAGGCAAGTATTACTATCCCCATTTCACAGGTGGGGATGATGTGACTTTGGAAGGTCAAGTGACTTGTCCAGAGCTAAACAGTCCGCAATGGAGCTCATTAGCTCCTGGCTCACAGCCACTGCTCAATGTACTTGCCCAGCCCATTACTGTATTTTATTATGCAAATCCCCATGGAAATTAGAAGCCCAAAGCAACCCACAGATCTAAACATAGTGCCTTAGATTTAAATGCTGGATCCATTTTGTTTGAAATCGATTCCGGAGGCCTTCCAGTAATTTCACTGGATTTTGGATGGCAGTGGAAAAAAAACAGAGTGACTGTCATGCCTGGAAGTCTACAAGAAAAACAGAGGTCATGAAGATGTGTGTTGGTGGCTGTCCAGCTTTACCATTGTTTGCACAGGCTCTTCTCAGGCCACCAAACAGTGTCAAGCTAGACAGGGTGTCACTGAGATCAGTAAAATGACAAAGAAAAGTTTGGCCTCTATTCCTGCAGGTGTATTGCAAGCAGTGGATGGAGATCGGTCTGCCTAGTCCCTGGAAGACTCCTTGGCCACCAGGTTAAAGCTGGCTGAAGAGACAACCCAGGAAAGCCAGGTAGCTGCAGTGAGCTGGGGTCTAGTTCAGGCGTAAAGTTTTTTTTGGTATTGGCAAGCTTTGCTCAAAAGCTGATGTTGTCCATGCAAACTGGCACTATTTTGATGATTCAGAAAATAAGCCAAGCCCTGTCTGGCTTGCACAACCACAGTTCTTCTGGAGATTGCCAGGGATTTTGTGTGTGCAAGGAAAAGAAAAGATATTCACCATGTAACGCTGGATCAGGACTGGTTCTTGGCTCTGTATTTCATGGACTGACAAGTGCACTGCTAGATTTCATGAGAGTGTCATCAGGCCACTGAAAGTTATTTACGCTAAGTCACCCTCCAGGAACTGGGTCACAACTTTTTCTTTCATGAGACTTGGCAGCAATCTCAAGGTTTACTAGAAGCTGAAGAGAGGATGCCTATGTGCAACACCAAAACCAACTTAGATGCAAGGGGAACTGGGCCCTCTGCCACTGATGAGTCCGTGGCGTGTCGGGCTCTGAAGGCGATGGGATGGGACTTCACTGCTTTGCAGCTCCAGCGGTTGCTGCTGGTTGCCTTTTGCACCCTGAACAGGTGTAAATGACTACCCAGAGGCAAAGCATGGCAGAATCGGGGCCAGATCTTCAGCTAGTGTCAATCAGTGCCTCGGCTTCAATGGGGCTGCATCAATTTGCCTTAGGAAAGGGTGTAATGTGGGAAAGAGAGATAAGGGAACTCATGTTCTAGCACCCTATATCCTATATAATTGCTTAAATAAGAGCACAGCCCAAAACGGGTTTGCCAGATGCTGGGGTGGTGCAGAATCAATCCTGTGTTTTACGGGTAGGTTTATGCACCCAACTGGAGGAAGCCCATGGCCAGGATGGGTTCACCTCCGGGCTCACCTCCTGCTCGCTTCAGCGGCGCGGTCGGGAAGGACACGGTTGTATAGACCCAGCACAGAGCCCATGTAGGAAGCCTTACATTCTGGTTGCTGGGCTGTGCTCAGGCCATGCCTCCATATCTCCTCTGCTCCTATGACCCATGGTAGCTGGAGTGAAGCCAGCGCAGGTCTGTGAGCTGGAGCAACAATCATACCTTTGTTTTGCCGGGCAGATGAATAGATAGATAACAGCGAGTTAATGGATGGCAGCCCCTTCCCCCCACAAACGTCAGTCCTGTCACTCACCTCCTCTCCCAGTGAAACGAGGCCTCGGGGACAGAGAAAGAGCACAAAGATTAAAACGAACCCGTTGCTTTGGAACTCCTCAGCGAAAGGGGCTGATAAGAGAGGGCTGAGATCAGGAATCAGATTTCAGGGGTAACAAATGAATAACCAGAAAACGGAAGGATGCCGAAAGGGTTATCAGAAGCGAGCGAGATGGTGAGCACGTCCCAACAGCTTCTCTTTCGGGAAAAAAAAAAAAAAAGAGGAAAGGTGTTTCTCTTGTAGCAGCTACAGAAACAAAGAGCTGTTCAGACCACTTTGCATCCACCAAGACCCTGGAAAGACGAAAGAGCGTCCCAGAGCTCTGGTGGAGGTTTGTAAGCTGTTAGCCAAGTACTGTTTCCATGCTGGCAGATTCCCGGGAGCTGTAAGCCCCACTGTTTCGTGCTCTCACTGGGAAGCAATCAGCACTGGAAAGACTCGGGGAGTAGACAGGGCTCAAGCAGCAGGCTCTGGCTCAGGCTGGACAATGTGGTTTCAATTTAGGAGCTCTCCTCTCAAAAGCCTCCATAAAAACAGCCTGAATATAAAAGCCCATGTTCTGGCAGTGCAGAAGTGTTGGGAAGGCTGTCCCCATCTCTAGAGAAGAGTAAGAATCAGCAGTGAAGGCTTCACAAAAGCACTGCAAAGGTAAAGTTCACACCTCTGCAGATCTCACAAAAAAGGTTGTTGGAGTCACTGCGTGATCTAAGTAGTGTATTTCTCCTGCTGAGACATGGACCTTTCCTATGTTCTTTGCCCAGGACGGCTTATCAAGAATGAGCAGTACAGTGGGAGAGAGGCATCAGGGAGCTTTTCCTTTCTTTGGGATGGTGAGGAAGAGGGAACCCACTTGCTGTCTTTCACACCAGTGGAGATTGCAGGGATTTAACTTGGAGGAGGAAGGCAGACAGCTATGGCACAGCAAGCACACAGTTAGCAGGTTTCTGCCCGTTATCTGGCTGATCTGGATGAAGCTACGGCAGAGGCTAAAATCAGGCAAGGAGGATCCTGGGGCCTTGTCCCTCCTGCCTGGTGTGGGGTGACCTGGGCTGGTTTTGTTTCTGTCTTTAAAATAAAAGTAAGCCTGAGGAAAGGGAGGAGGAGAGATCTGCCTTTGAGATTTGTTTTCCCATTCCCAGTGGGTGAGCCTGCCTACTTACTCACTTGGGCACGTAGTAGTTAATACAATTTTCTTGATAATAATAGTTTGGGGGCTCTGAAAAGCCAGCAAGTGGGAGCCAGATAAACCAGTTGTGAAGGTAAACATTGACGACTCCTCGGATGGCCCCAGCCATCTGCAGCAAGGCTGTGGGGCTGGAGACCCGTCTCTAGCTGCTCTTGGTGCCAGGGAGCTCACTTGAGGCAGCACCAGAGCAACATTGTCATCATCAGCCTCAACGGGTGTCCTTTAGTTGCCCACCTGAGTAGCGAACAGGCAACGATTACAGTGTTTTCCTTCTTTCTTTTGAAGTTCTGGATTTGGAGCCCGCATCGGTCCCCTGGTTTTGCACCTTCAGCATTGCTGTTTTCGAGCGTCTCTGGGCAGACCCCAAGGCTGCTGGTGCCGTTGCAAGGACAGGGGTTTTAAAAGCTGTACTGGATACCATGAGGCTTGGGGAAGAGTTGGAATATTAGGCAATTTTCCTGGCAGCTACTCGAAGAACCATTTTTAGGCCTGGCTTACATGAAAAATTGCCTTGATACAATTTTTTTGTTAGGAAATAATTCTGTGTTAATTTTTTTACCACTGGTGATAGTGAGACAAGACCTCACGTGAGTGGAGTTATTTTAGCGTGAAAGTGACTTACACCACACAACATTTCTTTCTGGCGAGAGTTGTAGTACTTTCACTATTCTAATATCCTCAAAGATGCACTACCTTTGTATATAGATGAGATGTTAATGGCAGAGACTTCATTAGCATGGTGAGGGTGAGCAGGAAGGTAATTATAATCTTGCTTTTTATTGTTCTTATATAATGCTACTGTGGATATTTTCCACCCCAACTGTGGCTCCCAGCCTGCCTAGTCTTACTTTCCATCGTGGTGTGGATTTTGGATCCCACAGATTCAGGATACATGGCAAGATGTCACCAAAGCGCTCATTTTCCCCTGTGCCATGACCATGGAGGTGCAGAAGCAGACCTGTGCTTGCAGATTTTGTCTGTGCGTGAAGCCAGGGAAAATGTCCAGTTTTCTTTTCATAGCCAGTTTTCTACAACCAAGGAAACCCAAATCTGGATTCTTAAAGCAGCAGAGTTTTAAGGATAATTGAAACCTGAACCTGGATGTCAGCCCAAATCTTGTGAGCAGTGTTTGCACTTGGGATCAATCAGATCTGCACTATGCGATCAGAAATCACACAGTAACTTTCAACTGTCCAGTGCAAGCATCTTCCCTTTGCAGAATACAACCACCATGAGTGACACTTCTCCAGAAGAACTGGGCTGTGGGTCAGTGTGCTTTTGTTGGGCTCTGTGGGTTTGCTGGCTGTGTGGCAGTGCTGGCTGGGCCGCGTGGGGACCCTCCCTCAACATCAGGGGAACTGTGCTTCTGGAAATCCCAAACTAACAGATCGATTCCTCAAGGCCTTTCAGGTGAGACAAGCAGGGAAATCAAGGGTAGAAAACGAGACATCCAACAGCTTTTATTAGGCTCTATGTTATTCCTCCCAAGTAGTTCTTGACAAGTTCTGCAAAATGACTTCATAAAACCTTTCCTTGAGGTGAGAGTATTCTTGCAACCTGGAGAAGCAGAAATCGTTACAAGAGCTCAGTAGGTCCTACAAGGCATTTCACACCTGATTGAGTGCTAACAGAAACATTTAAGGAATATGAAAAAAACCCCATTCTTTCGGGTTTTATCCTATGTCCAGCAAAGATACCATCAGGGATCTTACACCTGAACAATCCTTATGATTGCACGTTTAGATCTTCTGTGATTCCTCAGGGAGATAACAAGTGATAACAGCACACATCCCATGAAGTAACTGGTAGGGCTCTCAAACTTCTTGTCTCACCACCTTTGTGATGCTGGGTCACAAATCCTTTTGTTATATGCATGTAGAAGAACTAGCATGTTGAAACCTGTTAGCACTACAATGTCATTATTACTAGTATTACTCCTATTAACACCGCTACTGCTACTAATATCTTAATGAGCCATATCATTAGTAGATTAAGAATGAGTTATGTACTGAGGTAACGTATGTTGCACTTTGATTTCAAGTGAAGGTCATTTGCAAATGTCATGCATGCCTTACTGTGGGGATGTATTTCCCTGCTTAGGAACTCCTGTGCTAGAGAAACATTTGGCATTGCTCCTGTTTTCCTAGAAGTTTTCCACAGAACTGCTGTTTGTTAAATGGTCCTACTTGCTCTTAGTTTCATTAATGAAATAAGAAAGGACCTAATTCTGTATTTTGGGGGACCCAGAATTTCCCATGAGTTTTGAAAGGCACAAGGAATCAAAAAAAAATACAGAGCCAGTCCTCAAATGTGCTCTTTGGGGTAGCAGGTAAGAGACAGTGAAGCATGCTTCCTTCTGACCCCTGCAATTTCCAAGAAAGTTCTCAGAGAAACTCCTTTAGGACAGTAATATCCACAGTCTACCTGGACAATGCTTCAGCAGCACGCGTCGCTCAAAGTCATATTCCTCAGTGTCAACAGAATGATGTTTGATTTATATTGGCCGGTTTGAAATTTGATGCTGTGATTTAATTTTTGGAGGAACTGTGTTCCCTTCCAGGGGAAATTCTTGTTTAAGAAAGAAAGAAAGGAAGGGGGTAGGGGAAGAAAAAAAGAAAAGAGCGAGAATGATAGAGGTTACGATAGTATTACGTTACCGATTGGATAAACTGACAAAACAGCCTACTGTGACTCGGAGAGTTTAATTTTGTACATTTTGGCAACGTCTTAAAGCAGAAAATGAGAGCAGCACTGTCAACAGGGCTTTTGATATTTCTCGGTGTTTATACTAGAGATGAAAGTGCATTCGGAATTAGGGTGGAAGGCAGCAGGCCAGAGGCTGACTTTGGCGACAAGAGGTGATAAACGCCACAGACCTACCCCCCTGTAACAGCGGGTAGGAAATGGTTCTCCTGTGGCACAAGATGTTGTGAGATTTCCAGGTTTTTCCATTCCGCTTGAAAGACACAGGATCCATAACGGGTTTGTTTTTTTCTTACTACTGCAGTAAACCAGTAGACAGCCAAGTCACTCGCTTGGCATATGGGAGACCCAGTGTCATGTTCCTGCTCTTTCTGGTTCAGTGTTCTGGCCTCTGGGCTGCAGAATTGGTCTCACTGTTACCGGCAAATATTTTATGACTTACATCCAATATGAAATGACTCCTACAGGAAGGCAACATCCAAGAATGGCCTCTTGCCTGGGGGTTAAGATATCCCTCTTGGATTTAGGATATCCAAGTTCAACTCCCTGATCTGTATCAGGCCTTCAAATGTACGTCTTCTACGCTCCAGCTGAATGCTGAAACCGTTGGCTGCTCTGGGCAGGTTTGTTTATGTGTGTTTTGACCAGAAGTTTCCTCCTGGACCAGAGAAACCTTTTCCCAGTGGAAGTTTTGCTGAAGCTGATATGTATAAACAACGAAAAACACATGTTGGGGGGGACGACAAACTATCAGAACCATTTCCCTGAACAAATATGGGTTAAGACATATGTTTGCCAGCAATTCAAATCAGTCTCTGTGCTATTGTGTCCTTTTGCTAAGATTTAATGGAAAGAGCTATAAATTGTGGTTATGATTAGCCAGCAAGAAAGGTATCTGTCAGGCAAGTTCTGCCACCCTTACTCATGTGCAGTATTTCATTTCACAGGCTGTCTCGGCTATTTTGCTGGACCGTCCCTGTACGGCCGCTCTGCCCTGCTCCTCTCTGCCTCCAGCAGTGCTATTAAGGGAAGGAGGGAGCTGTGAATTCCCGCAGTCTTTGGTAAGGTACAACTTCCTTCCTTGCTTACAACTAATGAGAAAGGCTTCACCTCTTCTCCAAACCTTCTTGCCTGTTTATTTATAGAGGCCAGTATCCAGACAGTATGGGTAGTGCTTCAAACCAGACTGGGACCTGGGCTGTAGGCTGGTCCAGCTCAGCTGCACAGTAGAGTTTTTGTTGGGTGGAGGCATCTTAGTGTCCTGCTTGGGACATAATATCTTGCCTCTAAATAAATGGTCTGCCCTGCAGGGTAAGGTGATTCTCAACACTAGTGAGGCTGGTGGAACTGGGCTTATAAAAATATCTGAGCAGTGGAAGAAAATAACTGCTGTTTTCCAAGAAGATGCATTTTTCTATTTTAATGTTTTAAGGCTGTGATAAAATAAATGTTGTCTATGATGTAAAGCTGAAGGGTTGACCAGAACTTCCTTTGTGGTCAAGCTCTTTTTTTATTGATTGATTTTAAGTCCTCTAAATTTGTCAGGCTCACAAGTGCAGCGGTGACTTAAGTTATAAGAGAATGTTTGTGTCTTTAAGAAAAAATACAGTGACCCCTCCTCCCCCTTGCCCTTCTCAACCTTGCAAAGAAACCTACACTTGGTCAGAATATTTTTTCTCCCTCAGTGGAAAATGTGGATTAAATATTCAGAAAAAATAGCAATTAAACCCCCCAGACTCCTAAATCCCAATAATCTTTAATGGGAAACTGCTGAATATGGAATAGTTGCATAATTTTGGCTGAAAATGCACATTGGCTTTTTTTTTGGTAGAAGCTCAAAACTTTAAGAGAAATGTCTTGAAAAAATCACTTTTCTGTCGATAAAGACAGATATATTTTCAAGCATTTTTATGTAAGCTGTTCTGCAGTTGAGTGGGTTGAGCAAAGCCATGGCCACATGGCTGTGCTGCTGAAAGGCACATGAGTGACTTTCCATACCAATTTTTTCTTTCTGAGCCAGAAATTGTTGCAGTTCAACTTTTTGGTCATTCTTCACACCAGAACAGACATCAGGGTTTGGGCTGGGATCATTTGAGTGGTCATGTCCAGTCTTGTCACACTGTATTAATGCTGCTGCTGCTGTCAGCCCCTCGGGGTCTGGCATCAAGCTCTCTCTGCACTTTTGAGGCACATCTTTCCTTAGCTGGTTTTACTGGGGTAAAATTCCTTCTCTTATTACTCCCCACTGGCATACACTGCTTTACTGCTGACTCGGGTTTGTTCTACAAACAATGTGCAAGTGTTGTGTGTGGAGGTACAAAATACAAAATGGCCAGGTGAGATGGCCAGGTTATGGCAAGTCGGTGACCCGAACAGCAAAGCTCAGCTGAACTCTGGGTAATGAGGTCACAAAGTACTCAGTCCTCAAATAATAGGAAAATTGCTCATCTTCCTTCAGAATCCATGCCTACTCATAAGTAGCTAGCTTTTGAATGTAGAAATATGTGGAATCTGGATATATGAAGTGAATTCCAGGGAAGAGAAAAACAAGCAATATGAACATGGAAGAGCTTTGCAAATCCATGTAAACCCTGCACTGTTTCTCTTATTCCCTGGGCACGTTGGATGTTTCTCTAGTGCATTCAGTACTCAGTGGTTCTCTGGGTTTTCTGTGTTAGGGGTCTGATCTCTCTCCTGTCTGACTGGTTCTTGCTTCTGGTTGAAGATTTAGGGAAAAGCTGGACGTTGGCAATCTGCAGGACTGGAAAGAGAAAAGGTGGAGCCATGTTTTGATGTCAGTTGAGTTTATTTAGGATGTGGACTTCTCTGGTTTGTTTTCCCTCAAGGAAAAGAGATACAGAGAAGTTAAAGGAGGTCCTGTGTATGATTGCACAGTCCATCAGCAGCAGAATCAGCCATGTAGGTTGGCTGTGGGGGTATTTCTTCACGTTGGCTCAGTTTAGCTGTTGTTGAGGTCAATTTTTCCAGTGATCTCTATTATGGGAGCTGAGGTTTCCATAATATTCCTCATCCGCATCCCAGTTGGCGAGGGGCCCTTATGATGGCCTGGAGTACAGCTCCAGAGTAAACTAGATGCTCACAAGGTACACAAGGTAGTTTTCAGTGGCACTAGGGAAAACAGTTAGCAGAAGGGGAAAAGATTTCTTTCCACAGATCTTTGTTTTAAAGGGTATTTTGGGGTGCGAGTTAACCTTTCCTTGGGTCTCTTGCCAGCAGGTGGGAACCTTTTTAAGTTGTCCTTTCTTCTGAGAAGGGCTGAATCGTCCGCCCTAAAGCATCCCTTAATGCAGTTAAAACCAGCAGTACTGCTTCTCCAACACTGGGCCCTCCGATACTGGGAGGGGAAGCGGTGGCTCTTCTTTGAAGTCCCACCTACGTGAACATCAGTGGCAGGACTTCAAAGGGAAGCTGCTGTTTCCTGTTGGAGCTCAGCCCTGGTGCTCAGCACTGCTAACAAAGCAGTCGGACTGGTTGTAAAGGCACTGATCCAGCAGAGAACTTAAGCACATGCTTAAGTCCCTCAGGACTTAACCGCATGGTCTGCTGGGTTGGGACTCAGCTGGTCTGGAGACTGGACTGATGGTCAGGATTATGTCTCCCAGGCCAAATTTTCAAGGGGAAGAGACAGGTTAAAAAGCCTTTTGCAAATGGCTTATTGGGTGCTGCAAAGCTGGGCTCACCGTTCACAGCCTAATGACGTGGGACACCTGTGCAGCAACAGGAGGTGGAAATGCCACACGCAATACTACTGAATTTAGCAAACAAGTTGGAGATGGACAACAGGCTGCAGTAACTATCAGCAAATACTTGTAAATCATGAGTTCAGAAATAGCCTAGATCAACATTGTTGAGTACACCTCAGAGGAGCTGGCCAGGTGAGGATCTGGCCCAGTAAATAGAGTTGTAATGATGGGAGTCTATTTGCAAACAGATAAGAAATGCTAAAGGCACAATCACTCAGCCCCACCTTTTGCTGAGTAATATTTTATTTTAGTGTTAGTTCCTCTGCTGTCTGTGGAGCAACTTGCAGACTAACGGATGGCAAAATTGGGAGGTAATTTTCTAACAAGCATTATTTAGGTAATTCATGTAATTTGCACCAACTTATTATCTCAGTTTTTGTCCTCAGGCTACAGATAGACCTTGTGGTCGTGATCTGCAGCTGATGCACAGGTACCACACTGCTAGCCCTGTTCTCAGCATCACATCATCCCCTCTTCATTAGCAGCGCAGCATGAGAGCTTCTCCCTCATCGCAACCTACACGAAGCCCCATGGTTGCCTCATGTGTAGCAATTAAAAGATGTCTGGGAGATGTTCCATGCTGGCAGCGTGAGTGTTTGCAATTGGAAGGGCTGCTCTTCTTTGTGGAACAGATGTATTGGATTGAACATGGTCCTTTTGTAGGCTGTGGGAATAAACAGGTCACGAAGCCTGAGAAACCCCAGTAGTTTCCAGGTCCTGCTCCCTGAGGTCCTCCTGTACTTGGGATAGCACAACCTGCTGAACTCGATAGTAGACTGCAGTTTTCCTCCACCTTGCTGTTCTCCTTGTAGGGGAACCCATTGCCTAGTTGCTAATCCCCCACCCCAAGAAACTGAACTGAGAACAGTGCATTTCCTGGAGATTGTCATCTGAGACAAACTGGAAACATCTTCATTTGGATTATGACAATACCTATGAAACTGTTAGGATACTGGTTTCGGATGTCACCAGCAGACATCTGCCCAGCCATTCAGGTTCCCAGAAGAAACGTCTGACATATCTTCACCGTGCAGATGAGCACTGCGTAGTTAGTGACATACTGAATTTTGTGCTGACCTGCTCTGTTACATGCCCGCAGTCCTGTGGCACTGCCCAGAGAAAGTAAGGTGTGGGATGCTAGTACAGTGCTAATGTCACTGTTAGCGCTGCATGATACGTCCTTGTCATACTCCTTGTGGGCTCAGGTTGGTGTCTCCACTCTGTGATTTTGTGTGAAGGTCTGGTTGGGAAGTACCCACGCACAAAGAGTAGACATGCTTTTCTTTGGACGGGTAGGCTGGATGGGGCCGTCGTTGACAAACAGCAGCGTGACTCATTGCTCACGCCTGAATGCTCTGCGAGGGGTTTTTGTTCCTGAGAGTGAGTGTGGTCACTTCACCTGAGAGTGAAGCTGGTGACCTCAGAGACATGAAAAAGTTCAAACTCAGCTTTTCTGTACCTTGAAAATTCACAAGCAGCAGCTGATGCGCTTTCTTGGGAAGGAAGCCTTGTGTTGTGACTGAGGCATGGGACTAGTGGGCAAGAAAACTGTTCAGTTCTTGGTGCTGACACAGGTGTCTTGGGTGGCCTTGAGCTGTTCATTCGGTCTCTTTTTTCTTTGGTCTCCCACCTGTAAATTAGTCTAATAACTCCTTACCCATCTGGCTATTAGCCAGCAAGTTCTTCAGGTAAGGGGTATATCTCATTGCATGTTGTATAGCTACTAGGTTTGCTCTCGAGCAGGATTCTCCTATAAAATGAAGAAATAATATTAATAACGAACAGACAGGATGGATTTTTGGAAGGATTTCTTCCAAAGGCTCTTTGGTTTCAAAGAAGGTGCATTTTGTTAATCTTCTTCATTTGTGTGGTTTCTACCCATGGGTTAGTACTGAAAGGGTTTTATCCGATTCAGGGTGTACATGCAAATATTTCTATTTGAATAATACTGGAGAATAAATTTAGAAATGTTTAAAGAGGGTATGAATACCTCAATCTGCTAGGTGGAAAAATTACTACTTCTTGTGGCCAACCCAACCTGTTTAAGTTGCTAAAAACATACCTGACTTTAAAAAAAGAGAAGAAGGAATAGCTGAAAAGAGAGCTTTTTAAAAAAACAACTCGCTTCAGATTTCTAGTTTAATATTTCAGTATGCAACAGTATTTTCATAACTGCAGCTTTTTTGGGCAGAGGTGGGGGAAATTAGAATATATTAAAGAACTCTGGAAACCACTTTCTATTTGTAAAACATGTTGTGTGTGTATCATAACACCTACAGTACTTGTAGCTCTGCCAGGCTGTGCATCGACTGCCAGAATTTTCCTCGCTAAATGACATTGTACTACTTTGTGGGTATTGAAAACAAATATTTTGAGGGGAGGGAGCATTCTCATCCACAAAACGTTGGTCACGCTTGCAACATTCAGTCGTAGTGTTTTATTTGAAGGCTGCTGCGTTTTTCAGCTGCTTACCCTGAGTCGAAGGATGGGTTTGATGAATGCCTGCGTGCTCCCCAACTGGTCATTGGTAGGTATTTTTGGCAATAGAGCAGCCCCTAGGGGCTCTGAAGGAGATGAGGGCCTTGGGATGCTGGGCACTGTATGAACATGTAGTAGAGGACAGTAGTGGAAATTGAAAATGATGATGGTTATCTTCAGCAGTGCAGCCCCAGAGTAGTTTTTCTCGCATAAGGCGGTGTTGGGATGTGAGATTGCCCGGCTGGGTGGATGGAGCAAGGTAGATGGTGCCAGCGTGAGGTATGGTTGGGTGAAGCCATGGGGCACTGCAACGAGGACTACTGGTATAGTGTCTGGTGTCGGGTACTGGAAGTAAAGGAGGTGGGAGAGATGCACTGCTGGCTGGGCAGCCACCGTTGCTGCTGAATAGGTTATGCAAAGGCTACCGCCTTGCTGTGAGATGCAGATACACTGCAGGTATCTCTAACCAACTGAGGTTACCGATTAACCCAGGGTCTCCCACACGCTTGTGGGTTTTGAGGGTGTCACAGAGGCCAACATGAGATAAGCTCTGACAGATCCCACTGTATAAAAGTCTCCAGAAGAGGAGCGAGGAAGGAGAAAAGAGGATTAGAGGCTGCCGAGGTCCCCTCGGTTCAGCCGCTGGAACAGCCTCCACTGGGCTTTCGCTGCTGCTTATGAAGTAAAGCTGCCTTAAGACTGCTCTAACTTACAGCCAGGGTTATGCCCCAACCGCAGCCCGGTGCAGAGCTGCTCCTGTGCCAAAGCCCGAGAGGAGCACGGGGCATTGCCCAGGGCCCTTCAGTGCCCTGAGGTTACCAGAGCATCGCAAGCTGCATTTGCCAAGCACCGAAGTGGAGACATTTGCTGACATTTTATATTATGTTTCAGTGGTACTCCTGGTTTTGTTTGGCATAAAAGCCACGATTAAAATGTAAGCTAATTAATAGTTAGTTATTAATATCTACTTGCTTTTTAATCATAATAGACAGTTGTGATGAGTTTTCACAGGTATAAAGAACTAGTAACCTGCTAAAAGCTGCTTTAATCTGCATCTGAGCAGTTTTCTGTGATGGGAGAGACCTGTTGGTTTTTAGAATTTGTTATTAGAGATGGATGATTAAAATAGAAAGGAAATGGAAAGATGTTTTGGAGCCAGGTAGGAAAAAATCTTCAGGAATGGACTCTTCTGGTTTTTTTACTCTCCTTCTAGAAATGATATTATCTGGGATGGATGGGGTTGCTCCAGAGGCTTCAGGGCACATTAAAGGGTAATAAGAAGGGCATGGGGTGAGAAAAAGGTTCCCGGTGGGTTAAAGAGAGACACATGATAGCTCATCTGGGAGCAGAGAGTCAGGTTTAATAATATCCTTGCTAAACGCAGTTAATAATTGAGGTCAGGGCCCTGGGTGAGGGTAATAAGGGGATAGTCTCCCATGTGTGGAGTGATGGGGTAAGGACAAGCTGTTCAGAGTACACAAGTGATGCTGATGGCAGGTGCACAGCAGAGCTGGGCTGGGTCACTTGGGACTGTGATGGCAGCAGGTAGCTCACAAAGCACTGCTTTTTTTGTGTGTCTGTGTGTCTTTTCTTTTAAAATGCCTGATACTTGCATCGCTTGCAGAATAGGGGGGCAGCACAGAAGCAAGTGTGCTGGCTCAGCACAGTCCAAATGCTAACTGATCAGCTAGGAGAGATCTGGTTAAGACAACAGGCTTATCTTGCTCCATCTTGCTGATGTGGTAGCTGGAATTAGGAACTAAAGGGCTATAAACGTTTCCGTCAGGACTGGTTTTAGGTATCTGAGGGTCGTTATGTGTGCTGTACATCAGAGTCCCTCCCGGTGCAGTCATCCTCAGAGCACTCTGCTGAAGGCAGGATTACCTTTTCCTTGTTGTACAGATGAGAAATCAAACTATCAATTACCGAAGAGACTTGGCTAAAGTTGTGCAGAGAATCTCTGTCAAACCAGAGTTAGCTTTTTCTCTAAGCTCTGGTGCTGGCCAGTTCCTGAACGGCGTTTATGCTCACACGGTCTGTGTTGCCACTGACACCGGCGTATTCTCACAAAAATGTTGGGAGAAGAGTTCATACCTACTACGAGAGACAAAATATGTGATGGTCATGTTCATGACACCATTTTTTGGGTTACAAATGAAACTGAACTGTTGAGAGCAGAATCATAGAATGGTTTTGGTTGGAAGGGACCTTAAAGATCCTCTGCTTCCAACCCCCCTTCCACTAGACCAGGTTGCTCCAAGCCTCATCCAACCTGGCCTTAAACACTGCCAAGGAGGGGGCAGCCACAGCTTCTCTGGGCAGCCTGTGCCAGTGTCTCACCACCCTCACAGGAAAGAATTTCTTCCTAATGTCTAATAAATGTTGCTTTCTTGTTACATCTTGTTGTCATCAATCTAAGAAGCCCAAACCACCTCTGTATCAAGGAGATGGTGAAGAATATCTGAAAAACACAAGCTTATTCGATGTGTTGCTTTGCATGGCCCATACTGTGGCCCTGATCCTGCCACAAGGTGTGGGTGGAAGAATGCTCACTGGTTTTGGTGGGGCCATGGGCTGCGTGCTGCAAGCCTGGTACTTTCTCTGCGATGGGATTTGAGCTACAGCTTTGTGGGACGAGGCACGCGTCATTCCTGGCACAGCGAGGGAAAGCGAGTGCAACCCATCAGTTTCTTCCACCTCATGGCAAAGTTGGAGGGAGGATGGGAAAAAAACGCTCTCTGATTACAACCCATGTATGTTCTTTGGCAGAGAGAACACAGTGTAATTGTGGGCCAGAATTTTGCCATTAAGTGGTAAATCCTTGAAAACTGTAATTCTGCAGACTTAAGGCAGGGGGGAAGCATGTTTCTCAGGTTTGCACTGAGAGCTGGAAGGAATGGGAACGTGTTGTCGGGGTGGAGTAGAGGCATTGCGGTGCTGTGTAGATCTGGGTTCAGCTCCAGACGCTTGCACGGTTCCTGTTGCAGTGTGGTCCCCTCACGCACTTGATCAGCCAGCGCCTTTATTGCCCTTCCCATTACAAAGGAAGGGGGAAACTACCTCTGCCTAGCTACAAGGTCTGGGAAAAGGATGCCCTCTTCCTAGTCAATACATTGCCTAGCACAGCATCAGTATGTTGCCTAGCACAGGCAGGGTCCTGTGACCTGCAGGGACTTCTGTGCCAGCGGTTAATAATAAATCACAAATATCATACAAGCTCTCTGACAGACCCTTCCTTCCTTCCACAGGCTCGTACTCAAGGTATGGGGTAAGAAAAACACAAAAGGAAAGAAACAGCTTACTAAATGGCCAGATTGCATTAGTTTGGCAGTCTTTGCTCAAAAAAGAGCTGGTAGCACATGAAAAATTAATCAGTATGTGAAGGACTGGAACATTATTACAAGATCTAGTGGACTGAAGAAGGGCTGAAAATACTGCATGAATAAGTCATTCATAGCTTATCATCCCAGTAATCATTTCCTCAGTGATAACCACTTTTTAGAAAGCATTAAACCGAACATGGCACGGACTTAAATTTTAAGATAAATCTGGGCCATGTTTTGGCTGTCCGTGAGGTTGAGTGGCAGAGGGGGGATGGCAGGAAAAGAGCCATTTCTGTGAGCTCTTTGTGCAGGGGCGTGTGCTGGGCAAGTCCCCAGGGTCAGCAGCGCCCAAAGGAGCATCTTTTAAGGGATGCAGCTATATACGATTCCTCTCACATCTAAATGCTGCGGTCGTCCTATGTCAGTCAATACTTGACACAGCTTGTGGCCAGCTGGACCTTCCACGTCCCCGCTCCTAAGCATGGGGCCCATTCCAAAAAATAGCATGTGGTCTGCAGAAAAATATTATACTGTGAGGCATAAGTTAATCTTAATTGCTGCATTTCCTCACTTTTTAGGCTTGGCTTTGTCACTGCCGTAATGTTCTTTTAATGTTGTTATTGTTTCTTACATACATTAGGTGTTTTATAAATGATGGATGGCCAGGTCTCTCTGATGTTTGGTTGCAACAGCTCAGCTATGTGTACTGCTAAAACGTTAGCCAAAGGAGATGATTAAGAGTCTGTGTGTGCAACTAAGATGGATTTGGGGCTTCTTATCCTCCGGCTGGGTGTCGTCTGTCCTCAGATATTACCAGCCCAGGTTACGCTGTTGTACCCCTGCTATACCTTCTTCTGCATTACTCCACTGTTCCCAGAGGAGAATCCATCCCTGCTAGTGGTGGCGGGTGCTCCCAAAATCACAGAGTCCCAATTGTCCTCCCTGTGCGATTCGTTTGCCACATGTTTAAAAATGAATGTAGCTATGTGAATAAGAGGAAAAGTTCAGGCAGAGGAATAATTTATAATTCCCAATAATATTGCTTCTAGCTACTGCTCTGTAGTGCCAGTTCCTGCCCAATGTGGTTTAAGCAGCTAACAGCTATAAAAGTTTGTTGACCCGAGAGGCTTAGTATCAACCATAGGTACAGTCAAAGTCAATATGGAGGCTGAAAATCCAGTGCTAATAGAAAAATAGAAGTCAATATTTAGGATGTGAGTCAGGAACTTAAAATAGGAAAGTGAAACAGATGAAGGCTGTAGCTGCAGGAGTGCTGGAGGTGAAATGTTTAGATCCAAGGACCACTGCTGATTACTATCTTCCCCTCTAACAAGGTTGCTCATTCTGCTTCAGAAATTCATTTCCAGTGGCCAGGCCACCTCCCTGACCTATATTCCTCAGACTGCCATTACGTCAGAGCCTGCCTATTTGGGGTTATAAGTGAAATCCTCTGTCTTCTGCATGAAATCCACAGGTAATTATATGTGGGGCAAATATGGGCTGGGGCACGGAGAGGCCAGGAGAAGAGTTTGGCTCAGCTCTGTTTATACTGGAAAATCCCCTTTCTAAGGCTGTACTGTTAAGTCTTGGAGGGGAGGGTAGGGGGCACAGGGGAACTCCCCCCCTACGAGGCGGTAGCTGCCGGGAACAGGGATTTCACAGTGCGGCTCTTCCAGCCAAGCTTAAGGCAGAAGAGTAACCAGCCCTAAGTGGGGGTTTTCATACGGGAGAGGGGCACGAGGAACTGAGAGCTCTTACCCACAAATGAAAATGATGTGGCCTTATTTACACGATGAGGGATGGGGAGCAATGCCCGAGCACGCTGATGATGAATTTATATGCCCTTCAGTGAGGTGGTATTTTAATTTATACATCCTTTCCTCAGTTTGGTTGCAGTGGACCAGATCTCCAGCAGATGTGAATCTGTCCAGCCCCATTAAAGTCAGTAGAGCCTCTTTACTCCAGCTAGGGACTGCATCCACATCTTCTGGTATTTAAAGAAATTGCCGTTTGCCAGGTCTTCCCGTTGCGCTCCCTTTCCATAGAGAGATTTGGCAGCTGAGAAGGTTTCTCAGGAGTCACACTGACATTATTTTGCTACTGTAAGAGGACCCCATCACATCCTCCTCCGACACATGTGATGACATTCCTTTGTTTTGGCTTTGATGTCATAACATTGTTTTCACAGACTTGCCCTCATCTTGTTGTGACAAGGTCAAGTCCCATTCAATTCAAGAGGAAAGTATTAATACCAGAGTGAAAAACCCTGGTATTAATTATGCTCTGAGCAGTAACTTCAGGCATATGCTGCTGTCTTTATTTCTTGCATGTAAAGTGCTTCAGCCAACACAGTTGGTTCATGGTGCAATCCTAGCTTTGATTAAAAAAATGTATGTACACTAATGAATGCTTGCTGGGCAGGAAGGAATCAGATTCAAAATCTGAACCTTGCTCAAACGTAACACCAAAAGCATCAGGGAGATAAGTCTGACAAACTGTGCTGCAGTACAACATGGTTGACTGGGAAAATCTGTTATTGAAACTATTTTTTTGTGAAAAGTAAGGTTTGTTTCAGCTGAACTACCTGAGGTCTCTATATAATTTGAGCTTTTTGTTTTTAAATCCAAAAGCCCCAAACCTCAAATATTTAAGCTGAAACAGTTTGATTGTAATATGGTTCCTGTTTCATGCTATCCCATCTGACTATTGTGAACCGCACCAGGTTTTAATTTAATGTAATTGCAGACGTCTATAATTTGCTAGCATTATTGTAATATCAGTAGTGTTTGTTATTTTTTCTGACCAAGTGCTCAGGCAATATGGCGTGTCAGCACATCCTAAAATATATGCATTGGGTTATGCAATGCCTGGTAGCTATTTAACTTAGCATTTCAGGTGTAGAAACTGAGGCACATTGCAAGGAATGATTTGCCCATGGTCCCAAATGCAACCTGTTGTAGACAGTACGTAACTGGATCCCAGTCTGATGGGATGCTTCCCTGAACTAGAAAAGGGCCAGTCATCTCATACTCCACTTTGCTGCAGCCTTACTTTTGCTAAGGAAGAAACAAACTGATCTCTGTTTGTCTCACCTTGGGGACCAATATTAAAATGGATACGGCACCTTTCAGCCAAGCTTCTTCAGCTGGAGAGTTCTCAGAGATAAGGTATCCATAGAGATACATCACCTATACATAAGGGTATACATAGAGGGTTCTGGCAGAAATCCAGGCTTTCTGATTCTCAAGAAACCAAAAGAAACTACATTTTCTTTCCTTTTTTAACTTCATGTGAAGCAGCAGCTCTTGGATCTGGCAGCTGCTCAGTTTCCCTTCCGTAGCAGTTCTGCTGAGGCTGTGCTTTGATGCCTTTCTGCCTCCGAGGGAAAAGTTAACGTACTCCTGGTCCCCCAACTGCCCTTTGGCTCCTTGCTCCATCCCTGCACAGCAACTTGACAGCCTTTTGCCCATATTGCCACTGGTATTTGAGTGGCTGTGCTATGGGCTGGGTGATGGGAACTCGCTGCTGATCCCAGCGCACCGTGGAGCTGTGGGGACCTTGTGCTAATTCCCTGCTGGGGCACAAGGCAGAGGATGCCCACTTCAGGGTCACATCATCTGCTGCTTCCAGGTATGCCAGCAATACAGGCAGGGCTCTTTCTAAGTCCTTGCTTTGCCTTTCACAGGGCAAAAGTTAATCGAATGCAGGACATTTAAAATGAAACTTTTTGAGGCTCCATGAACCATCATGTCTGATGGAACTTTGTTTCCATGGAGAGCCTTTTGACTGGGAGCAGTTTTCATCACGATACCTCTGGGGTAGTCCCATCATTTCAGAACAGACGAGCCATGAGTCGGTTATAAACAAAACTGCAAACAAGGTTTTGTTTGCAGACCATTGTATAAAGCACTGGGTATGTATCAAAGGCTTTGAAGATTTTGTTTTAAATATAGTTGGGTATTGTAAAACTTTCTTGTTACAATATATAGATTTCCTGTCATCTAGTCACAAATTCAGCAGTACAGATTTTAGAGGGATGGAATGTCCTAAATTGACCTAAAATTGTTTTACTCTGCATAAACATGTCAAGATTTTTAAAGAACGTAGGCTCTTTCATGGACAGAAACTTGGAATTTCTCCCCTCAGACAGTACAAAGCTTTCCATTGTGAGCTCTGATGAGTCAGGAAATATTGGATCTTAAACTTATCGCTCTTGCAAGATTGAATATTCCGTATTCTGTTGCTCAGAAGATTGTAATTTTGCAGAGGTGTTACCCATTGGGGAACAAAGCTTGAATCACTGTCATTTGGGCTCATGTCTAAAGATACGTCTCCAAGGAGGTCCTAAGGAGGAATATTGACATCTGTTTCCTTACTGTGCCATAAAGAGGATGAAAAATACCTTGACAAGTGGACATGAAGAACTCTGCAAGATCGGTCTAAAAATGAGTTGCAAGACAAAACAACAGCTCCTTTACTGAACCCATGACTGCTTAGAATAGAAGACGACAACATTCTTCCCTGCCATCCCAATACAAAGAAACGTGTGCCTGGATGTGTTAAAACACCAGCTGTATTTCCCAGATCTTCCTACAAAACTGATTGTGGAAAAGGGAAGGGAAAAAGTTAGAAAGTAAAATAAAATATCTCTTCCTAAAAGGCTATTTGACACACAAAAAAAAATAATTTCAGTGAGAGGAAAAGAGCCCTCACACCATTGCATGCCACTGGGTAAAGCTGGAAAAAACAAACGGTAGGCTCCTGGGCTAACCTGCTGCAGGTACATTTGACCCTTTTGCCAAACTGTATTTCATTAGTATATCTCAAGGAGGATGGGCTGTTAAATGATTCAAGCTGGATAAGATTTGCTGCAACGGAAAACTTGTACACCTCTGTGCCTCTCTAGTTGAAAAAACATTTGCAAAAATAGATTAGCAAATCGTTGTTGCAAACTGGACTGTTAACCTAAGAGCAGAAAATGCAAGGGGATTTGAAACTGCATTTTAATTTGTCACGCTTCTAAATAATTTATTGTACATCTCACAATATATTGAAATTAAAACCTGAAGTATGACATACAGTAAATAATTCAGAATGGCTCTTTCATCAAGTGTGAGCTGGGTTATTGATAGTTCATTTTAGTTAGATAGACATCAATGTCAGCTCCTGCAGGGGATCTCTCAGTTGACTAATTTTCCTTGCGTTGGTATTGGTGAAATCCTCCTTTAGGCAGTCTGCAAACTCCTTGTACTTAGTACTCATTCAGTTCTCCTAGTAAAATGACTGTAAGAAAGGCTTCTTGAAGCCTGAGAAGCAAGGGCAAATGACCTCATCTAAGGATATAGCCTCACATGCACTTTAGGAGGAGCCACCCTACCTTGAGGATAACGCTGCAGGTATTGATCAAAGCCTGATCATCTCCACAAGATATCTAAGATGCCTGAGAAGTGTGTGTACAGTACACAGCAGCAAGAGAAGCCGGTGCAGGAGTGGTGTGTTATTTGCAGACTGATGGCACGTGCTTTCACATTGGCGAAAACAAATACATTCATTACTGCAAAACTGTTTTCGTTATTTGAGATCGAAATCTTAACAACTAATTAGTATCTCATTAGGGTTCTATTTACATAGCTAATGAAGATAATTTATGAGGAAAGAAAACATTTGAGACTCCTCAGCACAATCAATTGACTTTAACTTTGGTGAAGCAGACAGCCAACTGCATTTAGAGCTTCCTCTTTACCCAGATAATAGGGAGAAGAAAAGGACATTAACCCACAAGCAGAAAACAGCCTGCCTGGACCATGGTGGGGAAAGCTTGACTTAAACCTCCCTGTGCCTCTGTTCCCACTAACCAGGGGTAATGAGCTTTCCATGCCCCACACATGCTTTATTTAGGGTACTGACTTCTTCTGAGCAGAAAACGTGTGTGGTTTTATTTTTCTTTTAATCTCCAAAAAAAGAACGAGGGTTATCAGACCTGTCTGAAATCTGTGGATTGATCCTGTTCAGCCCGTCTCAGAGGAGGTATATACGTTATTGTAGGTAATCCAGAGTTTACTGTGGGACAGTGTGAATTTGGCACTCCCACATTTTGGGATTCACTGAACGAAGTTGTTAGTTTCTGTAGTGAATGTTGTTGTTTAGAGAGCGGTCCAGTACACCAGACCCCTCGGTGCTGCCCATGGGCTTAGAATTATAGGGTTTACAAATGCCTGGAGGGCACTAGCTCAGTCCTTAGGAAGTGGGAAGGAGTCAATTATTTTTAATTTTGAGGAGTTTTAGCAGCTCTGATCCTGTGGAACTGCAGCTTGTGTTCACGGGTAGCAGAACAGCAAGGAAATGGAGCCCCAGTCTCCCCACGGCAGAGGGAAATCAAACAACGGGAGCTGTGAATTGTTGGGTTTGGTTTCCAGTGCCAGATCGGGAGTTAATCTGATCGGGGCCCAAGCCTTGGAGCTACTTCTGTGCGTGTTCACCAGAAGGCTCTATAGAACAAGCCATGACCCAGACTAGATTGACATGTAGCACCGTGTTTCTGGCAGAGTATAGGAACTCGTGTGACGCCGCACCCAAGTTCATTCCCACAGCCTCGGGAAGCGACTGTCTGAGGCAGATGGGGCTGTGGTTGGAAGTGTCCAGAGCAGGGCTTTGGGTGGCTGTGCTTACCTGCCTTGGCACTCAGGTGCTCCTCTGCTTTCTTGGGGGAACTGCTTTGGGGGGAAAGAAAATCTTTTAAAAGCAAGAGAAAGGAGGGGCTTGTTTCTCATCAAAACCAAATATTGACATTTCCTGCCTGTTAGAACTTTTGTTCTTGAACCATTGTTAAGGAAAGACATTTACAAGCTTAGAACAAAGTCTGAAGCTAGTGGTAATCATGGGAGACTCTCCTTAAGGAAAATATACTGGTTTTTTGTCATGTTTAATCAGGGACTAGTCCCAGAAATGCCAAGATATTGTAAGAGCTATTTTTAGGATGGACTAGGTCTTCATCTGCTTTGAGTCAGGACAGTTTCAGCTGAGCTGTACAAGTTCACTAGACTTAGACTTCATATTCCTCTCCAGGACTTGAAACGGGAACACTAGAAAGTTGCAAACCAAAGCTGAGCTAAAGCAAAAAGTGTCCTGCGTTATATTGATACATATCCAGGCCTGAAAGAAGCTATATAAAAATGTGAATCTGTGTTTATGGTCTGATTGTAATTATTAGCAAATTGCACTCTAGAGATTAAACCATTTGTAGAGGCAGTAGAGAAGTTTTGTAGGCCTTTGGGTGGGCACAGCAAACGGAGTATCTAATGATGACATCTGGGCAATAAAAAGATGAAACAAATGTATTAAAATCAGAAACAATCCATCTTCGTTCCCTCACTAATAACTCCTTGACCACTCATGGTCTTCCTAGGAAATACCTTGCTGAAGATGAACCTTTGTAATGAGAGACAGGTTGGGTGATCAGTGGGTGATAACACTGCGCTCTGTGAAACGCCTGTATGAGGTGTGTGTGTGGCTGATGCTCGTGGAGTGCAGAAATATTACCTTATCCCATCCTTTTCCTTTTGCATCCCTACATCCATGGACAGAAGACCTTCTTCACAGTGTGGAAGGTGAGCAGTGGCTTCAGCCTCCCCATCACTGGTTGGAAAATTGTTTCAAGCTACGCTTAACACACAGCACAGCATGAAAAGTGTGCATAGGCCTGGGATTTAACCCTGAGTTGGGATCCTAAATCTCAGTATTAAGGGGCACCTGAGCGCTTCTGCTCCGGAGTGGGTCTCAGTGCCTCCGAGGAAGTGCCTTCATCAGCATACGAGACATTTTTCTCTCTGGTTGACTAGTTCAGCTGCTGTAGGGATCCAGCTGGTGCTGCACTGAAATTGTTTTCATTTGCTACATGCTCCAACATTTGCTCTGAAAGCTTCTGCTGCAGGAGAAAATGCTTTTCCCTCATCTGCAGGAGGGAATTAATCAGTGAGATTATTAAACTTGTGCGTTGCTGGCTTTTGCCCCCTTTGCCACTTATTTTAATGATGCTGCAGAAGCTCCTCATTCTCGCGCTGTTGCTGATCCAGTTGGTGCAGATCACATGGGCAGCATTCCCAGGGAGCCTGGGTCATCCAGGAAGAGAAATCAGCTTGGGAAAATCACTCCACTTTTTTCATACATCCTTGTTCCTCCTCCCCCCATCCTCTCGTGTGTGTGTGTCTCTCTCACACATTAAAAAAAAAAAGGGGGAGAAAAAAAAGTCAAAAAAGCTTTGAAGGCTTAAATCTCAGATGTGATCTTACTTGAGCTTTTATTGCCCTTATTTTTAATCCAGAAAAGCTTATGTTCACTCAAAATGGCAATTACTTGAATCTAATTGGAACCATTTTATGTAGCTCCAGACTCATTGCTTGATCTCAATAATAAATGAACTTACAAAGTATTTTTGTTACTAAAGGAACTGTAGCTGGGCAGGCCAGATCATCCATCATGATTTCCTTTTGTAGGCTTAATATGAACCTCATTTGATTTTGAACAAAACAACGTTAGCTGAAAAGTTAGCTACTGTTCCTTCAGCTATGGCAGGGAAGGGAATGTGGCTCCTACAGATTTTTAAATCCTGGTTTACAAGTTAAAGATTTTAACTGAGCTTTAATTATTAAATGAATTTACATTTAATTTAAATATAAAGGGAAAGAATGTGTTTGTAATGTCGAAGTTATAAGCAAGATCAAGACCCCACTATGCGAAGTGCTGTGCACCCGCTCAGAGAAGGGATTACTTTTCAGACAAACCAGCTCTTTGAACGTGTTTACTGCAGGAGCACAAGTTTTGGCAGAAGAGGTGGAGCGGGGCTGGGTGGCTGGGGCTGGGGAGGACGTATCCAAAGGGAGGGACGGTGGCAGCCTGCGCTTTGATCAGCTCAGTTGTTTGGGACGGCGTTCTTGGCAGCCGGGCTTGCTTCAGAGAGTTCCTGTGCTGAACAGAGGGCAGATGGAGAGAGGAGGGAAGGGTCCTTCATCTCTGGGGTAGACTGGTCACTGGAAATGCAAAGCCTGAACCCAGGAAAGGTGTTACCGAGCTGCAGCATGTATGGGAGAAGTGGCTGCGCCTTGGTTGCACAGAAGCCTCAGGCACAGGTCGTGCTTAAGTGGAGATCACGGATATCTTCTGCCCAGTTTATGGCTTGATAGTGAAGGACTAAAACTTGAATGAGGTTTGACTGAATAATTGTCTCTAGTGGACAGACTGCTTTTGGGGAGGGATTTGGGACCATGTGTTTGTCTGGTGAACTGGATAAAAACAAATTCACTCCCATCACTGAGCTGTTTTAAAAAAAAAAACCTGCCCAAAGAGGTGGTGGTCACACATCCTCGTCTGGCATCAGCGCTTTCTGCCAAGCCAGCTGCTCGTCCCTGCTCCTCTCCCCTTTTCTCTGCAGCAGAACAGCACATCCAGGTGCTCCCTAACCTGGTCCAGACAAAATAGTCCCGGTTAGCTCAAATGCATGGAGAAGTTTTATCTTGGAGCGTATGGGGAGACCTGAGCTAGGGAGTGGTTGTGCATGTGAAGCGGAGGAAGCACTAACCCTCAGTGAGGATGTGGGAGGAAAAGGTGATGCCTCTCCCTGCTCCCTGCAACCAGAACAGGGTTTACAGCTGTAGCGTGACACCCTGATAAAGTGGATGCCAGTCACAAGTTGGGTGCCAGTTTGGACCAGTTTGTGGACCAAATGGAATGCAAAACTACGTTGTGGTATATGCCGTTAGTATGCCAAGGCAGAGCTCCATAGATCCTAGCAAGCCCAATTCGTGGCAAATATCCCTCAGCCCCTCTGTGGGAATGGCTGAGCACAGGCCATGGCCCCACCGCAGTCCTCGGGAGCCCTCTCGCCTCACCACAGCTCAGCAGCACCCAGGATCCCACCCCGTTTTGGTCCAGGCCTGCCCCAGAGCTGCTCTCTGGATCACTGCGACTCTGCTTTCAAGTGGTTTCCCCTCTAGGCTGCTTTAAACGCTCTCTTATCAACAACTTCTGTAGAGATAAAAGGTGCGCTCAACAAGTGCATGAAATCACAGTCAGCTGACTGAAGCGATGACAGTCCTGTGTCCTCCCCGTGGTACCTGGGCAGGCAGAGGTAGGCATGGCCTTGGGCTACACCTGCGCTGGTAAATAAAGCAGTGCCTGGGAACGCTTTTGGGCCAGGCCAAGAAGCTCTCTCCCAAACGGTTTCTAGCCGTGGTTTGTTCTAACATTCCTGGGACCATCCCCAAGCAGCAGTTTGCATGCAGCCACCCCGGCGCGGAAGCTAGCAGTGAAGCAAGCTTTTCCATGCCAGCTGGCCTCCGTGCCCAGGAATGTTCCCAGGCGCACTTAATTTACTAGTAGAGATGTAGCCTTAGAGGAAGAGATACAGCAGGGCTGTGGGTCTAGCTTGCTCCCATGGAATTTTGCCCTGGGCTTTGGAAGAAGAGGATTTTGCTTCTCTTGAAATGCAGCGGGCCCAGGAGGAACATGGAGCGATGTGCTGCTGTTGGAGGGGAAGGGAAGGAAGCGGGGAATACATTTTTCATTACATCTTTGAGCTTGGGTGATGGTATGGCAGGTTACTTTGGTATTGCTGGACCTGGATTTCTAGTTAATGCCCTAACACGGCTGTAAACAGTGCCTTCAACACAAGTGAAGGAAGAGTTGCAGTTTTGACAAACTGGGGAGAAACTAGAGATACTCTGCCCCCTGAACCCCAGTTTCTGGCCCGAAAGCCTTGCCTTGTGTTGGCTTTGCAAGCCCAGCATGGCAACTGAAGGCTTCCAAGCTGCAGGTGCCAACTTCCAAATGCTCACGCTACACACCACTGGCCTAGTAAGGGTGAGACAGAGATCCACTTCCCCACAGTTAACTTGGGTTTCCATTTTCCCCCTTAAGACGGGATCCGGTGCTGAGGTTTCTTCTGCTTTTAGGATGTGAAATATTACAGTAAGGGAAAAGCCCTAAAGCCCCCTCATTCGGGTGGGTTATTTAGCCTTTCCTGGGTTTATTACATTGTTTATATCAAAGTAGTGGTATTACAAACCCCTTTGTCAGTAGCCAGGCTAATGAAAGGATTGCCAGGAGCAGTTATACTCCTCTTGAGGGACATTGAAAAATACTATTTCTCTGAACACAATGGGGGTATTCCTTCTGCTAATCTGCTGCTCTGCTTAAAAACGTTTAACTTAAATGATCACCATGTGGCAGCTCAGGAGCCTCCTTTCTGCATGGGGCTTTGGGAAAGCCACAGAGCAGATCAAAAGCCAAAGAGAGGGACTTTAGACCCAAAAGCTAACTGCTGCAAGAGCTGATACCCAACGTTGGGGGATTGACAACACCCCATCGTATCAGCAGCATCTCTTTGAGTTACTTAGGTAGCTTGTACACATGCAGAATGGATCAATCAGCTTAACGCACCAGGACAACTTCCCGTGAGCAGTAAGACCAAACACATCAATGAAGTCTTCAGTTCCTGCCTTTTGTTATTGCTTTGGAGTTAGTAGCAAAAGCAAACAATTCTTGTAGCCAGGCTACACACGTACAGCTCGTTCCTGCAATACTGAGATGTGCAGTCACTCAGATCCGTGGGCACACAGCAGAGCTGCACAGGGGGCTGCTTTGCCCAGGTTTTATGGTCTAACTTATATGATGCGTGGGAGCTACCCTAGCTCTACTATATAGTGGGGATTTTCAATCTGAGAACCTACAAGGCTTGTTAAATACAGGAGAAATATTTCAAGTAGAGGCCGTCATCATCATCCAGTGTCGAGGAATTTTGTATTTCTAATGAAATTAGAATTCATTACTTCTAATGAAAGCAAACATGTAAAATATGTGTACAGCTGCCTGGGTACACATGGCAATGTGGTGCAAATGGCATTCAGTCAGGCTAGCTGTGAAACTGCTCCGGCTTAAGGGAAATAAACCTTTATTTTATCATATATGTATATATTCATTAGGAGAGTTTGTAGAAATGCTTTTTCACAGCTTTGGCCCTGGTAAACTCACCTTGTTTTATCAGAACGTGTCCGATATTTTAAATGAATGGAAGGAAGGAAAAAATAATATTTACATATTATTACAGTGGTGTATTTTTTTTTAATCTATCAAAGTTCCTTAATACTAATGTCTGACATTTTAGAAGTTGCTTAGGGAAAAAATAGCTACAAACCAGTCTACTTTTTATTAAATTTATTTTGTAAGGAAACTATTTTCCCACCAGCTGCAGAAATGAATATCACATTCGATTGCGCAACTTGGAATTTCAGTTTTCTGCTGGTGTGGAGAGAGTGGCCCTGATTTTTGAAGGATTTATTCACAAACTTAATTTTTAGGTCCTCAGGGTTCTTCCTAGGCTGTGTGAGCATCTGAACCAGGACTTACAGAATCCATTCAGTCTGTTCAAAATTATTTAAGGTAGCAATTTTGGGCTTGCGGTGACCTCGCTTCTTCCCCGATTCATGTGCCGGCTGCCTTTTCTGGCAAACAAAGAGGGGCAGTAGAAATTTTGGGGCAGTTCCTTCTTCTTTTTGAAAAGCTACTGGCTGTCAGGGCTGTACGCAGAGGCTTGGGATGTACACAGGGGAGAAGAGAGCAAGGGAGAAGGTCAAAGGTGCAAAATAAATGGAGTTTATTCCATGGTTCCCCAGCTTGTTTGTTTGTTTAGTATTTTGATTTATTTGAAAGGAGTTTATTCCATGGCTGTCTAGAGGAATGTATTCAATGTTTAGTATACCCACACTGAGTGGATGTGAATGTTTACTGAGTCTATACACATGAATAATGTACAGAAAACAGAAAATGTAAGAAAGGGCAAATCTCCTACAGTAATACAACGCCAAGGCTGCTTAAGTCCAGTTAGAGAAGGCAGAATTGATGGGAATAATGGAATTAGTAATTGGACAATGCTGCACATCCGTGGATGTTTTATGGTACTGCTTTTTCAGCCTAATCCTTAACAGGCTGAAGAACATGCTGGGTTTTACAAGCACAAAAACTAAGGGTAGGTAGGTCATTGCAAAGTTCAGAAAAAAGCAGGAAGCCGAGGTGTGGTGAGGGAAGGTAATAAAGGTATTGAGGAATGTAAAGGTTGGCCCAGGCTTTCCCAAAGTGTCCAGCAGCTTGGCTGTACAACAGCCATCCTGTAGTGGGGCCCGAAGAAAAGCAGAAGGGAGGAGGTGATGGCACAGCAGGCGAGGGAATTCACTGCACACCTCTGCTACGGTGACTGATCCTGTTTGGGAGCAAACCTGTGTGTCGATACCCTGACCAGTATCTTTATTCTCCTGGCCAAGGTTGTAAAAAACCCTCTCTCTTCAGCGCAGATCTTACTAGATCACAGCTTTTCTCCATAGTTGAAAGTGATGATTATATTCCTGCTGGTATTTATGGGTTGCAGTAAGAACCGTGGACAAGGCGCTGCAGGAATTCGTCAGGAAACTCTTGGGTAATAGATTTGATATTGGGGTTTTTAAAAATGTCTACGTGAGCTGAGTACTTAATGTCTCACTGGAGTTTTGAGAGTTTAACCCAAAAACTGTGTCTAACCTGATTATGCATCATCGAAAATCTCACTGTGACCTATATAGATCTTTGGGTTCCTGTATACCCCTTAGAAAAACAGCCCTTCACTGTGCTCTGCCCCTTTTCCCCTTCTGTAAAATGGAGGTAGAAGCTCTTCCTCCTCTTGGAGAAGAATGAGGGGGCCGAATACAGGAAGAGTACTGTGACTTTGGGGCTACAGATGTTCCAGGGATAAACGATACCTTGAAGCAGTTCAATGTGTCCTGCTAATAATTAGTTTATACAATTTAGAACATGATTTCTGGAACACCACAGAGGGAGCGCGGGAGCAGACAAGAGCCTGGGACCGGTCAAAGGACGCTGTTGTCCGAAGACCTCCCCCCCCCCAGTCAGTAAATTTTGTAGCACACAAACAAACAAACAAACAAGCTCCCAAATAAAAGTTACAGGGTGGTGGCTGAACTGAGACCTGCGCCCATCGGAGCTTCTCTGGAAACTGGGCAGAGCTGGGAACAAGGGACGTAACTGAAAGCAACTTGCAAATGGCTTTACTCCCCGTGTGAAGCAGGTGCAGCAGCTGATCGCTTGTGCTGAGCACATGCCACAGAGCGGGCACAAAGCTTTACTATTGCTTTCCGTAGTTCTGTCTAGTTTTAAGAGGATATTTAAAAATTGGAATGATAATGACCTGAGAAAACATGACTTCAGACCAGAAAATGAAATGGCAAGCATTCATTATCAAAGGCATACTGGCGAAGTAGTGTTAGGGAACAAGGACGCGTGATGATGCAATGTTTTTCATCCTGCGACTGAGCACAGAAAACCTTTTCATATGCCCTAAATCTGCAGCTACAATAAAGCCTTCATACAGACAATCTGCTTAAACAGAACGTCATGCTTGCCTTTATTTTATTTTAATTGCAAAACATTATCCAGTTTCACTGCTAAAATATGCACTTCTTAAGGCAATATGCGTAACTTTATATTATCCTCCATTTTACTTGACGTCAATATCTCTGCAGTGATGAAATTATAAGCTCCTGAATCGGACCATCTATGACGCAGCCATTTCTCTTTTGTGGGGGAGAACACCCTCACCTCATTGTCTTCCTAACAAGACTTATATAATTAAAAAATCCCTCTTTGCTCCGAATCTTCTGACTGGAATAGTCGGCATCCCTGTCTCTTCATCCCTTAAACATGTGAGCCTGTACCACCAAAACCAGTAATAATTTTGCCACTGACTTTAGGGCAAGATTGAGCCCTGGGATTCCAGATACGCGAGATTACTATTGGCATTAACCTAGTGTTTAGCCCCAAACAATAGCAACGCCCAACTCTTAGTGCTTTTACTTGAGGGTCTTGCAGGGACTTACAAGTGGGGGCCGGCATCATCATCCCCATTTCAATGGAGGGAAATATAGTGATTAGGAGCAACTGTAATCGTTCGCTAGCAATGGAGACATACTAGAAATGTAGAGAATACTGGGTCTGCATTGTATGTCCCGATAAATTCCAATTTCCCTGCCACTATGGTGGAAGGAAAGCTGAGATTTGATGAATGAAATTGAGACTCACTGTGAAACAGAGCAACAGCTTTGAAGAGCTGCCAGATTTCAGCAAAGATGAATAAATAGACATTTCTGAATAAACTGCCTTTCCCCTCGTCAAAAACAAATCACCGTCTTGTAAATTATCTTCTCGGGTGAGAACCCATCCTTCATGGAACAGGAGACAGGCTGCGCAGCAGAGACAATTGATAGATGTTAAAAGACAAACCACCAAAAGACAGATACGTCTTCAGAAAACAGTGTTAAGTAATATTTTAAAGAATGGCCACACATCATATTCACAGAGATGCCAACAGGAAGCACAGTTCAGGAACAGAAAAGCTTTCAGATAATCTCCACCCGCTCCGAAGCCAAAACCTCAACATCACTAACACATCTTAACTCATTTTCAGAAGTCACCCCTCTAGCATTTGATGCCGTACCATGTGTGTTTCATACTTCAGCACAGATTTTTGTCAAGAGGTTTATTCACTAAAATGTGCAAAATCTATAAAAAACCTCACTACTATTAATATTTCACGTCTCACGTACTTATCATATCCAGGGGGCAGTGCTCTAAAGTGGGATTTTTCAAAAATCCTCAGCATTGATCTAGCTGGTCTGCTGAAATCAGTAGTAAAACTGTTGACTCTCCAAGTGCATAGAGTGATTACGTGCAAGTGTTTCTGCAGACCTGCATCTCTAACAGACCAGAAATGAGGTAATTTTGTTAAGGATTACAAGTTATGGTCAGAGACCCTGGTGAGCATTTCTCATCTAGGTCTTCCAGCTGAAATCTTCTTCCCATAGCCATCAACAATGATGGTCACAATTTAACCAGTTTGGAAAAAAAAGACACTACATGGTGGCAGTATATAAATGTGATTTGGTATAGTACTTGTAAGAAGAAAATGCCGGAGGGAAAAAGATTTTCTTCTCTCCCCCTCTAGTCTTGAAAAAGGACTCTCACCGTGTTGTAAAACCTGTCCTTATTTGGATACTTTTCAATCATTTTACTAAGAAAACCCAACAATACCTAAAGTTGAGATCTATCAGCTGTGTTTGGGTCCTGGAAAGGAACACCTGGATCTGAAACCTTAGCAGCAGGTGCCGCTAGCTGAGTATTTACTGACTTACTGCCTCTCCAAAAAAACACTAAGCCAAAAAAAAAAAAAGAAAAAAAAAAGAGAGTGCGTGCGGCAAAGAAGAAAGAAATTAATCAGTCAAGTCAACTAGACAAAGTTCAGGAGCAGGGAAATTAAATTTCACAAAGGAGATTAACAAATATGCACGGTCAGGTTTCCTAAAACCCCACATCTGTACCAGATCTTTTTAGAATAAATGGTGATTTCTCTCTCTGGCCGGAGTTTAGCTGAAGAGCAAGGTTGATCTGGGAAAGGAACTCTGTAAAATGGAATGACATTGTGGGAGCCCACCGTGATGGGGCTGGATCTTTAGCTGATGTGCCGCTCGACTCCTCAGTTTCACAGAGCTTGTGAGGAGTTGCAGCACCAGGAAATATGACCAGTTGAGCTTCAGTTTCTTTGTCTCCAGGGCACTGTGCCTGCTGCAAAGGCTCATTTGGGGAGCTGGAAGGCCGGGTGGGCATGTCCTGGTGTGTTTGCGCTCCACAGACCAAGTGCTGCATTCGTTGTACCTAAATACACCTGTCTGCAGTGCTCTCTATCATGACAAAGGTGCTGCTCAGCTTGTGGCCTCGGGTGCGCTGATGCTGGAGATGCAGCAGGAGCAGGACTGAATGCAGTGTGCAAAGGCAGTGGGCTCTGCAGAGGGGTATTTAGTCGGTTGTTGTGCTGATGAGGCACGGACCATAACCAGACCTTCATGGGTGGCACTTTGAGGGCGTTATTCCCCATATTTATTCACCAGGGCACTGGCTGAAAGGAAGCCAGATCTGCCTTGGTGAGAAATCTCTTATGTGCAGCCTGCAGCATGGGGAAGGTGCTGGGGCACGGCTGAGGTTCTGGTGTGGGTGCCAGTGCATTCAGGGAACATGTTATCAGTGCTTTGGTGTTGTCTTTGGGGACCTCATGGAAACAGGAGGGAAGGCAGAGTCACTGCCCCAGCAGCTCCTGATCTAAACAGACTGAGAGATGACAAACTAGAAGGTGAAACGTGTTTTATGGCCAAGAGAACTGAAGACTGTGAGAGCCTATTTATATTTAAAATCAGAGAGGGGCAAACCTACAAGACCCTCCTGATACCAGATCAGAGTATATGCAGGCCTTCAGAACAACCACAAACACGTTTCTCCCTTAAAAGGCTCATCATCCTAACACAGAAAGCTCCGGGAGATAACGCGGAGCTGGGCATACAGTACAGCCTATGCTCCAGGCACAGGGAGTAAGTGTTGAGGCAAGAAATGACTTTTTCCTGGCATGACCTGCTGCAGATTGAACTGGAATGGCAATTAGAAGTTGAAGTGCTCATTTAATGTCAGTGATGTGTAAACTACGTTGCCATTGTTATTTTAGTGCTGATTTACATAATTGGCATACCCTGAAGTCACACTGCTCGCACTTTCAGCTCATGCTAAAGACTTGCAGGAAGTCATAAAATTAAACATTATCTGCGCTGGAATGCAACGGAAAAGTAACCAAACTTTAGAAGGATTTCACCTCGCTCTGCATCACCTCTCCTGCCTGTGGCCATACGCGTGGCGAGGAGCAAAAATCAGGTTAAGAAGTGTTGGGAGCTGGTGGTATGAAGGAGCTTTACCAGCTCTTTAATTACGCTGGTGTAGTTCTGAGGTGGTTTCTTACGCTGGTATGTAACTCCCCGTGTGAGCACCTCATCCTGCAGTGACGTTTCACCAGTGTAGCTGAAGTCACTCTAACGTGATAGGAAAGCTACGAGAAGAATGTCCACAGGAGAAATTAGTCCAGTCCAAACGTGCTGGATTTCTGCCTCAAATCGGTGTCTTTCCTACGTTGAAATAGTCATAAGATGGAGGGGAAAGGCCGCTCCCAAAGGAGGAGCTGGTAATGGAGCTGTCTCAGTTGTTATTGCTTTAAATCCTCCTCCGCAGTAATTCAAGGTGTCAAAGGCTGTCTGTGTCTTTTGCAAATGAAGCCCCTGAGAGGTATTCGGGAGAGGAGGTGCAGCACAGGGCACTGACTTTGCCGGGAAGGAGCCTGGGCTAGCACCGGGACCCCGGCTAATGACCCTGTGCTGATGGCTTCGGCTTTGATGAGGACCCTAAATTGCTAGGTATCGCATACCTGTGCAAGAAGGGCCAGGCCCTACCGCAGAGGCCAAGCAGGGGCGAGGGATGCATCCCTACCCATAAGTTAATCGTATCGGGATGAGAAGATTTGATAAATTAATCGTATCAGGATGAGGAGATTTGCCAATATCGGCAAAGGGAGCGAGGGAGGTAGCTCGGATTGGGAGCCCGATCCCACCGAGCACGGGCCTGCCTTCTTCACCCCTGCCACCGCAGTCCTCCTCCGTACCCGTACGCGATGCTGGGCCCGCGACGGGCTGTCGCGGCTGCAAACCCGGGGCAGCGCCCGCCCCGCAGGGAGCGCGGCTCGGCCCCGGGGCAGGTGCCCGGCGGAGGCGAGGGGCCGTGGGCTGGCGGAGGGTGGTTTGTGCCGGGGGCCGGAGATCCACCGCATTTCCACCACTGGAGGGCAGCCACATCTTAACAAAAAAACCCAAACCCCACACAAAACCCCAAACCCTCCGCACGGCCGGGGCTGAGCCCGCAGTCGGCTGCACCGCGGCAGCCCTCCGGGAGGAGACTCCTCCCGAGCTTCGGCGCTTCACTTTTCGGGGAGGAAACCCCCGGGTTTCCAGCCCCCGCCGGCTCGGGCAGAGAGCTCCCGCACACTGCTGTGGGTGGCGGTAGGAACATCAATAAGTGTATATGTATATATATATTTTTTTAAAGCACTGGGATTCTCCCGGTACCTTACGTGACCTTCGCACCTTAGCACCCCGGGGCACGGCGCTAAGCCGATTTGCGGCGGAGGAGCCCGGGAGCGATCGGGGACGCACAATGGGTCGTTGTTCGGCCCGGCTCCGCGTCCCGCTCCGGGCGGCCGTGCCCCGCCGCCGGACGGCGGCGGGGCACGGCCGCCCGGAGCGGGACGCGGAGCCGGGCCGGTGTCGCTTCCCACCCCGGATCGGGAGGGCCAGTGCCACAGCTTAACGGGACGAGATCCCTCGCCCCGGCACTGCGACCCGGGCGAAGGCGGGCGGCAGCCGCGGCCGGGCGAGGGAGGGAGCGGACGAGGGAGGAGAGAGGGAAGGGACGAGGGAGGGAGGCGGCGTCTCCTTTAAAAGCCGTGCGGGGCCGCAGCCCGCTCCCACAGGGCGGCTGTGATTGGCGCGGGCCAGCGAGCCTCCGGGGTCGTGACATCGCCGAGCAACAAAAAGCCCCGGCGGCCACCGGCCACCCCCGGCAATGGTGCGGTGCGGGGCGGGAGGCGGGCGGGCCGGCGGGGCAGCCAGCCCGGTCCCCTAGCGCGGCCGCTCCACGCGGGCCGGCAGCAAGGCTACTCCCCACCCTTTTTTTTTTTTTTAATTTTTTTTTTTTCTCCTCCCTCCTTTCTTCTTTCTTTTTAAGGGAGCGGAGAAAAGTCAAGCTTCATCTTAATGTTGCTGCGGGAAGTCTCGGTAAATGTCCATCTGTCTGATGCGGGTGATGCAAAGGACATTTTTTAAAAGGAGCCTTTTAACTCCGTAGACACGTAGAGACCCATTCACGGGCAGGCACACGCACACACACGAGAGGAGGAAGAAGAAGAAGCAACAACTTTTCGATCGCTGCTTTTAAAAGCGAGAAGCCCTTCCCTGGCCGGGACTTGCCTTCTGCCTCCTCAACCAGCTGCTAAAAGTATGTTTCTGAGGCGGACTGTACTTCAGGGAACTTCTGTTTTCTGCTCGGCAGCTGTAGAGGAGCCGCAGCGAAGTTTGGAGTAACACCAAGTGATGCGGGAAAAACACCCCGAGAGCAGAACACCCTCCTGCAGACACAACCCCTGCTGCTGCACACAGGTATAGCTCCGGCGGTCGCAGATCCGCTGAAAGCCTTCTCCGCAGGATGACTCCGTGGGCCACGGCGGAGGTGCTAGCGCTCTGGAAGAGAGAGGGGGGACGGGACACTAATCATAACAATTATAATAATTATTATAATAATAATAACCCAGCGCAGAGTTTCACGGGGGAGAAGAATATCCTGTGGGTTTGGCTAAGGACGTAGCAGGATTTGTGTTTTCCTCCTTTCCCTTCTTCCACTCCGCCGAGGGAAATAGCTCTCCCCTTCTCCCCGTTGGGGGAAGCCGCTGCCCCGCCGCGGAGCCCCGTCGCGGGGGAAGCGGAGCCGGCCCCCAGCCCCGCGGCTCGGAGAGGGGGGGAAGCGCGGGGGTCGGGACGGGAGCGCAGCGGGGAGGCGGCTTTGCGCGTCGGCAGGGCAGCCGCCCCGTCCCTCGCCCGGCGCCGGGCGCTTTCCCCGCGGAGCGGTCCCAGCCGCGGCGGCGGCAGCGGGAGGCCCGGCCCGGGCCGGCCGGGCGCACACCTGTGCCCCGCCGAGGGCAGCGGCCCGGCCCCGGCGCTGCCCCCGGCCGCGCCCTCCTCCCCTTCACCTCCGCGCTCCTTTGTTGCGGATCGCCCCGCTCCGCGCCCCCGCCCCGTCCCGTCCCGCCTCGCTCCCTTTGATCTCCTGCCACGGGGATTTTCGTGCCTCGCTCCGCCGCCGAGCACCTGAAGCGGCCCGACGGGGGCCCCGCGGGGGGCTCCTCCGCGCCCGCCCCCGCCGGGTGCCGGCCGGGCCGCGCCGGGGGGCCGCTCGCCATGGCCCCCGCCTCGCCCCGCCGCGGGGGCCACAGGCCGGGCGCCGGGGTGGGACCCACCTGCGGACCGTCCCCGTCCGCCCTCCCCCCCCCGCGGCGCGCTCCCCCGGCGCGGTGTCCGCGCTGACTGGCTCCCATCGCCTCCTCCTCCTCCTCCGCGCAGGTTGATCATGGTTGCCGCGACCCGCTCCCTCCTGGCGCTGCTGCTCTGCCAGGTGCTGCTGGGCGGCGCGGCCGGCCTCATGCCGGAGGTGGGTCGGCGGCGCTTCACCGAGCCGGGCCGCGCCGCCTCGGCCGCGCAGCGCCCCGAGGACCTCCTCAGCGAGTTCGAGCTACGCCTGCTCCACATGTTCGGGCTCAAGCGGCGGCCCAGCCCCGGCAAGGACGTCGTCATCCCCCCCTACATGCTGGACCTCTACCGCCTGCACGCGGGCCAGCAGCTGGGGCAGCCGCCGGCCCTCGGCTACCCGCTGGAGAGGGCCGCCAGCCGCGCCAACACCGTCCGCAGCTTCCACCACGAAGGTACGGCCGGGGGCGCGGGGGGGAAGCCGGTAACGCGTGCGGGGCCGCCGGCGGCCGCGGGACGGGCTGAGGGAGCGGAGGGGAAAGGGGAGGGCCGGGCCGGAGGAGGAGCGTCGGGGCGGATTCCTCCCCGGGAGCGCCTGAGCTCGGCCGCCGGTAACGCGGGGTTTGCTAAACCCGGCGGAGCGGCCGTGTGCCCGCGGAGCCCCGGCGGTGCCCGCGGAGCCCCGGCTGCAGACGCCAGGGTAGTGGCTGCGGCTCGCTTGCCCTGCCAACCTCTCTTCTTCTCCAACCCTCTCCGTCCGACGAGAGGCTCCTGTTTTATTTACTTTTTCCGCTAAACCAGAGCGGCTCCGCATTAAGCGTTCCCACAGTTAGCTTTTCTTTCGCGAGGCTAGAGAGAGCAGGAAAGTCCTCCCTAATGCGCGGCTGAGCCGGGGCCGCTGCGGAGGTTTCTAATCCTTATCTAATCCCCGTGAGAGATCAATGAAACAATCAGTCCTGGCCTCTCCTCAAGCGCTCCCTCACCCTGCCGTCGAGGAGCAATTTAGCCCGGACCCACGCTACCAATGCATGGGCTGGTAAAAGCCCTGCGACCAGGTTTCGGCTCTCTCCTGCAGGTAACCTGGCCAAACACAGAGCGAGGTGTCCAACAGCACCTCCACCCCTCCTCACCAGCAGCCCACCGAGGCAGTGGACCCTCTGGGACAGGCCCTCGCTGAGCAACTGGGTGCGTTTCCCGGTTTGAGTAGCCAAAATAGTCGCTGCAGCGTTTTCTGCGGCATGAGTAGGCCCATGGAGCCGGTGGCGCACGTGTCGCTCGCGTGCTCTTTGGGAAGCGTTTCCGCAGGTTGTAATCATTCCTGGCTGCTGGTCTCTGGTGCTGGCATGCAGTGGCTCTGCTGTAAAAGTAATGAAAATGCTGTTTTCCCATGCCTTGAATGTGAAAACTGCGTTGAGAAAAGAAACTTGTTAGTATTTAATGTTTATGATGGATAAAGGAGGTGGCCTCGGAGAAGTGGATGTGCTGTTTAGTGGAAAGCCTTATTGAGACGAAGGAGATGAATGATGAAACGTAACCTCTCATCGTCTGTGTTTCCCTACGTGGAAAGTAGACACCTAGCAGTGAATGGGGAGAAACCTGTGCGTGGATCATTCACGTTAAACCCGAGTGTAGTAGGCGAGGGGCTGGGCAAGAGAGGAGCTGAAAGGGCAAAGTTTATCATTTTTAGGCAAATGTAAAGATCTGCAGTTTGAAGCAGTCATGCTGTTACAGCAAAGACTGGTTTTGACAGAAAAGCTGTTCTATTATTTTCACAAAATTTAGAAGAAAATCAATGTGGCTCCATTTTTTCACTGAGTTCTCACTCCGTATTAGTGGCAGAAGTTTGTCTTGTGACCACTCAAAACATCTGCATATTTACAAATATTGGTCTGGTCCTGAAGTACTGTGGAGCTGAGCCTTACCTTATGCAAAAAGTCATACTGGATTCAACAGGGAATGGTTACATGACTAAGAACTGCTAACAGCAGTTACGGCTTCCGCTTAGAAAGTGAGTGTTTCTCCAGGATGCTTAGTACCAAAATTAAAAACCAGGACTTGGGAGAGATTTGTTTTGGCAAATACTTTTAATTTCTTCCATGTCTGTAGCAACAACGTGCTTCTTGGCAACCCTAGATATATTTTACTCCCTCTGAAGCTCCGTTCAGTTATTTGTTGACTCAAAGGTGAGAATGGCCTGGGGTTTAGTGACTTTTTAAATTTTTTTTTTTTGTGATTTTGAAAATCTGTTGTTCAGAAGTGACTTTGTTTCATTATCCCTTTACCATCCATCCCTGTTTAGCAGATGAACCTTCCTGTTGTTCTTTATGGCCCTTTTTGGTAAATTCTAGGGAGTGCTTCGTAAAGTGCCATTACGGGTGTTGAGTTCACTGTCTCTAATTAGGATACAAAAATCCATATATTAAGATTTGTAAATCACTTAAATTGTGGAGCAATATCTTTCAGAATGGAGTTTAGAGCCATATTCTTGAAATAATGTCTAATTGACGTTAGAGCCCTATTCTTGAAAAAAGCAGAAATGCTATAGATACCCTAAGTCCTCAATCAGTTTAATGATTCTCATCAGACCCCACTAACTATAATGCTTGAGTTTTCTCCCTAATGTCCTTGAATTCCAAGGTGATGCTGCGTGTTTCTTGACACTTGTTGTAACCACCTGCAACGCAAAGCACACCAGTATTCAATCAAAATGCGTAACAATGAATGAAGCCGCCTTAACTTCGTGCTATACGTGCTTGCATAAATAAACAGAAGGACAAGGGAGGGGAGATGGTATTTTCTGCCTAAAAGTCTTCCAGATCTTGTATGTCACATGCGTTAGCTGTCGTTTGGAAGTTGCCAACAGCAGACTATCTGTGGGGTTTGGTTGCTTGTCTCAGTGCCTGATTTTTTTCTTTCTTTCTTTTTTTTTTTTTTTTTTATTTTCCCTGTTTAATCAAATTAGAAGTTTTGGAAGAGCTGCCAGAAGCAAGTGGGAAAACAGCACGGCGTTTCTTCTTTAATTTAACTTCCATCCCTAATGAGGAGTCTATCACCTCAGCTGAACTCCAGATTTTTCGGAAACAGGTGCACGGAGCCTTTGAGAACAACAGCAGCTACCATCACCGTATTAATATTTATGAAATTATAAAGCCAGCCACAGCCACCTCTAAGGACCCTGTCACAAGACTTTTGGACACCAGGTTGGTGCATCATAATGCAAGTAAATGGGAAAGTTTTGATGTAACGCCAGCTGTTTTGAGGTGGATTGCACATGGACAACCTAATCATGGGTTTGTGGTAGAGGTGGTTCACTTGGACAAAGAGAACAGTGCCTCCAAGAGGCACGTTAGGATTAGCAGGTCTTTACATCAGGATGAAGATAGCTGGTCTCAGCTCAGGCCGTTATTAGTAACGTTTGGGCATGATGGCAAGGGACACCCGCTTCATAAAAGAGAAAAGCGTCAAGCGAAACACAAACAGCGTAAACGCCACAAATACAGTTGCAAAAGGCATCCGTTATATGTGGACTTCAATGATGTGGGGTGGAATGACTGGATTGTTGCCCCACCGGGGTATAGTGCCTTTTACTGCCATGGGGAATGTCCTTTTCCACTGGCAGATCATCTAAACTCAACAAACCATGCCATTGTTCAGACTTTGGTCAATTCAGTGAATTCCAAAATCCCCAAGGCTTGCTGTGTGCCGACAGAACTGAGTGCTATTTCCATGCTCTACCTTGATGAGAATGAAAAAGTTGTATTAAAGAACTATCAAGATATGGTTGTGGAGGGTTGTGGGTGCCGCTAACACAGCAAATATGTCGGACAAATACAAAAAAAAAAAAAAAAAAAAGCTGACACTTTAATATTTCCCAATGAAGACTTTATTTATGTAATGAAATGGAAAGAAAAAAAAACACAACTATTTTGAAAATATATTTATGTCTACGAAAAAGTTGGGAAAACAAATATTTTAATCAGAGAAATATTCCTTTAAAGATTTTAAATGTATTTTAGTTGTACATTTTATATGGGTTTAACCCCAGCACATGAAGTATAATGGTCAGATTCTTATTTTGTATTTATTTACTATTATAACCACTTTTTAGAAGAATAGCTAATTTGTATTTATATGTAATCAAAAAGAAAAAAATATAGGGTTTGTACATAATTTTCCAAATTTGTAGCTGTTTCAATTGTGTGTATTTAAGTTGAAAAGAATACATGGAAGGTTACTATGGCAAAGTGCATAGCACATTTGCTTTCTGCTGTGCTACTGTTAAGGTCACAAGTTCAAGTCCAGAAAAAAGTGGATAATCCACTCTGCTGACTTTCAAGATTATTATATTGTACAATTCTCAGGAATGCTGCAGGGTGGGCTGTCCAATCCATGAGAACTGGCATCCTCTTTAGGTGGAACATTTGGATAAGAACCAGACGTTGCTGATCTAGTATAAATACTGCTATTCCCAACTAATTTGCAGTGTGAATATAAGAAGGGCCAATAGAAATCCGACGGGAGGCGGGGGTGGGGGAAGACTGAATCCTTTCTAGACCTACAGAAAAGTGAATGTTTGATGTTTCCTTTAAAAGTCCTTCCTTTAAAAGTCCTGGCCAAATATAAAATAATAAAAACTAAAATGTCATCTTTTTTTTTTGTGATTATGTACGCTAAAGAGGAATAATTATCTTGTGTGTACCGGCCCTTGTCTTTAACAGTTGGAGAAGCATTGCATACCTCCTCACCTCAGATGAGAGCTCACTTCTGTGGAGTGTTATAGTGAAATTAATCTTCACTTTTTGCCCTACATACAGCAAGCTGTTGTCATGTGCAGCCTCCTATCTAACCTCAGCTGGTGGTTTTGCAGATTAGCTTGTCTTCCTTTCCAGGGTTTTGTGTTTGAAAGCCTCTTATTTTTTTTTCCCCCCCTAAATGTTTAAATCTATTTCGGATAATAAATCACAGAACTCTGGTATTTCTTTCTTAGAAGTCCAGTCTGTAAGAAAAAATGGTTCATTTGTGCAGTCATCGCAAGGATAACTTGTCCTTAGATCTTCTTACTTTTTACATCCTTTGTGTAAGGGGCAAAAGCATGATTTGCAGTTGGCAAACACAGCATTAAAGTTACTACTTAGTTGTGCCTGTTGTGCATTAAAAGACTGGTATGGCAGTCAGGTTACTAGCTGTACAACACGGGACGAGCATGCAGAGGCTGGGTTGCTTGTTGCGTCAAAGTTGTGCTGAAGTAGGTGAGTGGGAAAGTAGCTTAAATCGGCTTCTTGGTGATCCACTGCATCCGGGAACAGAATGAAATTGTGTTAGGCTGCTAGTGGTAAGTTCCTGCCGATTTCAGGAGCTCTTCAGTGTCTTTAGTGGCTATGTCAGGACTCTGTGCTGATACCTCCAGAGATGTTGGAACCCCCTTGTGCTCCGTGGTGGATCCATTTCTGGATTTGGTGAACTGAGGCAGCACTTCCTAAAGCTGTGTGTACAGTTGGCCCATTGGAGACCTCTCTAAGTCAACTCTGGGAACCTTTGATTTGGGCCTCCTATTAGCCTAGCTTTTTATTAACACAAACCTCCTCTTTCTCGTGGCTCTCCCCAAACTCTTCCTTTTTTTTACCAGAATCATGTGGGTTACAGCAAAGGTACTAAATAGGTTTGATGATCAGAAAGGCTAACTTGATGGTGTCTTACAGGGATTCTTACAGAACAGTCCTCTACTGCTAATAATCACAAAAAGCAGTGGGTACAGAGGATAGGAGAGAAAAATTAATTTCCTCTTTGCTGCTTCCATTTTTCTCTTGTGAGCTTAAAAATATCTTAGGCTAGGTGTAAGTTTCTGTGGTGAGATAAAAACTTGTATATTTCTTTGTACCAGCACTATTTTTAATAGCTAGTAGAGAACAAGCCACGGCTCCGCAGTTTGGCTCTGCTTGTTTTTGAGAGGTGTAGCTGGTGTTATTGGTCATGCAGATACTGCACAGTAGCCTACTAGTTCACTGGGTGGACAACCTCAGTTTGCTTTTTCAAAAGACCAGTGCTGTTTTGTTGGCTCGTGTTTTTAGGGGGGAGCATCATATGTGCCGAAGTTCAGTTTGCCTTTTGCTTGTTGCCAGCTTTACTGGTGAGGAGTGAGTTGATGGCTGGTGCTTTGGGAAGGTTGTCGGTTGCAGGATATGCCATGGTGAAGGTTCTTCAAGAGTTCATGGATTGTTTGCGGTGCATGGTTGTGCTAGTCGAGTCACAGCAGCGCTAGCGTATTCTGTAACCTGAGCGTGCAAAAGCTGGACATAAAGTGCTGAAAAATTGAAGATTGTGCCATTTCTGTGAGCAGGAAAGGTATGATCCCAAACCTGCTGAAATCACTGAAGACCCCATGGCACTTCTGACCAGATCCTAAGCTCCAGTGTTGCAAGGCTTAAGTTTCACAGCTCCTAGCCCTTCGTGTGTAACTAGATTGAGGGAGGCTTTTTATGGAGTGGTGACTGCTTTACTTCTCTAAGGCATGAGAACACGTTGATGCTAATCTTGTTTCAAAAAAATTGGCTACGGTGCTTGTCTATGCATGAGCAGTAGCTGGCTCATGGCGTGATGCCGCATTCCTCGTAAAGGCAAACCTCCTGTTGCTTGACAAAGAATTACATCCTTAGTAAAATACACTGGGAGACCAATGTATAATTTTAAACCGATTAAGACCCACTCTTGTAAGCATTTCTATACCTGCTTAGTGTTAGTCACAGAAGCATCAGTTCCATACTGATTCTGAGGAGGAAATATGCATGTGTCAAGCTCAGCACGTCAGTAAATTTCTGCAGAATGTGTTTCATAATGTATCTCTAAATCCTTAACCTCTCTCTTCAGATTGGAGATGTGAGAGTGCTGCACTAAATAGTTTGTTTAGGATTTTAAAAAAATAAACAAAACAGACTTTCATACAGGAGTAGTAGAAAATTCTCCTAGAGATCAGTTGGGTTCCTGAACTCTGCTAAACAGGGTTGATGATCAGACAGTCCTTCTGGGAAAGATTTGGGCTTTCTGACATCTTCTAAGTCTGGCAATGACTACTAAATAATCCTAAACGCTAAAGGTATGCTGTCACCACAGTACTCCAGTACTTTAGTACTTATTAGTGTTCTAGTGCTCTACAAGAAGAAATGAGCCTTTTTTTTTTCCTCCTAAAAGGAGAAAAAGCAAAGATTGGGAAGGCAAAACTGCCTTTGTTACCCTATAGCCTGTTTCCCCTAAACATATAGCTTCTAGGCACTTATATAATCTATATAGGCAGAGATTGTGATAGATAATGTCACCCTTTGTGCATTTCAGATAAGCATCTCTCTAAACACAAATGTGATCAGCATCTCTCCTTGTCCTTTTGAGACTCAGTAACAGCTTTGTCGAGTGGCTTGATAATTTTTGCGCAAAATTCAGTTGGACTTCTGTGGTCAGCAACATGTAAAAATGACGTGGGAAGATCTTCAGTTGAGGTAAGCTCTCCCGAGAGCATTGGCCATTTTCACTGAGCAGGATCTGCTCCCCTGCGCTAACCTGGGCTCATCATCATCAGGTGTTGAGACCTTTCCTGCTTGTATGATAATTGGGTTGGGGTGTCCACAGCCTTATCACCTGCTTTCCCCCTTGCTTAGGCAGTTAGAGGTCTCACTTGTGCAATGAGTGCTGATGAGGCTTGGAGAGGAACGGTGATTTATTGTACTCTCAGCTTTGAAGAAGGAGCTCATCTGGACTGCATTTATATTAGACCCACTTTGCTACACTATTAGAAGAGGATAATTATTGAACTATTTTATTATACAGCTATTCCTAAATTGTTGATTTTTTTGGGGGGGGTTTATTGATTTCAGGAGGCAGCTAATTGCCATATGGCAGCTTGATGTTAATGTTTTATGAAGATCAGGAAACAAAAGTTTATGAAAAGCTTTTGTATAGTAACTGCAGAGTTTCAAGAACTGTTTTATACTTCCTGACAGTGCAGGTCTGGCTTAATGGTTTGTTTTTATTGCTTAAGAGTGTAAACCTTTCTTTAGCCGATGTGTGGAAATTATATCCTCATCCCGCATTACGCATTTCTCATTGCTCATTACTCATTCCCTGCTTTCATTTCTGCCATCTGTAATCAGAGCTTTACTGTTTCAACTGCATGCAAAATGCTCCTGTCCTTTGCACAGTAAGATACTTTTCCTTAGCACTCACCCACCCCTTCCAAAAAAAAAAAAGGAGGGGGGGAAGGGGAAAATAAAAAAAGGGGGGAGGAAAAGCCTACTCTGTCTATATTGTTTTTCTCTGTTTTGGGTGGAGTCTCTCTTAGATTCTTGTTGCTAGATGGTTTCTGTAGTAACAAGCAGAGGAAAAATCCAAGACTGAAAAGGCACTTTTAAAGGTGCCATATCTTGCCTGAAGTGTTATTTATCTAATTATGGATATGGAATGTTTCTCTTCTCCTTTATATTAAGGCTACCCCTTTTGGTAGGGCGGACTACTGCAATGAGAACTTGATTTGTTGTGTTCTTACAACATGAGAACCACGACTCTTGTTCCCAGTTGACTTAAGCTGCTTAAAATAATGATAAAAAGCCAAAGGCATTAAAATGTATTTTTAAGATGTTATAAATGGTTGTTACAAGCACAAACCACTTTGTTTTTTAGTTACATAGGAAAGAAAAAAGAAGCTAGGCTCAGAAGAACACTTGGAGGTTACTAGTATTGCTGTAGGGAGGGTGTTGGATAAAAGCGACAGTTTTATTTTCTTAGACTACTATGTACAAGGATAAAATCCCAGCTCCTTCAGAATATATCCTTACTCTGCTGTACTCCAAATTTTTTGTTTATTTCTCCTAAAAGACTTTGCAGGTGTATGAGAAAGTAACTGTGTGTGTGTGTGTCCACTACATTTGCCTTGGTTGGGCACAAAAAGAGTTCAAAAATTATTTTAAGAGTGCTTCTTTCTTGTCTCTCCAGTACTAATCCTTCATTACCTGTGTTCCTGACAGCCTTGTCTGCAACAAGCAGTAATGGTTTCCTAAGGTGGAGTTTCCTCTCTTTTTTGGAACCTAGTCACCTGTCAGTGCCCTCCGGGATTTAGCAACCTTCCATCCACAAACCTTGTGCCATGGTCATTTAGAAAAGCAGGTACACTGGTTTTGTCCTGGTTCTGTGTCCTTTACAGAGGCAAATTTGTCCCCTTCAGCAAGAATCTTAGTTTGGGAAAGGTCTGAAGGTTTGCATCTGTTGTGTGCAGCAGGAGACACCTCGTAACACCAGGGACCGTGTTTGTAACTTGGCAGAAGTCTGAGGGCCAAAGCTCATTTGCATCTGTATTTACATAGTGCTGTGAAGGCACTCAGCTGTAGTACCTGTCCAGGCTTGTGTTGCCCTTGATAGATGAACAGAGGCTGAGAGTTGTTGGACTTCTCCATAGGTATGAAACTTGCAGTGGGTCAGCTTGGTTCTCAGCTCATAAGGCAAGGTAGTGATGAGGTGTATTTGTGCTCCTCACGGTTCGTTCTTGTAGGGGCTTCTGCGAAAGGTGCTTGGCTGCCCATATGGAAATTAGACTGGAGCCACTGGGTTAGGTCTGCAGTTGGGTATATCGGTTTAACTCCAGGAAAGAAGCAGATCTGTACCTTTTTAGTTTGAAAAAAGGCAGGGATTTTTGTGGGAAGAAGTTGTAGGTGATGGAAGTGGGGAAGGACCTTGCAGGCTTTGGAAGTGGAAAGTGTTAAAAATTTCTAGAGGGACTTCAGGTAGAGAGATCAGAGCAGCGAACTGATAACATTCTGAAAGTTCAGGTTCCCACAACAGCTGGACTGTGGCAGATTTACAATTTAATGAGGCTGATAATCCCATTAGAGATTAAATTAAGAAGGTTTTTCTGGGAGATCACCAAGAAAATTATGAATATTGTACTGTAGCTTGGGTCATAATGCCAAGGCAGTGGAGAGCTGACATGTACTTCTTGCACTGCAGGATACTGTTTCATTCAGTGTGTCTCATTAAAACAGAGCATTCAACTCCAGCAGTGTTTCAGTACAAACAGAAGCAAATGTATTATTACTACTACTACTATTATTACTATCATCGTCATCATCCTGGAAACAACATGCACATTAAAAGATGGAAATATCAATGAGATCTGCAAATCAGCACAGCTCTACTGACTTCGTTCTCAGGTGATCCGGTCCTTTTTATTAAAGCAAATCCTCAGAAGGCAGGGTGACCACGTACAAAAACTAATGTATTTAAGGTAACTATTGACATAACTTCAGTAGCTTGGAACTTGCACAAAACCATTTTTTTATGGCATCCTGCACACCCTGGTGATGGGAAAGTGTTGTGTGGAATAATGACTCTGTAACCACAGACTTCAAAAGTATAGAATGTCTGCGGCATGATGGAAATAGCTGTTTCCACATCAATAATATACACACAAGCATATTGAAGCTTAATTGCAAGGCCAGCGGTGATGGAAGGGGGAAGGGATATCTGACTACGGCCGCACCAAACACGCGGGCTGAGCAAAATGCCTCTGCTTTACAGCCAGAAACAATGATTCATTTCATTATAATCTTGACTTTTGCATTTTTCTCATGACTTATCGATAACTTCGTAGGGGACTTCATAGACCAAAGGAGTTACTGACTCCTCAGGAATTAGGAAGAGAGACAGGGTATGTATTATTTCTTATAAACATCACTCTGGCTGTTGTTTTAAATTAGTCTATTTTAAGGACAGTTCTAATGTGATTTTTTTCTGCTTGCATTTTCTCTCTTCCTTTGAATGAAAAAAATCTTTTACGTAAAAGCAGTGTCTCACTTTAAGAGCCCAGTTTTTTTGTCCTTTTTCATGAAGAATCCTGATCTAGTTGACATCATAATGTTAACAGGAAGGCAGTTTTGATGTCACAAACTGTTGCTATTGGACAAGTCCTAATGCACATGGAAGCTGTTTTCCCAGCTCTGGCACTATAAATAAAAGGTGGGCCCAATACCTTTAAGTGAAAAATGAGCAGTTATGTTCTGCAAAATACTGATATTATTGATACTCTCTTATTCCTGTTGTTCAAGACCTAGATTACTGGAATGGCAGGTGTGTTGTCCTTTTATTGCTTTCAGTGTACAGACTATTGGCATCTTGCAGGATTACTTTAAAGCTTCCCCTGTGGGAGTCTTGTGAGGATACCATGGAGCCTGAGATTCTTAAAAAGAAAACTTCCTCACACTCTGTGGGGAGAAGCCTCAGAATGCCACCTTGAGACTTGGAGATCAGAAGGAAATGGAACTGAAGTTCTCCTTTTCTTAACCATGGGTATTTTTGAAGTTCATCAACATTTTTTGTGACTTAGGATTGGCAGTAACCCATGTTCTAGATGATGTTATTACTGAGGAGAGGATCAAAGACTAATTGATTCATATTTCCTGGTCTGGTGATTTGTTTTTTCTTTTTTTTTCCTTTTTTTTTATTTTTAAGAAACAGTTAATTATTAACTACTTCTTGACATGTTGGGCAAAGAAGTCTCCCAGGTTTGCAGATGAAAAGATTTTCATCTTTGAAAATATAACCCAAATGTACCCTAGAGGGCAGAGTCATTTAGAGAGAGATCCTGCACACCTGCTGAGTTACTGATTCATGCCCACTGTGGAGCTCCTCAGTGAGAAGGACCAAGCCCTGCAAAAATGGTGTTGGGAGTGTGGGTGGAGCCTTCTGCTTTTTGTCAGCAGCAAAAGTTGAGAAAGGGGTCTAAGACTGTCCTGTGTGCAGGTTCTGACAAAAAAAAAACAACCACACAAACAAAAAACATTTAAAAAAATCAGTGGTTTGCAAACAACTCTGTATCATGAAGCAGGCCATTCTGCTGGTGGGTAGCTATTGCAGCTCTCACCTCCTGGAGAGTCCTAGCCTTTTTTTGAGGGTTAGATATTAATTTTCAAACAGAAGCAGCTTATGTTTTATATCAAAGAAAATAAACCAGGTGCTGCCCTTTCCAAGAGCCTTCTCCTCTTGAGACCTGACCCATGCAGTGGGTTACTGCCAATTTTTCCATCCAACTGGTGAGGAAAATTTGTTGTCAGGCCTTTCTCTGTGAGCCTGAGTGTCTGGGGAGGATCTGGGAAGGTCTTTCCAGCTCCTCTTGCATGTGAGTACTTCCTTCAGGGTTTCAGGCACCATTCCTCTGTTATTTACTTCACTCATCTGAGGGAGGGGAAAAAGAAAGGGTCAAATACTGGGACACTTTGAAGAGCGTGCCTTTACCAAGCTTTGGTTTTTCTCTCTTCCTGGAACTCTCATTGCATGATCCTGGTTTTCTGAGCCAATTGTTAGCCCAAGGCCAAATCCTTAACCTTGGGCTAGATAACAAAAGCACAGCTGAGGTGATCTTGACTCCTTTAAAAAGGCTGCAAACTCTTTGATGCACTCAGAATGAGACGCATAACTCATTTTAGTTCCAAAGGTTGTTCTTAGCATGGGAAATTAGCAACCTCCATGATAAAAAGTCAGCATGCTAAGTGTGTGTGTGTGTGTTTTATGTTGATCTCTGTCTTCCATTGCGTTCCACATCCTGGAGGGTGTTGGTGTGTCTAGGGAGAACCCGAGACTGAATCCTATCTGGGAAGTTTGACTTTATGTAACTGCATCAGTTCATACCAAGGCCTGAAGACTTTGTGCCAACGATCAGAATCAGCATTTGGAAAACACAGCTTTCTGACTTGCAGCTGTAAATGAGAGGAGTGTGCAATTGGAGTGTACGCTTAAGAGAAATTAACCTGGGATCAAGTTTATTAATGGATATCAAAACTGGCTTGTTAAGTACAGCCCTCTTCTATGCAAAGACCCCAGAGGCATGAGAAAGGCCGGTGGGTGTCATACAGTGCTAATATCTGGCAGTGCTATGTGCAGAAGCTCTTCTGTCTCTGTGGTGTGGAGCCCTCTCCAACAGGTCCTTTTTGATGTCTTTTCTTTGGGAGAGGACTGTATGCACTGTTGCTGAAATCGGGGTGCTACTCTGAATAACTTTGTGAGGGTTTATTTTGTACCATAGTCTAGCAAACCTGATGGCAAGAAACCTAGCATTGCTGGTGGCTATGGTGTCAAGTCATGAAAGGGAGTGGGATTCACAGCTAAGCCGATAGCAACAAGACGGGCTTTGGAGGCTAAACCTGTTAAAGGAAATGCTGCTAGTCACATGCTGCATCAAGAAAAAGGGGCAGTGTAGCAGCAGGGCTGCCAGAATGAGGATGTGAGAGCCAGCAAGCTTTGCTGCAGAGCTGGAGTGTGCTGTTGGGAAAGTCCCTCACTGTCCTTGTGTGCTAATTCTCAAAGCTCTTCCCTGCCTCCAAAGTGTTTTGTAATGATATATACCTTGAAGAATTCGGAGATGCCCAAATGCACTGCTGTTTATCCTGTAGGGTAGAGATAGATAGTTACATTATATGGCATAATAACAGGTTTCGTCCGTTGGTAACCGGTTTGCATGCGGACCAGGTCTGGCCAGTATTAAATTGGAAAGCAAAGATGGCTTTGTGATTAAGGTGCTGGAGTGGGACGCTGGAAACCTGGGTTCAAGTTGTGGGTCAGCCATAAACTCCCTGTGTGACCTTGAGCAATATAATTATTCTGAGACTTCAAAGGTATCTAAACAATTTGGACACCCATTTTCCAGTCATTTTAATTAACTGGGGTGCTTTGAAATGCTCAGCTTTAATCTCTCTGTGCCTAGGATTCTCATTTGTAAAACCAGGATAATAATATTTCCTTGCGCATGAAGAGGATGTGCGTGTTAATGACCGGGAAGCGTGCAGCCACTCCAGATGCAGCAGATACAGAGCTTGCAAGTTTAGTGAGGGGGAACACGTTGAGTTTTGCAGGCGCGGGGCTCAAATACATATACGGGTGCTACGCACAGGACAAACTTAGCCTGTTTCAGTGAGATTTGTTTACATGTGGGCATAAAGTGATAGTTACTTACCATGATAGTTACTTACCATGATATATTACCATCATGTTGGTTCATGGGAGAGAAATACCACTGCAAGTAAACTGCAACCAAAATATTTACTGAGAGGAACAGCTCATTTATTCAATATTTCATTTAGCCCCATAACAACATCTTGCCATTTCTTTTAGTGTCTTGCCATTCTTTAATAGTGAATAGTAAACTTTTACAAGATAAAATGACTAGTTATTAACATTTCCATTTCTGTAGCTTTTCTTCATAACAAGCCCTGCTCCCCCTTTAACATCACCTACGGTTATGTCCCTTTGCCCCGTGTTATATGATTGTGTAATGAAAAGCCTGTAATGCACACAAGCTGAGGGAAGGGTTAAAAGAGCCAAGGGAGTCTTTAATTCCTTCGTTTTCTGACTTTTGTGGGTTTAATACACAATCTTAACATTCCATTAGTAAGTGGTTGCATTTTTTTAACTTAAGAGATTAAAGGTTCCTTCAGATTTTACATTTTTTCCCTACTCTCTTTAGTCGTGTCAGTTCTGTGTGCTAGGCAGGCAGGAAATGAAAAGCTATCCTCCATAACCATCGATGCTACTGCCAGAGCAGAGGGATGGATGGCTAGGAGGTGCCTGTCCATGGTGGGCTGCTTTTCCCAAAAGAATATCTGTCAAGGTAGAGGAATGTTTCAAAGGCCCTAGTTAGGACTTGAGTTCATCACTGGCCTTTTAGATGACCCTCACCCAGCACCTTTGAGTAAAGTGCTTTGCAAACTGCGTGCAAAACGCTGTGCAGTACTGTCAGAACACGTGATCCTGCTTGTTACAAAAGGGATTGATATGTTGGTGGTAAATACATGTTGAAATGAGGTTTCACTATTTAAATATGAAGGAAAGAGATGGCTGCTACTCCAAACAGCTTCCACTGAATCGGTTGCATCTGTGACTTCAGTATGAATCAAATCAGAGTCTTTTTCATTGCTCCGTCCACTGGCTTGTTACAATGAGTGCTCTGCAGACAAGAAGATCTGGCTCTCCCTTCTTGTTAGCATTGTGCTAGGATGGCAATGGAGTGACTTGTTATTTATCATAAAGAAGTCTCAAATCTGGCTGCCAAGATATGCTTTCCTCTTGAAATTTGATTTTTCAAAGCAACCATGAACCAAGTGCTTCATTAATGTGCTGACATGGATGCTTGCAGGATAGGTGACCAAATATTTCTAAGTTTTATTCTAAAGTCTGTATTATGAGCATTGTGACTATTGAATGGCAATTTTTCCTCTAAAACTTGTAGTTTTTGCTGAAAACCGACAATCAGGGTTGTAAAGGATTTGGGGTGCTGGCTGTTGGTACCCAAGATTTTCCTACTACTTTTATGTAGTGTTTTACTGAAGTCAGCAGGTCAGAAATGCTGACCAATTATTACTTCATGTTGTGTACAAGCAAGTATCATCTCTAAAGATTTTGCAGAAGAATAACTATTTTATGGTTAGTCAAGTAAACATTTTCAGATAGTCTCACCTTGTAGAATGTGGTTGGTTGGTTGTGTTTGGTAGGTGCATAGTTTAAAAATACTCAGCCAGCTCAGAGGCAAAGTAAAGGTTTATTGAAACTCTCACGAACTAAATTCCATTTTAAAAAATCAGGCCCTTACTGTCCTGTCATTGCTTTATCGTTAACATGGAGGAAATCTATCCTGCATGGCTGTTGTGAAGATAAAATTCAGTAACATTTATGAGGTGCTCAAATAAGGATGGTGGCAGTGGTGGTGTTGGAGAGGGAGTTAAGGACCTCTAATATGTAGGAAGGAGGTTGATGACCGGGAGATATGAATGTCTTAATAGTCAGTGTATGGATAGGAGAAGTTCCTCTGAGTTCCTGCTTGCTGAAGATCTGGGGCAGGCCAGTCATTAGGGCTGTCTGACAGGGTAAATGAGTCACAGTCAAATCAGGCACTCATTTACATCACCAGGCTTTTTCAGAGCCTGTGCAAACTGCAAGCCCCAGTTCATACTGAAGGCCAGGTTTGCTTTTTGCTTACTCTGCTTTTGGTGGGGTTGAAAGATTGAGTGGGAATTTGGCCAAAGGTCTAAAAAGCTACTTGCCTCCTGATTTATAAACCAGCAAAGGTGCTATGTGCAGTCAGTATCTAAGTCCATTAGAAAGAGAGTGTCAGGTTCCTAATGTGATTCAGTTGCAGCTCCTGTCTTTTTTTATAACAATTGAGGACCCTGGCAGTCATTGGAATTGGCTGATGCTGGGGTTTGCGCCCACAAGGTACAGAAATATTCCTTCCTTTCCTCATTTCCTGGCCATGCCCTCTGGACTGTCTGGGTTTGGAGCTTTCGTCATTCAGGTAGGTCATGTTACGCCTCTTCTTACCAGGTCCTGAAGCGAGTCAGTGTTGCTCACCTGTAGGCCCAAATTGGCTGTAAGTGAATACTTTGGGCATTAATTCTGTGTTGCGTTGCCTCTACTTATACACTGTATAAAGAACTCTAGGGATTCTCCACAAGTGAGGTCATAGGTGGATTTGTCAAAATGGACCTCTTTCAAAGTTGCTTGTAATTGTTGCATTTACATGGTATGGATTCAACTGTGATCCTACAGTGTACTTATGTATAGTACCTCAGCTTAGAAAGTCACAATATTCTGCTGTTAACACATGCAAAAGTCTGGTTATCAAGAAGTGGGTTCATTTTTCTGACACTAGGCTAAACCCTTTTAGGAGAACCATAACCCTCTCCACATCTGCTGGAAGGGCAGTGTGATGGGGCGTAAGCAATTCGGGAGACTTACTGAGTGCATGAGGGACAACTTTTTGATGCTGGTGCTGGATGGGCTGACTGATGGAAGCACTGTGCTGGACCTGCTGCTCATGAATAAGAAAAAACTGTTTTGGGGTGACTTGGCTGCAGTATGATGAGATGGTGGTTTAAGAACCTGAGGGAAGTGGGAAAGGCAAGTAATATAATCACTCAAAACTTCAGGTGTGTGGACTTTGGCTTGTTCAAGGAACCTTGTAGGCAGAATCTCCTGTGAGTCTGCCCTGGAGGGCAGAGAGACCCATGAAAGTTACTTGATCTTCAAGGACAGCATCCTCAAAGCACAAGAACAATCCATCCTGATGTTCAGGATGCTGAGCAGGTATAGCAGGAGGCCAGCTTGGCTGAACGGGGAAGTCCTGACTGATTTCAAATGCAAAAAGGAAGAGTATGGAGGTGGAAGCAGGGACAAGCAGCTGAAGAGGAATACAGAAATGTTGCCTGGGCATGTAGGAACAGAGTTAGGAAAGTCAAAGCTCAGCTGGAGTTGGAACTGATGAGGCTTTTGGAGTGTAAGCAGATCATTTCTATGTGCAGTACAAGGGAGACCAAGGAAGATATGTGCCTTCTGCTGAATGTGGCAGGTGATGCAAGGCATGGGAAAAGGCTGAAGTATTCAATGTCTTGTTTTTGTCTTTATTAGCAAGATCTACTTTCAGGCCTCTATGCATAGTGGCAGAGCTTGAGGGAAGAGGTGGTACCTGCGTTAAAGAATTAAAGACCACGTAGGTAAATGTGGCACGTACAAGCCCATGGGGCTGGACGAGATGCATCAGAGGGTGCTGAGGGGCTGATACTGTTTAACATCTTCATCAGCAACTTGATCAAAGAGACAGAGTGCATCCTTAGCAAGTTTGCAGGTGACACCAACCCAGGAGAAGTGGTTGATATGCTGGAGAGCAAGTCTGCTGGCCAGAGGAACCATCTGAGAAGTGAGCTGGAAGAGTGGGCCAACAAGAATCTCCTCAAGTTCAACAGAGGTGAATGTGAGGTCCCATGCTTGGGACAGAAATGCCCCATGCCCAGGTACGGGGGTAGCATCTCAGCACCTAGGGAGCTGGGAGTCCTGACGGACGCCACATCCAACATGTGTCAGTGACATGGCTCCTGCAGGAACGAAAGCCAGCTGTGTGCTCGCTTGCCTGGAAGGGACTGACTATTCCCCTCTGCTTGTGCTTGTTAGGATGCCATTGGAGTACTGTGTCCAGTTTGGGACTCTGGTAGAAATACTGGCAAACTGGAGAGAGCTGAGAGCAGTTGTGGCAGTTAGGCAGCTGGACTGTGTGACATGTGAGGAGAGGTGGGGGAACCTTAATTTGTTTATCTAGGGGGAGTATAATTGCACTCTTCCATGACCCCAAAGGAGCTTATAGAGAATGAAGCCAGACTCTTCTCAGAGGTACACAGAGGAAGGACAGGAGGCGGCTGCCACAGATTATAGCAAGGGGAAATCTGACTGAATATAAGGAAAAAATTCTTTACAGCAACAGTGGTTTAGCACTTGAGCCCTGAGAAGTTGTAAAATTTCTTGGAGATCTTCACTTTTGGAGATCTCCTGAACTTGATTAGTCAAGGTCCTGAGTAACCTGATCTAACATGACCCTGGACCTGCTCTGTATGAGCACGTACGTTGGACAAGGTGACCTCCAGAGGTCCCTTCCAGTCTCAATATTTCTGGTTTTGTGACTGTCCTGGTTTTGCAGGGATAAAATTTCTAGAATCACTTTTCTCTTGCATTTTGTTTCAGTTTGTGGCCAGCTGTGGCATGATGATCAAGGCCATTAGCAGCAGTCCAGGGCAGCTGACCCAGGCTGGCCCACAGGTGTATTCTATACCATTAATGTCTTGTTCACTGTAAGTTGCAAAGCTTTCTGGGGAGGGGGGAGCTCTCTCCTCTTTCTCTCCTCTTTCTCTCCTCTTTCTCTCCTCTTTCTCTCCTCTTTCTCTCCTCTTTCTCTCCTCTTTCTCTCCTCTTTCTCTCCTCTTTCTCTCCTCTTTCTCTCCTCTTTCTCCTTCTCTCTTCAATGGTTACTATCCCTGGAAGGATTTGCCACCATTCTATGAGCTAAGTATAATTTTGTGTCTTTTGTATTAGTAATGATATTGGTTTTCTTATTTTATTAATCTGTTTAATTTTCAACCTCCTTTTCACAATTCCCTTTCACAGGTGGTGGAGGGGAGACTGGGTGATAGAACAACTGGTTATTGTTTAGCCCTGGGTGTGGGCTAAATGGAGACCGTGACATAGAGAAAAACCATTGAGCAAGAGCAATAGATGGAGGAATATGAATGTAGCGAGTTCTTGTTTCTGTGCATACCATGTTATTTCTAGTTTGTGCTCCATTTAACAAGCAGAGAAAAAGAGAAAACATGTTTCTTTTTTTTTTATTTTTTTTTTCCTCCCCCAAATCATCAAAAATTTGTAGACAGGAGATCTGCTGCAGCATGCAGATTGGGATGTCACATTTGTTGAAACTTTGTCCAATATCAATGAAATAATGTAAGAAACAACTGATCGTTTATTTCTGGCAGGCATTTTTTTTCTCATAAATATCAGTTTTGAATGACTCCTAACAATGGGTTTAAAAAGGTCTTTGTGCATACAAGAGAGACTATAGTGCTAGCTTTGATCTGAACTTTTACAAGAAAAATTATTCAGTACAGGATAGTAAATGATTTCAGTAGAAAAATAAATTGAAGTATTTTGTATTTTTGCTGATAAAATCATTGCAGCATGGATGAGAAGATAGTACAAGGACATCTTTGACCAATTAGAATAAAAATTAAAAAAAGACAGCAAACTATTTGCAGCCACTGACACCTGTTAAAATTCAAGCCCGTGCTAGGATATCGAGCTCCTGCTGAAATACCTCCTGAGTGTATTTTTTGTGTTTTAAATATGACTTCCCATCCTGGTATTTGCAGGTGCATTGTACTAAAGTGAACACAATCATTTTGTTAATTGCAGTTCAAGCTCATTAGGGAACTATAAAGGCAGAAGAATGAATGTAACCGTGCATTAAATGGTAAATGATTTTGGGGTGGGAAGCAGTCAGGTGCGTTGCCCCAGGCTATGATTTTCCCCAAATTAACATACATAGCAAAGAAAGAAAGAATGAGGCGGGTGGGAAGAAAGAAAGGCCACAGGTCACCAAAGCAAACCTCCCAAACTTCAGTGACGCTGAAGGGAAACGTTCGTTGCTGAAGTGCTGAGAATCTAGCTGGTACTGGCTCACACCAGGCAGTTTTGGTGTTGGTTTCGGTTCATTCAGACCATATATGGTGAAATCCAAACCAGCTCAGCATTGTTCATGTGGTTTACACGGAACTGAGCAGAGCTTTGGAAGGTTTCACTGTAGCCTGCAAGACCTCTCGGATGCACAACATTAATGACGTTTATTACAAAACCATCTTGAAGTAGTGTATGCTTGAGCAAACAGCCAAGCATTTCCCCTCAGAGTTTTGATGGAAGATTTGTAAACTCGAAAACGTATTATCGCAAAGCTTGGTTGCTTCTATCTCCCCACTGGACTCTCAAGCCAGCAGGGATCCATGGATTTCCAGATGGTTGTACAAATGTATTTTGCTGCCCCAGAATAATAATCATCATCAAGTGAAAGGAAAACCTTGGCCAACACTTCAGAGCTGAATAGCAATACGGAGTGTCTCAATGTTTGGGTGTCTAGATGGACATGGCTCAAAGAGTAGTTTCTTTGGCTGGCCATGATTTGGATCTCTGGATGTTTTTAAGAAAAGACTGGACATGGCACTTAGTGCCATGGTCTAGTTGTCATGGTGGTGTCAGGGCAATGGTTGAACTCGATGATCCTAGAGGTCTCTTCCAACCTGATTGATTCTGTGATTCTGTGTGATCTTCTGGAAAATCAGGCTCCTTTGTGTTGCCTCTTGTTTTCCATTTTGTCTTTGCTTGAGGTGGAAATACTTGTTTTGAGGAAGGAGGAAGGTGCTAGGAGAACTGAATGCAGAACTGAATGAAAATTTTCCCCTGGAATTTTTTCAACTGATACTGTATTTTATGTAGAACCTCCTATTTTTTCTTTTCTATTTGTCAGTTTCTTCTCTGTTTGCTGAAAGCATTTCCATTTGCTGCTGCTCTAGTGAGTTGTTTAACCAGTGACCAAAGTTAAAAGTGTCATGACTTTCAGAATGTATCTGTAGTATCTGAATGGCAAGTGAGGTGCAAGTGACCTGAGTTTTTTTAGAAAAATAGCTGGTTTCTGTCTAGTCCTAAAAAATTCCTTTGATAGAAAAGAAACAGATAAATGCCATTATTTATTAATGTTTATATCTGGTGAAACTATATACTCTTTAACCATTGTTTCATTACATTTGGTTCAATTTCTTTGTTGTATCCCAAAGAGAAAATAGACACCTGTTGTCAATGTTCTGTCAGACCTTAAACATAACATAAGCAATTAGTCTGGATTAACAAAAGTGTGTATACTAGTCATTAATTTTGTAATTATTCAGGAAAATAATTGCACTTTTGTGGGACTCTCAAGCCCTAAAAGTGTATATAATAGGAAGATTAATATTTTCTTCTCCTCTCACGTATCTGGTGCTGCACAGGGTCAGGGAAGAGCTTCTGGGTTGGACTTGATTGAATGTTTTCCAGCAAATCCTCTGTTCTTTGAAGTCCCAGCTTTGTCAGCTGCTGCCAGCTTTACTGTCCGATGTGAGACCAGTAAAACCAGGTTTTGCTGGTAGGCCCAGTCTCCAAGATGGCTTCCTTTTGTAGACCCAAATATGGACAGTTAATTTGCTTTTGGATGTATATTGTATTTAACAAGATGGTTATTTGTTCCTAACAGCTTAAACACAAAGGTGTGTACTCTTGTCTGCTATGTCTATTCCCAGTTAATGCACTTGCAGTTTATTTTAGCACTTTTGTTATTTCCCTATTACATATAGTAGGTCTGCAAAGAAAATGTATGCGACTTTGTGAGTCTAAAATGAAAGTTCTCAGCTTGAGGTAGACAGGTGATGAGCTGTTCAACCACAGCCACATGAGGGAAAAGTGAGAAAAAACCTCTTGCCTGACAGCCGATTAAAAGTAATAATATTAAAAAAACAGAAAACACACACACCCCCATGGCCAGACTGGTACAAAAATCATCTTTATTGGTGGCACGTGGGCATATATAGTGGAAATACTTTTTAAAGTATTACAGGAAGGAGTTTTGGCCGTTGTGGGGTTTTCTGTTATTATGATGGGTGGATCTGAAATATAAAGCTTCCCAGGCGTTTGCTGTAAATCAGGACAAACCCATCTCTTCCCTTAACAGTGTAGACATTTCAGTGGCAGCGCCGCTCTGTGTGCGTGTGCTGATGCACGTATGCGTGTATGGCATGTGGCTGATGTGGGACTGGCACCACCAGCTTCTTGGGAAAAGGAAAAAAGTTTTGCTTGCCTTGAAACAGTGAGATATCTGCCAATTTGAGCAGCTCTAGCACCACCGTGCTGTTGAGATTTGGCAGGAGAGTGACTTTCACTTGGTTTTCTTGCCAAACTGCCACTTAATGAACATTTCAAACCTCTCGGCTTGCACGTGCTCGGCTGATGTTTGAGGGAAAAATCTCATCTTTGCAAAGCCGACTCTGGCTTCTCCCTGCTGCGTGGGGCTGCTCTCCCACAGCCCCCACCCAGGACTGGTCTGTCCCTCGGGGAGCTGGAGGGGGGCACGGGTGAGAGAGGAATTACACTGTAATTGCAGCTGTATTTTCAGGGTGGGAGCGATCTCAGGAAAGCCTGCATGTCGAGTTGAGTATCTCCCTCTGTACTCACGGGAAGGGGATAGGTGTTTGCAAAGAGCTCCTCTGTCCCCTCGATGCATAGATACATGTGGAATAGAGCAGAAAAGAGAGCAGGAGACTAATGTATTTTGGGGAGACGGTAGAAAAGTTTGTGTTCAGCATGTTTCCTTCCAGAAACCTGAAACGGAGCTGGCGGTTCCTGCGTTTTGTCCCTCTCAACAAGTGTCTGCAAAGTCCCCAAAGTGTGTGTTCAGCTCCCTCTTGTCTGCACAGCAGAAGGCAATGTGCTCTCCTTCGTGCAGGTACTTTGTTAGCTTTAACTACTGGGGGTCTCTTCAGTAACTCCAAGGGTCCCAGCCCTGCTGGAATTTGCTTGCAGGTGTGCACTGGATTTTTGCAGCTTCATTTTGATTTTTTTTTTTTTTTTTTTAAGTCAAGGACATCGCGCACACGTGTGTGTGTGCAAACTGTATTTAAAAATGCTTAGGATATACCAAAATTATCTTGCAACTTCAATTCTCTTCCCAGCCCAGCTTCCATCTTCTGTGTTATGATACAGTCTTTAATTAGACCACGACAATTACAGACCCGCTTGGGGAATGAATCAGGGTTGTGTGGTAAAAGACACTATTGTCCAAGGATCTCTACCCCATTTCTGGCAGGAGTGGAAAGATGAATGGTGAACGAGGCGGGGGTTTGTGGAAAAAGGAGAAGATATTAAAGGCTGTACACTAGAGAATTAGCACTTTCAGTGCTTCTGCCAGAGTGATTCCAGGCAAGTTACTTAAACCAAACTCTTCATGGGTGGTCGCTAATTAAGTGTTCCTTGTGTTCTGGGTATCTGACTTGAGACCCAGGGATCTGACTTGAAATCCTGAGCAGTCACAGTTGCAATAGAAGCTCAGGAGAGCTGCAGTGTAGAAAATATCATCGTAACGATCTGGAAAACAAAAAACCTTTGGCGTCCCCCATTGCACTGTCCCCGTGGCCATGGATCCTTCAGCTCCCCTTTTCCTTCCTCGCTTCCCAGCCTGCAAAATGGGGGAAAGGTCGTCCCTTCGCTTGGTTGGGAAACAGCGAAGATAAAGTCAAGTCTGTGACGTGCCTAAGCAATAATGTCAAGAGTGCCATAGCAAAACAGATGAGGACATTGCTAATTCTGCTGCTGCAGCTGGGTTTGAGTCATGTGCAGCGAAGCGGGCCTGGGAGCGAGCAGTGTGTGCTGAGGCTCCCACCGATTATCAAATTGCTTTGCAGGGTCAGACCAGCCCCTTCCTTGCCCTGGCCAAGGCCAGGACAGGCACCCTGGGGGTGAAAACAGGAGTGTGGTCATATCCCTACAGGCTGTGTCATCCTGCACATGCATGAGGGGAGGTAAAATTGCTTCATTTACCGTAATTCTGGCTTTTTTCTCACTTTGGAGTGCTCAGCTTTGCAAGAACATTAAGTTGTCTTTATCTGTTTTGTGAGTGACAAACATCCCTATACACCCCCCAGCAAAGAAATGCTTTCCTAATGGTCCTTTAAGGCAGAATGCGCTGCCTTAGTGGCTTGTTATTAGGAAGAAAACTTGGAGGCACAAATGTTGATCTTTTACTGCACAGCAGTTTATGGCTGGATAAAAGGTTTCTGAAAATAGGTTTGATTTAAATAAAATAACTATCTCCACTTTAATTTTTCATGTGTGAACGCTTCAGAGAGCGCTTCTGTAAACTTCATTACAACACATGCCATTGCGTGCCAAATTATAACTTTCAGCATCTTTGAAATTAGGCATCTGTTATCTCTTGCCTGGGGTTTACTTAAGGAAAACAAGAATTCAAAACACGAATGCGCACAATCTTTACAAAAATACTGATGTTTACAGTTTGACCTTTACTTTCTAGTGTTTACCTAAGGGCTAAGTATTTGGAATTATGCTTTGGCTTATAAATGTTTATCATCTAATAGCAATGATATCAGAGTTCTTACAAAAATAAGAGTTCCCTGGAATAATTCGACCAAAAAAAAGAACCACAGTGAGGGGAAGTGAGGAAGAACCAACAGCTGAAAGAAAGGATTGGGACTTTCTGGCATGGCTGCAGTTTTGATTGAGAACAGCCCCCCCAGGGCAGGTGTCCCTGCCGTGCCAGGGGTGACAACATGCTGCTCCACAGCCTAGCCTGAGGCTGCTCCTGTCCCCAGGTAAAACTCGGGGCCCTCAGGGAGGCCCTGAAGGCCAGCCCTCAAAGCTGGTAGTGATGTCTTAGCTGGGGAGGATGCAGGGTGAGATGTGCAGTTTAGCTGAGGAGCTGCAAAGGCGGAAGCAGCTGCGGCCTGGAGGAGATGTGGAGGTCATGGCGTGGGAATCTGCGCGGGAGACGCATGCAAGACACGAGGCTCAGCCCACGGAGGTGCAGAAGTAGCTTGAGCGAAGGTGCAAGCTAATCCCTTTTGAAAGCTGACTCGCAGTAGTGGGGCTGTCCTGCAGCTATTGTGTGGGGTAAGAAAACCTACTCTGCTATTTTTTGTTATTCTACAAAATTACGTAGAAGATTATGGACTCTCTCTCCTCCAAAGACCGGAGCAGGTGGAATTTCTGATCAACATTTTTGAGAAGCTGAAAGAGAGACAATGAGATGACGGTATGTTGGGGGAATGGGGATGGGGCCAGATATGGTGTAGGAAGAGCAAGAGAGAGCTATAACGTAGCTCTAAGCTTACACTTTGTCTCCCTTACTATACAGTATCCTGCTTTTCCAATTTCCTGAGCACCTCAAGGTGCTGTCATTCTGTGTAGGAGCTGCTGAGGTCTTCCCTTATCTGAAAAAGTGGTGCTTTTCAACATGCCTTTTCCACACAGGTGCAGGAAGTCAGTAGGAATTCAGTTTATGGTGGCTCAGTGTGTCATTAGTGTCCTTTTTCTCTGCTGATGTAAACGTGCTGAGATGGTGTTTGGATTCCTCTGCTGTTGGTGAGGACAACTCTGGGTCTGTCTTTGGCGGGTTTGTTTTATCAGTTCTGGTTATTGATGAGCTTATTGCTTGCCTGCCTGCTTGATTTCAGTCCCTTCTTGTACTGTTCTTTCAGCTTAAAAACAAACTCCTCTTTGCTCTCTCTCCCCAAGAGCAGCGCCCAAGGATTTCCAGGTATGATACAGCTACAAAGCTCAACATGGTCGTTGACTCTATCACCAGCCTGGTGAATGTGGGCTTATTTCAAACCACACCCATGATCTGGCATATTGCTGCTGATGAAACAGAAGTTTATAGGAACAGAATTTATTGCTGCTGCAGCATTTTTTTTTATGGTCCTAATGCACCATTAGTGTGCAACAGTGCCAACATAGACAGGGAAGGCCTAAAGTCAGTGCAAAGGCAGCCAGTTCTGGTTTCTGCTGTCTTGACCTCAGATTTTCATATTCTCTGTAACTGAGTGGGCTTTTGAAATGCTCTTGAAGTAGATCTTGGGGTGGCTGGCTTGGTGGGGTGGTTTGGTTTGGGGGGTTGGTTTTGGTTCTTTCCCCAGCTACATACATCAGGCCCTGCATGTGTTTTAACTTTAGTTTTGCTCCAGATGCAAACTCCATTATCTTAATTAGCTGTTCTCTGATTAGCTTGCTGTGGAGACTGGAGGTAAGAGGGGAAGTGAGGCTTTGCATAGCTTTTGCCCTTGGTCCTAGGCTGGCAGACTTCTCCTTCTTAGAGATCATGGCCCTTGTCACTGTGCAGAGGAGCAGCATCGGTCAAGGGAGTGCTGATCCTGCTGGCCTTGGAGGTCCCCATGCACTGTCGGTGATGCCAGGGCAGCTCTGAACCATGGTCCAAGGGGTGAACTTGACTAAGCAAACTTTGCTGCTGGTGGGGTCACTGAGGATTTATTTAATATAATTATCACAAAGCTCCTGCAGGCCTGGCTGGGTGAGGAGTGTATATGAAATTCCAAAACCTTGGAGAGAACTTTGCATGCACTATTCCATTTTTTTTTTTTCCAAATTTATGGCAAGAGAACAAAATATGAAGTAGGTCGACAAGTTTTCTGCCAATGCCTCCAGTATTAGCTATGATTCATTAGCCCAGCCTTGAAGAGATGTGCAGAGGTCCAATAAAACCTATTCAAGATCTTGTTTTGAAAGGCGTGCGGGAATAGGTAGTAACAGGCTCTTTACAATGTGAACACCTTCCCTTTCTCTTCAGGAACAGGGTTGGTAAGTTCTGTTTCCTGCCTGCCTTTGAAGCTAGTTTTTAAATGTATATTAAATAGTGCTCAGCCATGTATTCTGATGTGGATGGGTTTGCAGGACTGGTGGTAAGGAAGACAGGCCCGCCTCTGTCCTGTCCTCCTCCCTGTGTAACTTTAGACTACAGAGTAAGAGCAAAGTGTGTGTAAAATACAACTTTTTGAATCTAGATGGCATTTTTTACCATTGTTCCCACAGCACATATGGTAAACAGCCACTGCAATTCAGAGGAAAAAATCCTAAACAGCATTTTTAAGCAAGTCTCAGTGTCATTCTTCCAACCTCTTTTATGAAACTGAACTGTGTATAGACATAAGGTCAAACTCACCATTTTTGACCCAATAGGTGTAGAATAGGTAGAAATGCAAACAGAATTCCTTGGGTTACACATTTGTCAGAGTTTGTATGCTAGAGGCAAAGCTGCTCATTAGCTCTCATGGAGTGGAGAGCAACAGAAAATCTTCAGAGGTATCGAGTTAGATTCTAATCTCTGTTACAAGAGATGTGACTCCAGTGGTTTTGATAAAGCTATTCCTAATGGATATGGGTCACTTAGGGCAGAATGAAGCCCATCCTGTTTTACAAGTATTTAATTCCACTTCATATGTATTAATAGATGATGGCAATACTAGTTTGGTCCGAGTGCTTGAGGTGGCCTATGGACATGCCAGCTGGAAAAGCAGAGATTCTCAGTTTTAGAAGAGGCCTGCAGACTGTTAGGCTGGTCTCAAGTGTTTATTCTATGAATTATTTTCTCTAGGTTATGTGAGAACTCTTTTTTTGCTCAGTTTGGAGCAATTCCTCTCCCACATGAGTGGCCAGAATTTGGATTCAGGGTTTGCTAAGATAAATGCTTGACAAGATCTGTCTTGCTCTGTCCCTGGTATTTTGGGGTATTTCAGCTATTTTTTCCTTTGCTTTCAACATTGCGGTGTCTAAATGCCTTCGCCTTTCAATGGCCAGTGGCAGATGAATTCATTTTTCTCTTTTTTTTTGAACTAACTAATAGACTGAGCAAAGGGAAAATGGTGCCACTGCTGGACTACTAGTCTTTCAGTCAAAGTTACCTATCATCTGTTAGGAAAGATATCCAAGTCAAACGAGTATTTATGTGGAGTGGTTTAATTTAGTAGCTTAGCATCTGAATAGTAGCATTATTTTTTTCCATGTAAACGTTCTGGCACTTCTTTCCAGTTTACCCACCTTCCAAACAGGCCATTGTCCAGTGTTATCTCTGAAAGCACTGTCAGATAACACTGGACAATGCGCTAGTACAGTACAGACATTGGTTGGTTAATTATCAACTCCTCTATCAATATGGTTTTAACAAGGAAACTTGCCTTAATGGGATGGCTGGTTAGGAAGTCAGCTTGTTTCCTTGTTCTGCAAATGCTATTACCGGTTTTGTGTTGATGACAGCATGTTTTGGTCCAGATTTTTAGCTTAATGTACATCCACACTGACTTCACTGCAGTTCTCATGTACTGCTCTCATGCATTGCCTGATGACCTGGATGGCAGCCTTTCACCACGCAGTAGTAAAAGGAAAAGAAAGGAAAAAACACAACCACCCACCAAACCACCCCCAAACCATGCACAAAAAAAAACTCCAAAAAAAAAAAAAGCTATTCCATTAAAACATTGGATTTATATGCCACTGGAGGGTGCAATACAGAGCAAACATTTCCTTTCAAGTTTGTAAGCTGCGGGCTGGGAAAAGGAAAGGTCTGAAGGGCAGAGGGGTCAGGCCCTGCCATCCCAGATCAAGGCTGTGTGGCTAGTGCCAAGCTCTATGATACCAATGGCCAAACCACTGGTGACTAACACCACACACCTTTTCTGAAACTTGGGGTTTCTGTGCTTTTGTCATGCCTGCATTGCGTTGGCATCGCTTTGTACTGAAAGATGATGAAGTCTCTTAAAAGAGGGACCTGCATTTACCCTGAGGGAAATGAGATTATTTTTCCAACGCTGTTACCCTCCCCAAACTTTCTTTCCTGAGGGGGAATCATGTTAGATTAGTGGGGCAAAATGAGAACTCCTGGGGTTGGAGGTTTGCTGGTGAGTGAGCTCTCTTCTTCATGGCCACGTACACTCTTCTAGCATGTTACCTGTTTATCTGGATGAATTTGACTCCTGAGGTAGCTCTAGGGCAAAGGGGGTTGTGTTAGCTTTGAACTAGTGCAGTTTTCTTACCCTCACAGTGATGTAGTTCATCTTTTTTGAACCTAGCAGAGGGTTTTAATACTAGCAGAAATACAGAAGTAAATCCCAAACCCAGTGTTTTGGTAATTCATTTCAACAGTCATCATAGCAGACGTTCAGCATGCCTGGTGAAGGAGGAGCCCATGAAAATAGCCTTGGAGGGTGGGGGGATTTTAAAGGCTCCTGGTTTGTCTCCAGGACTCACTGGAGACAGAAAGCAGCAATGTATCAGCTCGGAACCTGCCTTTATTTGCAGGGAGACTCCGGAATCCCATTTCGTTGGCACAACACTGAGTCTCCTGCCCTGGAAGGATGCTCCGTGTGTTTTGTCATTAGCTCTCCTTAGGCTTCGAGTAAAAGGCAACGTGTGTGGTACCTACTTGCATTTACTGATTGGGGAAGAAGCTTTACCAAACACTCTTAATCACAAAGTTTTTAATAAATATTTTTCAAACTGAGCTCCATTTGACAGAATTGTAAGCAATTTTAGTTACTGGTGCTAACACAGACACAATCACATTTAAACCCAAGGGTCTGCTCTTAAGAGTTTTACTCTGCTGCCATGGCTAGACTTTTTTTGAAGTCGATGCCTAATTCCAAGCAGAATTTACATCGCTTTGATCATCTGTCCCCTACCTCCACTGCCCCTCTCTTCACATTTCTAGTTTAAACTCTTTAGTTTCATAATAGTACTGTAAGAGCGTAAACCTCATAGCTCCACTTGCAGGTCAATGCTGCTCTCTGCGTTGCACTGAACCAGGCACGGCTGTGCCAGACTGTCCCTGTGAGCAGAGAGATGCTGTTTTACCTGTAGAGAGACTGCGCTGTCTATCAGCACATTTCCTGTTGCTGAGGATTAAAAAAAAGGCTTCTTGCTCTGGGAGCAGATGGCCACCTCTCCACCCATCCTCTCAGGTATGGGGAGGCAGCCAAAAACTAGCTTAAAAGAGCAAAGCATAACCTGTTCAAAGGAGAACAGAAAGGAACATTTTTCAAACAGCTTAATGAAGCACTTGTTAAGGACTGCCAGGGACAGATTTCCATTCTACACAGGATATTCATTAGAAAAGTAAACACCCTCCAGCACCATTTGTAGGAACAAAGCAGCTTGCATTTTATAACGAGGTGTTAATTTAATGAAGGAGGGGACTGGCAGAGGAGCAGGAGGCAACTAACCAAATGACAGACACCTTTTCCTGGGAGGACTGGGCAGCTGTGCCATCCTGCTTTGCTGGGTGTGGAGGAAGGTGGGCACTGTGCGCTACGCAGCAGGCAGGGACGGTCCTGCGCTGAGGAGCTGGGGGGACGTGGGGTTTGTTGGCCGACATCCATGGTTGAATCAAGGCTCACCAGAGCCAAGTGTCTCAGCTGAAGAACCAGATCCCCTCAAGGCTATGCTTTCAGGATAACCTTTTGGGCATTTTTTTTTTTTCAGGTACTGAGGCACAAAGATTGCTGGGATGTGTAGCTTCAATGCAGCTCATCGGTACAGCTTTGGGAGCTGGGGATCTTCCAGCTTCCATCTTCGCTGCCCCTGGGCAGGAACCCAAAAACCTATGCCGGGGGGGGCCCATGCTCCTGCTCTGCACCCTGTTTCAGAGCCTGAAGCCCTGGGGCTTCCTGAGTCTGTTGTCGGGGTCCTGGATGCTTATTGTGACCCCAGGGCAGGGTAAAGTAGCAGGTACTTAAGTGTCAAAAGGGCCAGCTATTTATTTATTTCACAAGGAAACAAATCCTGTGGAAAGGTTTCACATTTTTTCCCCTTAAAATGAAACAAAAACTCCTGAGTAATTTCCTTTCTGTGGGAAATTGTCTTTCTAACGATGATCCCACGCACACAGACACTCACGAACTGTCACAGCTTCTTACAAAACAGAAGCGTAGCAGTTCAACCACCTCCACTCTGGTGAGAATGTCAATGAGTTTGTGACTTGCTGGCTAGAAAGAGCTGGTCTAGGGCTAAGGTGTGTTCACCCGTGGGTTATCCCAAATGATGCACAGCTCTGGGGTCGCTCCCAGGAAAGGGGGATGGAGAGTCCCAGCCTGCTTTTCTGGAGGGGTGAGAAATGGCAGGAACATTTTGCTCTGTCGCTGCTGGGGGACGAAGGCAATCTGTGTGCTCCCAGGATTAGCCAGATGTCACCCAGGGAGAGCTGGGAGCTGAGGGCAAGTTTTTCTGCATCTCACGCCAGGACTTTAGCCTCAAGCCTTTCCCTTATTTTCATACATGTGCGTTTCCCACCAGGGAATTTCTACCAGAGCATTCAACCCGCACAGTTGCTCCCCATGGGGACAGGGCCAAAGCTAACCTGCCCTCCCAGCGCCAGCAGAACGGGAGCAACTGTGGTGCTTGGCCAGGGAGGAGGTTTAGGAGTCGGAGGGAAAGCACATGACACGAGGCCAAGTCTTATTTAATGACGCTGTCCTGTTTTTGATCAGAGCACACAGCAGACTGGAGAGGAGAGCAAAAATAAGGCCATGGGAGGAATTCTGGCCATGAACCTATATAATCAGTCTGAACGTTGGCCCAAATGAGGTCATTTCTCGTGTTTATATTTTTACATGCATTGTACGCTCCCCATTCCTCCTCCTTGTGTCACTGTGATGTGAAGGGAATTTCCTGCGCACGCACGGTATTGTTGTTGCAGGGCTTTTGTGAACATAAACCACCTCAAGTGGCAAGGAGAAATAATACTCTGTTCTGGCAGTAAAAATACAAAGTTAGGAAAACTCCCACTCCCTCAAATCATTTTACTTCTGGTTGCTTGCTGAATATTTTATTAGAAGATTAGAAGGAGAAGTGGCCGCATTTAGCAGCTGCTGACACGTTTCAGCACTCTCAATATGCAGAGGTCAGCTCTTAAGCACCGTAAATCAGCCTGACTGCTGCAGCCTGGCCGTGCTACAGCAGCTGAGGAGGAGGCTTGTGGAGAAGACCATTTGGAGCCCTCTTCTCCTAGTATCTATCAGATCTTCAAGCAAAGAGGGAATGGTGAGATTTTTTCCTTGCAGGCTCTCATGTTTAAGTGTATGCCACTTATAATAGTGGGACAAGTGGAAAATATGCGTCCCCTTTGGCTTCTGGTTCCCATGAAATAGAAATATATGTATATTTCTTTGGCTATAGACTGAAAATCCTGGTTTGCTCTGGGAGTGAAGGGTGGTGGGTTCAGGTGTGATCAGCCACGGGGTCCTTGTCAGGGGGCCAAATTAGGAGTGATACAAAATGGCTGCAATATTCCAGCAGAGTACAACAGAAAGCAGATGTGCAAAGGAGAATGGCCCCTGCCCACCCCCTTGCTCCTGCCCCCAGCAGCTGCCTTTGCTGCGAAGCTGGTGCTTAAGGGCAGCAGAGCTTTCCTGCTGAGGGTGGGCCAATAAAGCCATCCCAAGCTCTGTCTCCCAAGCCCGAGGCCAGAGGGCATGGCATGCTTTTAACAGCAGAGCTGTGAAAATGCACTCTTGAGGCTTGAGGAGAGAGAGCCATAACTGAGAGCAGCCCCGAGGCTGCTGCGATGGGCACATCTCCCCTCTCCCTCCACCCCCTGGCAGCACATCCCCTTCTCCAGATGGCATCACTTTGAGAAAGCAGAGCTGGTGGCCGGGCTCTGGCACAACTTTGCTTCCTATACGTGCCACCGATGTCCCACCTCAGCCTCTGAATTCAGGCAGGGCAGCTGTCACCAGCAAGGTGACAGGCGTGGGGCAGCGCCGTGGTCCAGCAGCCAGACCTGAGAGCAAAGCGGTGGTGTCCCAGACACGGCGATAATGCACCTCTTCTAAAATTACACTTGGAAGAGGCTTCAGAGTGCAGAAAAACAACAACAGAGAAAGAAAAAAAACCTGAACAAAAAGCCAACCCTCATGTAAACCCCAGGGCTGGAGGAATAAAAGTGCCAGAAAACATGTCTATTGGGCTCCCCTGATATCAACACAGATGAAATGGATCCCTGTGCTTCCCTCCAAACCGCAGGCTCTAAAGTGGATTCCAAATCCCATCCCCACTTTAATTTAAGGGCCTCCCAATTAGACCGTTGGATGCCTTTCAAAGCTTTGTATAAATTGGAGATTATACATCTAGCAGCAGAGGCTTGTCTCCTCACTGGAGCAGCCACTGGCCGTAGCTTGCTGCCCAAGTGGTCCGGGGCTCTGGCAGGGAAATTCGGGGGCCGAATGTGGCATCCAGGTGGCCCATGGAGGGCAGCTCTGGCCCTGCTGCCCCGGGGCTGGTATCTGCCCCAGCCATTCGGCGTTAGAAAAACCTGGGTGCTGCTGGGGGGCTTGAAGCAGCAGGGCTGTGGGAGCGAACGGTTTCTCTGGTGTGCTGCCCAAAGTAGAAAAATCTTAGGAGGGGGAAGGAAAAAAACCCTTTCAGGTTGATTTGAAATGTTTTTGCTTTTCTTCCTCTTCCCTCTGCCCCCAAACCGGCAATCAAAAAAAAACTCATCACAGAATGTGGCACAAATTCAAATAGTTTTGGTCAAGCTGTATTTTTCACAGTTAATTTTAAAGACTTTTGTTGTTGTTGCCCAGACCAAGGATTCTCCTGTATTTTCCTAAGAAATAATACAGTCCGAGGTGGTGGAAGCTTTTAGTGGGAGCAGGAAGAATGGAAGAACCAGAGATTTTTCATTCCTGTGTGAACCTCAAGCATTTCCTCCCGTTCCTCTTGTGTCCTCCCTCCTGCCTGCCTTTCCCCCAGGGGCTGCACCCACACCTCAGAGGCTCCTGGGTGCTTGGCATTGTGTCCAGGACTGAGCTGTCCCATGCGTGAAGGCGGACGCGGGGAGATGTCCTTGTGAGAGCTGCGGGCACGGCCACCTTCCTGCAGGTGCTGGATTGGAAAGCAATGAATGACTCATGTGACAAAGGGTCTCCAAGGGTGGCTGGTGGTGTTGGGAAGCCGCTGTGGTCTTGTGTTTCTCCTGTTGCTCACCAGCTCCGTCCTTTCCCGTCTGCCCTCCCCGTGCATTGCAGCTGCTGGGCTGTCAGGTCCTGAGCAGAGGCTGGGTCCTGTCCCAGCCTGCTTGGAGAAGGAGCTGCCACTCATAGTGCTTTGGATTTCCAAAGAAATGAACCAAAACAGCTGCAGGTAGATAATTTTATTAAGCTTTATATTGAAATTAGATCATTGTCCTAACTTTAAGTATTTGCCACCAGGCTTCTGAGCCCAAGCTCAATCAGAGTGGACCAGCTCATTGCACTGGCGTTAACTGGCTTCAGTGAGTGGATTAATTTAATAATTAATGATTAAGTGATCAAGATGACCAAGGGGTTGGGAACTCATTTGCTCAGGCATTTCCACGTGAGTTTGGGTCTGAACTGCCCAAGGAGCTGGAGCTGCAGGGAGTCCTGAGCCTGGTTCTGCCACCCAGGGCAGATTCCTTCCTTTTTTGGACCAGTTGGTGGGTGCCAAACACAGGATTTGATTACAGCAAATTGTTTTTTTGTTTTGTTTTGTTTTTTTTTTTGTTTTTTTTTAGCTCCTTAAAATCATTTTTCATGGTCAAATGCCCTATTTGGCATAGTTCAAATTAGGACAGCCGCCTTTGTTTTTGGCACAGAAGCGGAGCACGCACTTACAGGATGGCTAATTTGCTGCTACCGCTAATGCCAACTGCTTTAAACTGCTGAGCCTTGAGTGAGGGATGTAGGACAGGACTGAGCTTTAAGTTCTTTTTTTCTCGTGCGCAGGAATATCCTATTTTTATCAGTCTTGCCTTGAAACATGAGAATTTTTCTTTAAAAAAAACAACAGGCAGGAAAAAAATAATGATAAACCCCAAAGGATAAATTTGTGTCTCTTTTAATGTAAAACCCACGACGTCACCATTAAACTGTCAAATTATCCTCTGTTTAACTTCTATATAAATTTTAAAAACGTTCTGCAGCCAGCCAATAAACCTCAAGGTGATAGGGCTTGTTTCTGCTTCCATTGAAGTCGGTGGCAAACCTCCCATTTATTTCGGTGTGTAGGATCAAACCCCCGGCCCATAAATAATCAGACGCTGAAGGTGCTCTGTGATTCTTCTGTCCATATCTCTCCCTTCCTCTCTAGAAAACTTCTGAGGTTGGGCCCAACATTGATCTCATGCACAGGCTGGGAGCATCTTTCTTTCTTTCTTTCCCTTTTTTTTTTCTTTCCTTCCCCCCCTCTTCTTTGTGGGTTTTGATCTCTCCCTTTGAAATGGAAGCAAATTCCCTGCAGGGTGCTCTGTGATCACTTGCTGGGTGTAGTCGCATGCTTTCACTTCTTGCTGTAGGTGAAATGGCTCATGTGCAATGATATTAACTCTCTGCAGGGCAGGAGCCATACGCTGCATTCCTCCTGTTTGCCTAGATGCTTGACAGCGTAGGCGGCTTCCCCCCAACCCCGTAAAAGCTCGGTAAAGCACAAGTGTGTGTCGTGGAGTATAAAGATATATGAGAGGCAATGGTTTAGGGAGAGCCAGGTCTTGAACAGACCCATCTGTATAGCTAGCCTGGGTTAGTTGATGTAAATAAAAGATACTGCCTCTTCCTGCACGGTCGTGCATAATCTAACGGTTCGTTGTCAATTACGATTTACTTGCCATAGAAGAAAATGTCATTTCCCCTTGGTTTCACTGGAATGAAGCAGTGGGAGAGGGTAGTTGAAGAGGGAAAATACAGTGATGGGATCAGTGTTGGGAGAAAAAAAAAAACACGACTGTTTTAACAGGAGAACTATGGTTAGGCCCAGCCCAGAGAGGTATGTAAGAATGTGCTTGTGATTTGCTTCCAACAAAATTTTTAAGCCTGTAGTTAACTATAAGCATGAGTATCTTGTTGCTTAAGGTTAAGCACGTGCTGAAATACTCATCTGGAGGTAAGCCCTGCCTGGCAAGACTGAAAGAAACGGAGATCACATAATCAACTTCCAAAGCAAGAGCCTAATCCTACCCAGTCAGCTCTTTTGGGGGAGTTTCCAGGAAGGCAAAGAGGTTGCAGGAGGTGGATCTGCATCTCTGATCTTACAAATTTCCTGGCAGGTGCAAGAGCGACTGCTCTGAACAATACCAGAGGTGTTTGCAGGATTGGCCTGAAGGCTTTGTCTGCAGCAGAAGGTGAGGTTAACAGGCTATTTAAAACAAACAAACAGCCCCACCTCCCTCCAAAAATTTCACAAAGATGGCCCCTGTGGTTGTGGTGTAATTTTAAAAAGATTTAAGCAGGTTTGCTCTGAAACCATTCCTATAGCTCTAGAAAAAAATCAGTCTTTGCGCCATTGTCTCAATCAGTTTTGCAAATTCATATCCCCAAGTCACATCTGGATTAGGGAGTCAGTCTGGGTATCTCTTCTCACACCCCCATGTCTTGAAGTTTCATATTATTTGAAGAAAAATACCAAGTGACACTAAGCAGTTCTTCTTTGAACAATGTTTACTTATTTAGTCGGACTTTTAACTGGAAATTTTCCAAAGACGCTTAAAGAATATGTGTGTGCATGCACGCACGCATGTGTGTGTGTGTGTGCGATGTGGTAAACTGTGCTCTTTACTCGTGACAAAATGCATGTGCACACGCATGCACAAACTAATGGGGAAGAAAGAGAAAGGAAAAGCATTTGCTTATGGGTATGAAATGCAGTTCTTAAAACAACTTTTATTTTAAGCCCTTGGAGAACATCACAAGATCAATGAATGTAATGCCATCTCTTACCATCTGTGAGGTACAGGACCATGTTTATAGCGAGCGGAGAGAGAAGCAAACACAAAAGGAGAGAAAACACATCAGTGTGAGTCTGCTGCTGTGTGCTGCCAAGGTCTGCTTGGGGCCACAGATAGGTATGAACAAGAAGGCTGGAAAAGGAGGCTTTGGGTACTCCACGCTTCGTCAAAACTAGGTTTAAGGTCCTGTTTTCATTATGAAGGCTTTTGGCAAAGGCAGAGTTGATGAAGCCACTGGATTTCTTCTATCTAGTGGAGACGTGAGGGAGGTGATTGAAGTGTTTCCAGGTGTTTCTGGCTTCAGAGAAAACTCAGGAGAGTTTTTGGCTTGCTGGTGGTTTGTACGCTAGACTCGGGGTTCGCCAGCACTTGCTGCCCTCCCAGACTGCTTGGGCAGCTGGTGAGTTTGTTCTGCGGCACGCACAAGCCCCTTGGGAGCTGATAGAGCCTGGCCACCCCACAAAGACAGCTGGATCACTCTAACCACCCAAGGCTTTGCTGCCAAAGCACATGATGGCTCTAGGAGTGACCTCTGCAGGCATAGTTTCAACCTCTGGTTTAGCTGTAATTGCCCTGGAGAATAAGCCACTTGTTTTCAAATCCCCAGCGGTGAGTTTGCGAGCCAGGCTGTGTATGTCTCCATATTAAATAACGAGGTGGAACAGCATGGATGGTCATCGTATGGCATTAATACATTGGTAAGGCACTGGGTCGTAAATGAGTCCTACGCAGTGTTTCAGCAAAGACCTCGCCTTTGGATTTTTGTGGAGATGATGATCTACAGAAAAGGTAACATGCTCAAAACAATGAAAGTTATCTACAAGTATGTTCAGGAAGGCCTGGGGCTTTCAGATGCAAATACCGAAATACATTTAACATCTTGACTTCTATTCTTTTGTCATAATACAAAGTGGAAAGACAATGTTTAGTAAATGTTTACATCTTACAAAGGGGAGTTTTGCAAATTGCATTGTAGCTCTTTGGGAGGAACCAGGAAAGAGGGCAGGATGTTAACAACATAAAAAAGAATAGCAATAAAACCCACCCCTAATATTAATTGTCTAAGAGGAAATGCATCTATCTCTCATCAGGACATTTCAGACTCTGCTTTGCATTGCTGGAAGCCTGAGAACACTAATCATTTTTTGGCATGGAGAAGCAGGTTCTTGCATACTTGAAACATAACTCATTTACAGTTGTTTTGATGGATGCTTATAAGCAATATGGAGAGCCTCCCAAGTTCCTTCAGCTTGCTGAGCATCAGAGCTAAGAACGAGCCCAAGCTGCAGAGTTCAGGTGTAGATCTGGCTCAGCTCCTTGACATGGGAACTGGAGGGGACTGCTCCGATTAAACACCTCCGTGCATTTTTGGTCCTAAGGTTGGCTGTGTTATGCAATGAAAATCTATCAACAGGTTTCCTTGTGAATTAATAACACACCTGAAAGGATTCTCAAAGAACCGTTTGCACCAGCACTGTGGCAGGGAGCCATCAAAATAGCTGTTCAGCAACGTGGCACCAGCTCACACTTCCCGAGGATCCGGGCCCCACAATCTAGTGTTGGCAGGTTAAATGAAGAGAGGTGCCTAAGCACTTCAAGGCAGTCTTGGGAGGGAGGTGTAGCCCAGAGAGCTGCAGCCTGGTCCTCTTCCTCCTTGAAAAAGCAGCTGAGAGCCACCATGCACTGGGGTCAGGCGCAGACTCAAAAGCCGGGCAGTGACATCGCGGGACATGGGTGATGACGGAAAGCATGGGCTGACCTGCAAAAAATAGCCACTGAACTCTGTGTGCGTATTTGTGCGTGTGTGTGTGTGTATGGAGCGAGGTGGAACAACAGGTTTGTGGCAGCAGTGAAATCCTTCATTGCTGGCCAATGCCAGACATCGTGTAAAAGCCTCAGTTGTTGATGTTATTTACTTAGACGTGAGGCTTTGCCCCGTGTTTCAGTTTCTCCCACAGACTGCTATCCAAAGAGGAGTTTGAAGATGAAGATTAGCAACACGACACTAGCTCTTGTGGAGAGTGATTTCTTCTCCCCAGACCCAGCCTGTTTCTTCTGGTGCCCAGAGAGCAGAACCCTGAGCAAAGTGGTCTCCGTGGGCAGTTTCTCTTAGCGATGGAAATTGTTACCTTTCTGCTCATGATTTTCATTTCATGCTGAGTAAAACCCTACAAAGTTGCATTTTGGTTACATCACCTCCTTGGGAGGAAAAGGGATGGGGTTATGAACTGTGTGACTGTCAAGGAGTCCTGCATGTAACTCGTGGTGTGGCATTGTATGTTGAGGATGCAAAGATTTCTATAGGAAGACTGGAAATCCACCTGTGGAGATACAGAGAAGTTGATGCCAAATGCTTTAGAGCTAGATTTTTTTCTTTCCCATTGGCTACCAAAGTGCCTAGGCACCTTCCTCCTTCCAGGTGAACCAAAGACCTGGTCTTTATTTTCCTTTGTAGTGTAGCTCTCATGCTTTTTTCATAGCATACCTACTCCTGCTCTGCATGGCCCATCCCTATGAAACCCTGAAGAATTCACCAGTTCTTTTTTTCTCTCTCCCTCTTTTTCTATTCCTTCCTTTCCTTTCCCTCCTCTCCCTTTCCTTTCACCCATCTTCCTCTGAGCATCCATTCTCCCTCCCCATGCACATCTGCCTGACTCCATCATTCATTGTGGTGCACATCTCTCCTGCTAGCTGGCAGGAGAACTGCAGGAGTCTCTTCCTGCTCCACCCTTGCAGGAGGTTTTGGAGCCCTGCAGGGAGCTGCAGACCTATTGCTTGCTGACTTGTAAGGGCAGGTGAAGTTCTCTAAAGTCCACCTAGTAGCGAGGGAGGTGGAGGACCTGCTTGGCTGAGAGGCTTTTCAGAAGATAGGTCTGGAAGGAAGGAAACCTCGGAGCAGTCGGGGCTGTGCAGGAGCCTTGGGCTGAAAGCCCTGGATGCTGCCAGTGGGTTTGCCCACTTGTTTAAAGTGGTTGGTGCTTTGGTACTTAAACAAATCAGACCAAACGGCTACAGTATATTAAAAAAAAAAAAGGATAGGACCATACAAAGGTTGTCACCAGCCTTTGTCTCATTTTCATGTTCCTTATGGTGTTAACCTTAGCAGAAGCTTTTGTCTCACATCAGCCCAGGACAAAACCCGGACGCGGGCACAGAGTCCAGCTTCCACAATCAGTCCTCTAACACAGAGGGAAAATGGGGCCGGAGGAGAATCGCCTGTCTAGCAGCTGCTGCCCGTAAAGCAGCACCGCAGCGTTGCAGCGATAGCAGGGTATCAGTGAGTTGTGCTGGCCCTGTCAGCCTGCCTGGTGTCCGTGTTACTTCTCAGCCTTAGGAGACAGGCTGCGGGGTTTCCTGAAGGACTGCTTTGGCTAAGTGTGAAGATACAGGAAAATAACAAAACTAGCTGGACAGTTTTCTGAGGTACTAATGACCCAGCTCCACAAAAGTATTTTCATATTCTGTTAAAAAAAAAGGTTAAAGAGTGACTATCATTTTCTTCTCCTCCCCTGCTCTACCCACCACCGCCTTCTGCTCTTTTTTCTTGCTGGCAAAAGAGTATAAAGTATTGAAAAAAGCCCAAACCCATAAGAGAAGAGGAAAGAGATGAAAACTTACCAGAGTCACTTTACTCTCATTTGAATAACAGCAAAGGACTTTATTTTTACTGTTTGGGGTTTTTTTTAATGAGGTTCCAAAAAGTTTCTCCCAGTACAGTTAAAGGATAGTCAAAAATGTAATTAATACTAGAAAGAAAATAAAATTCTAATAGTCCAGGGTGAATATTGGCTAAGGTGCTCATAATCATATAAAACCTCCTCTGGGATCTTTCATGAACAGAAGTGAGCTCAGAGAGCCTTTCACAGCACAGCCAGAGCTTCCCGTAGCAATGCTATGCCCTAACAAAACCAGGAATGTTCTACAGGATCTTTGTCAAATCACCCAAAATATTTTCTAACTTTTTCAGTCCAGGAGATTTTTTTCCTTAAGGCTCATCCTACCATGTACTGACCACGACTGGTCTTAGAGAGACTTGCTCACGTCGGGCTGTGACAATGTGGCAGCTGGGATAAATAGGAGGAAGAGAACATCTAGGACATCTGACTTCCAATGTGATTGGGACCAGGGATTTTTTTTTTTTTTTTGATTGCATCAGGACAAAATTTTCAAAATCTCCTGAATTGGCTTAAAGGCCTAGAGTAGCGTTTTTAAAAGCAATTGAATGTTTAGGCTTTAGCCTCCCTCTGATCTTCTGTGGGAGAATATCAAGTCCAATATTGAGAAGCATCGCGGTTCTTTAGCCAAACTCCTTGTAGGTACTTGGTAGGTTTCCCTTCCCTGTTTCTTCCCTGTTTCTAATTTGGTTTATACCCCAAAGCCAACTGGTTTTTGCTGTTGGTTCTGTGGGTGGGAAAGCTTGTGAGAAGGTATTAACAGCTATACATCCCAGTCGAGCGATTTTCTTCTCTGAACTTTCCTGGATGTGAGGAGGAAATTCTTCTCCAAATCGACAGCATGTTTTCAGGCCTTTGTTGTTGTTGGTTTTTGTCAGGCAGATCTACATCAGGAAATCTGAGCACCTGGAGAAGGTTCAAGTGCAGACTGAGCTTCAGGTCTCAGCTTGGACTCAACTGATATTAGTAACAGCTACAAATCTTTCATCAGCACAGCTATCCTACGTGTTAGTAATACATGAAATATTGTTTATTACTCAGGGACTGGTGTTCTCATTGTTCTGCTCCATGACACACATACAGGATAAGTGATTCCTTTGCCTCTGGTTTGTTCTCTGGTTCCCAGCCGAGGTTGCTGGCATGGCCGCTGCAGCCACCAGCCTCGGTCGTGTGCGTGCATCTGTCTGTCGGGGTAGAGTGCGGCCTCCAAACCCCTCCATTGTGGTGGTAGATGTTGAGCATCAAATGAGACTTGCAGCTATTAGCAACAGACGTGTTAGCCACAAAACGAGATAGTTATGGGAAAGCTGGAGGGTCCCTGGGGAAAAGTCTATGAATTATACGCTAGTGAGGGAGCCAAGGGCTCCTGACCTCCTCCGAGTCATCCCACTTTCATGTCCATAATTACTGGCTGCTTATAGGCACTTGCTGTGATCCCACCTCTTCCCACTTTAGCCAAGAGGACCAGCTACACTTCAAAGCCCTTCTCTCTTCTTTGTTGCTGTTGTCTGTGTTTTGGGAAAGGTTTGTGTTTCTCCTTTAGCTATTAGAGGGGAGCTAGTGATCTGGGCTAGTCCCTGGTGAAAGCAGGGCTCTGAGCCTGTAGTCTTACTCCTTCATTTGCCAGCTCCCCAAGAGTGACCAGTCACCTCCTAAGAAATGGCCATCTCCTTTCCAGAGCCAGAGGACAGTTGAGTTTCCATCTGACGTTGGTGGGAAGGCTGACTGTCAAGAAGGGGTGTAAAAAGTATGAGGATAAGGTCTTGAGGTGAAGAGGCATTGAGGAATCTTCTGTGTCAAGGCTTACCCAAGCTTGCTTTGCTTAAGCCAGCTTGTTTGCTGTCGCCCTCTGAAGCCCTCAGAGATGACCACTAAGAGGTTAATGGGCTTCACTGGCCACGGGTTTGGGTCAGTGTAGTAATTCCTGTAGCAATTCCCCAGTCTGGGGGAACGTGTGCTCCAAACACAACAGGGACCACATAAAAATAGCTCATGGTTTTTAATCAAATTATATTTTGTGCTAATACCACAGTTTCTTCCTTCAAGAAAATATTGGTGACCAAAACTGCAACTGCATTTCCAAATTAAATTTGTTCAAATGCTGCTTCCAACAGGTGGGGAGAGCCCACGCCAACATTCAATTTAAAGTTCAATTCAGTGCTGATGGTTTATGGCTGATAATGAATTTAGCAAGCTACTAGGCTTTGATGCTAATTATTTTAAGTATCATAGGCTCTGATTCACAAGGCAGTAATCACAGGTCGTTATTACTGACATTATTAGGTTAAGTTAAAAATTAGCTTTTAGGCTTAGAGCACCATGTACTAATACGCTCTGAAATGGAACACCTGGGTGATGCCTTAACAGACAATGGAGGGAAATTAGCCCCTTTAATTAAATGAGCTACGACTGTGCAGTTTGTTGTTACACTGACAAAAAAATGGTGTTTGCACCTTTAGAGAGCCATTTTCTGTAGCTGAAACGGGACACCGGTTGGAAAACATGAGCCCAGGTTTTGCGAAACAGCGGTGACTTTCCTTTGAGATATTGTGGTCAGTGCCCCACACACTGTTCCGGGAAGAAGTCGAACCAAAAGTGATTTTGTTGGCTGGACTCTTAAATGGGCTGAAATGGGATCAGCAGAGCCGCATCCACGTGCTGGCTTCACATTTTAGATAAACACACACACAAATCCAGTTCTCTAACACAGCCTCGATGACGGGAGACAGAAAGCAGATATTTTTTTCCCTTCTGAGAACTTCCTATCTCGGGGTTTCAGCAGGCAGGCTCCAGCCTGCGCCTCCTCCACAGCCAGCCGCACCACCAGCGTCCACGGAGGGATGAAGCACTTCTAACGGGATTAGAATTTACCCTTGAGAGCGCTATGATAGCTGTGACTGCTCCCTTCACCTGTGGTGCTTGGGGTCCCCCATCTCCTCTGCCAGCTCAGGGCACGTCGTGGCCATGCTGGTCCCTCTCAAGTGCTCCTGAGCCCTTGAGACAGCACAGAAACGTGCTTGTGGAGAGGTGCTTCCCTCTGGCTTCACCTTTCACAGGTGCTTTGCAATTGCCAAGTCCTTTCCAGGTGCAGTGGAAGGTATTAGCTTTAATAGGGTTTTGAATAGGATGGTTATTTCCATAGAGACTGTTCCACTTCCTTTAGCTTAGGTTATCCGAGGCATAGGAACAAGTACCTTGTTTAATTGGGAAGGGCCTGATATTTGCATTTCAATGGGACCCTCTAGGTACAGAATCCAGTGAAAAGCATCTGCAGGCCTGTTTGTGTGGGATTTCGATCCCTTTGCATCTTGCAAAGAATTGACAGATATTTAACTCAAAGAGGGAAGGAAGTAAGATAATTTCCTTATCTCCAAATGTAAAGTTTCTTTACAAGGAAGTATGGAAAGTTTAAATAATTTGCCCAACAGCGTAGCCCAAAATAGGACAGAGATACCAAACTCTAATCCTTACCTGCGGCCATAAGATCATCTTTCTTCTCTTGATCATAATGAGAACGCAGAAGCTGCTCGCGCTGTTGTGCAGGAAGGCAGGACGGGGCACTGCACCACAGGGACGGATTAGGATTATGAGGGGCAGCACCTGGCATGCGGGGGCCAGGGGAAAGCAAATGAAACAGTCACCAAACCAGTCTGCCTGGCACAGCCCAGAGGGAACGCACTCTTCCCCGCCGGCATCTGCGCACGGGGTGTTCAAAACAGAGAGTGGGCTCTTGGGGGTGTGACGGGGCAGGAGTGTTTGGGATTCACCTCCTGCCTTTCAGATGGGGGCTCTTGGGTAGCCCGTGGTACCTTCTGGCAGGTCGCTGTTGAGACCTCTGGTAACATAGGTGTGGAGCTAGTGAGGAAATGCCTGCAGTGTCTGCCCAGCATCAGGTCCTCCCAGGAGCTGAACAGTTGATGTTTTTTGGTTTTGTTCTTGGTGGGCTTGCGGGGGGCCTTTCGTCTTTTTTTTCAGACACTCTAGAGCCTCCTGACAGACCAAATGAGCCTGGTTCTGCAGCACAAGTTTTGGTACATGTCCATTTAGAGAAATATCTATTTTCCTCCTCCACCTGTCCAAAATAGGGCAGGGTTGGCTTTCTTCTTGGCATGAGCCTAAAAAATAAAAAAAAAGAAAATTCAATCCTCCCCTTTCTAAAAATTGTGTCTGTCTGAAAGGCTAATCTTGCACCATTAATAAGCACTTAAATTTACAAAACCAGTCTGAATTGTTCTGGTAAATCTCTTGAAGACAACCAGGACAAAAAAGGGGACTATTCAATTGTAAGAAGGACATACGCAAGAACACCTAGAATATGAAACACCAGAACTGCAAAACTGAGCTAAAGACTCAGTGTTTGGATTTTGTGTCTGGAAATACCAACAGATCTATTGAGTTCTGAAGAGAAAAATAATAAGTGGATCCAGGCTTTCAGTTATAAGTCTCAGAGCACTTCACAAATGTGCTAAGCAGGCAATATTTTTTTTTTTTTCTTTTAAGAGAGAGAAATTTGGGGAACTACAGCCCTGAAAAAAATGTGCTGGTGTGACACAGCTGCAAATGGCTTCCTTTGAATCCCGCTCCATTGCTTTTGCTGCTGGGCTACACCGAAGTAATTAGTTAGTTGCCAGTGGTGTATCTGGGCATAAACAGAATTCACTCCATTACCCAGGAATTGTGGGTGGTGGGAATTTCTGGCTGATGGGGCTGTGGGTTAAGTGTGTCGGTGCTGGAGGATAGGGTGTTCCTGCACAGAGAGAGGGCTCCACTTAGGAATTTGCTCCTCACAAAGGTATGCCAAAGCCCTGAGGCTTCCTGCATTTAGGGTGTGATGTAAGATACAGCTCTTTGTTGAGAGCTTTTCTCCTGACATCCTTGCGAGCCAGGCAGATGTGTGGATATCTCCTAGTAGTTACCCCTGGAAGGAAACATTCTTGGATATCCTAAGGGGTAAACAGTGCTCAGAGCTGAATTAAGAAGCATTGTCTCTGTTTACTCCAGTTCTGTATGCGCCGCTCACTATTTTCAGAGCAAAGCACTTGTGCTTTATTAGCAGTGTCCAGTTTTCAGTATTGACTCCCAGACCTGCAGAGGTGTCCTCTTTGAAACCAGAAGAATGAGGAATTTGTCAAGACTTCAAGTTTCACTCCAGACCCAAAGCTCAGATCACACTCAATGAAGGAGCTACCAAGGGGAGATGGGAATGGATGGCTTGGAAGTGCGTGCAACAAGCAATGGGGCTGATGGTGGGCTCCATGTGCATCCCTACTCCAAAGGCCAACTCTGGGCCAGGAGGCATTGCCCCATCAGCTCCTGGTAGCCAGGAGAGCTGGAAATGGACCACACTGGTGGTCTCCCCTGACAATTGCAAGCAGCCATGACCTGCCAGGATGAGGTGAGCACACCCTGCACAGTCCTTGTGCTGCCACTCACCTTTGTGGGTATCCCTCATCGTTGCTCTTCTCCAAAAGCTGCATCTGTTCTGTACAGGTTTCTTCTGTTCTTGCAAGGTGTTAATCAGGCTTGGAGATGACGGTTTCTTCTGTAGTTTCTTTGGTGAGTGACAGAGCTCCTTGTCTGTGATGAGGGAGATAGATAGATACACAAGCCACTGGCTAATGCTGTGCATGGTTTCATGTCTCCCTGTACTCTCTCCCTTGGCTTGTTTGCACTGTTTAGTTTGTAGTGCAGGACAACTGCTTCTTATTAATCTGTGCATTGCATTTTTCCAGCCTGCAATTTTCATCCAAGTTTGGGAGCTCTAGCAGCTGCTGTAGTTGTATATAATAATAATAATAAGGATCTTCAGGTATTTATTCCTAGACTTTTTAAGCATCTTGCTTTCTCTTGTCTTTTGAAAATGCTGACATTTTCATCATTCAAGCTGAAATTCTACCTGGCAGTAGTTTGGTTTATGACAGGTTGTTTGGAGGGATAACGTCTTGAGTCCAAGATGGAACTGAGGGAGGAGAGGAAAAGGAGGGATAGAGACAGACAGATGCACACAAGCAGATGGATTGTGCTTATATTATTGTGCTTTCTTATCCCCATATTTTTGTGGATGAGTAGGCTCCAGCCTGGTCTCTGACACGCATGGGAATTCAGGGTCCAAGCAAGGACCCTGCTTGACTGAGATCAGTGACTTGGCCTTGGGTTTCCACCTCTCCCATGCAAGCGTCCTTTTCTGAGGGAAGAGGGGATCCTTGCTCTCTCCAAAATTCACAGCACAATTAATGTTGCATGCTCAGAAATCCTCCCAGCTGGAGTTCTTATTTTCTAGTTAATGCTATTTATATCAGCCTTTCCCTTCAGCTTTAACCGGGATAGGATCAAAGCTCTGGGAGCAGAGATCTGTCATTACACAGGCTACGAATTCTGTATTCCTACCTCAGATTTTGATTCAGTTTGGGAATTGTGTGGAATTCATCTAAAGCCAAGTGGTTTTGGATGTCAAAACCATAAAAGACTTTTCCTGTTTCATGTGATGCGGGTGTATAATAATATATTTGGCCTTTCCCCTAGGTTACCTAACCATGGGCTGTGATTCACCTCAGAGGTTTAGCTGCACTTTTACTGGACCTGCACTCAAGTTTCAATTTTTGTAATGAATGCAAAGTCCAGCCAATGCTTCTGCCTCGCAGGTTCCACCAAGAGCACTTCCAGTAGCTCTGCTAGTTAACATTAAAGTGTTCTTACTGCCAATACAACAGTAATGATCTGTACTTCAAGGGCACCTTTGATGTGATGATCTCAAAGCAAATCAATTAAGGGTTATCCCACACCCATGCTATGGATGGAAACACTGAATGTGTGGAGAAACAAATCCTAAAATCACTGGCAAACTGGATGTGAAAGCTGGAATTTCTGTCCCTGGGAGAAAGTCAGCTGTATCAGTGTTTGTTTTCTTCCCCATCCAGAAGACCAAAATTTTGCTATTGTGGCTGTGTTTCTGGAACACAATATACAAAAAGAAAAAATATTCCTGGAAAATATAAATAAATCAGATATTTGCAGTACTCAGGTGGAATCAGGTTAAGGAAAGAGCTCTGTATTACTCACTTTATTTCAGAAGAGGCTCACTGTTTATTAAGCCATGCACAGCCACTGCACACAAGTCCCTCTCTGGGAAGCTGTGGCTGCTCACAGTAGCAGGCAGTGGTGGAAGTCCAGCCTGGAGGCACTGCCCTGTCCCAAGCCCTGTGCTGGTGGGACTTGGCACATAGGCCATTAGAAGAAGTCAGGTCACGGTCAGCTTTGGTTCTGGACTCTCCACGTTGCAGTCGTTCTTGGCTGAGGAGGCTCATAAACCATTTCTGATCAGCTTGAGTGTTCTTGTCCTCTTCTACATCCCTGAATGCTTGCATGCACAGGGATAGACAGTTGGCCAACCAAGAAGGGTGAGAGCCAGTGTTAGAAATGGGTACGTTGCCTTTGATAAGGTCAGCACCAGATTTTTGGTGCAGTACATGTAAACTCTGCAGGATTAAGCAAGGAAAAAGCTTTCCCTCCCACGTCATCCTTTGTCTTGAGCACCGGTGGTAGTGGGACTTACACCCTGAAGCATATTTGGAAGCATTTAAACACGCAGCTGTGACAGCAGAAGTGGGGGATGATGGCTTCTCTTCAAGCGCTTGAGGCAAGGATTACGTTTCTGCAAATTGCCATAGGATGTGATTTCTTTAAAGCTCCCTCCTCCTTGAACACACACGTATCTTCCTAAGGGACGAATTTCCCTCCACATTGACAGTTAGCCTTTCCTGCAGCGCAAGTTGCGGACTGGAAAATCTAGGCAGTTTAATGGAAACAGTCTCTAAAGCCAAAACAGATTCTCCAATTTGTCCTGTTGGGCAAACATCTGCATGTGAACAGAGGCTTCTGCTTTAATCTTACCCTCTCAGTCTTGCAGTTCCGGGTTATCCTTTTATGTGAGTCATAGGCTTTATCTATACAAAGAGAACCTTTAAACTGCCTCAAGTGAGGTATTTTTCCAGTACTTGAGCACTAATTAATCATTAAAGCACCAAGATCAAAGGGTGGGGAACTACAGCGTTGGTATGTTCTTATGATCACGTTGTGGCCAGTTCCTCTCATAAATACTGGTATTTTGTGAGCTTCAAATCAAATCTCCCATGGAGAATGATTTGGCAACAAGATGGTGGGCTGCTGTTCTTTGCGTCTTTCAAAAGTAAAGGGAGCTTTAACTCCACGAGGAATGCAGTGTCAGCCCCACCATAAAAGGGGCAGCTATTGCTTTGGACACGTTGGCACCCAAAGATGCCAGTGATTTAGGCACGGATGTAAAAACCCAACCTCATGGAGTGAGAGGCATCAGTCCCTGTCCTGAAGATCTGGTCGCTCAATCAGACAAGCAGCAAAATGGCTGGAGCCTAGAGCCTATTTCAAAGGTAACTTAAGGCAGTTAAGTGGGTAAACCTCACTGTAAGCCAGTAAGACTTACCAAGAGCTTAAGTTACTTCTGAAAGTGAAGCTTTTAAAATGATGCTGCCGCTTTTGAAAAAAAATGTAGCCTAAGGTCATGACTTCAGCGAATCATTAACCTCAGTCTTAAATGGCTGTGGCTGTTGTCTTCTCACCTGAGAGGCCAGCACTTGCCTTTAGTGATGCTTTCAACCGTAGGCAGCAGTGGGCATGGCAGAGGTGTGGGCTGGTGTCTGGGCTTTGCCTCTATTCACATGGATAACCTGTACCCTTCCCATAGTGACTGCCGGGGCCCTGACAGCCTTCCTGTGGGTCCTGCACCCTTCCCATAGCGACTGCCGGGGTCCTGACAGCCGTCCTGTGGGCGATCCTGTGCTGTAGCCGTAAAACTCACTTTCCCTTTTCAGTGTGGTTAACTGATGTAAAATCTGCAGCATGTAAATACTTGGGATGTGACGGAAGAGCTGTTGTGCTTATGGCTGGTTAAAAAATGAGAGAGAAAAGAGCATATGGAGTGCAAGCATGTCCTGCTGCTGGTGACCATCCGTGGATGGGAACACGAGAGCCTGGCTGCTCTGGAGGCAAGGGAGGTTGTTTTGTTTTGTTTTTGTTTTTGTGGGGAATGAGCAGACCATAGGGTTTGGTCTTCTGTGTGTCTCTCCTGCATCTGGAGCAGGTGAGACGTGCCCTGGGGAGTGGCAAGCGCGAGGTGAGGCTGGGACTGAAGGAGAGGCAGGGCAAGGCAAGCGCAAGCCGGCGACACAAGTAACGAAGCACCTGCAAACTTAGTGGCTCATAATGGTTGTCCTAGAAACAGATGGAATGGAGCAATAGTATTTCCAAAATGTCTTTTTTTCCATAAAAAGATGTTTGAAAAGGCCATTATTACTCTCTAAAAAAAAAAATATTTCCTTTCTTTTTTTCTTCGTTCTTTCTCTTGTGGGAGGCCTGGGACTTGACAGCGTGGGCTCTTGTCCAGCTTTTGTTCTGACCTAGATTTTGATCTCTGCTTTTTTTCCCCTTACCTTCTGCTTAGCTGGCTACTAACTCTTAAAGACATGCATATAATCTATAAAACACTTGTGTTTCCTATTAGTTTTACTTTCTATTTTCAGGAACTTCTGAAGACTAACAAAGATTTAAATTACAATGACCATAAATAGTTTGGGCTGCCAGGGCGATCTAAATAATTGTAATCAGCAAGGGAACTTGCTAGACCATTTAGTAGAGAGAAGTGAGATATTAAAAAAAACAACAAAACAGTGAAAAATGCTGTAGATTAATCAGCGTTTGTCTTCTCTCAGTGGACAGCAGCAATTTGCAATACCTTCTCTGACAGCACTGGAGAGCTGGTGCACCTGACTTCAACCCTTGAAATGAAGTCGTTACTATTGCAGTACAGCCTCAAGCCTTGAGCGTGGTTTGGGATCTTTTGTGCTGAGTGATGTGCATGTGTATATAAAAGACAATCCCTGTACTGCAGTGTTTACAGTAGAAAAACACACAAAGCAGACAGAAGGTAGGGGGTATGATGTAGTTTATGGTCCCCGTTTTCCAGCTGGTGATTGGAAGCAACGGAGAGACTCTAGTTGAACATCCCTTGTGAATCTGCCCTCCTTCTTATTGGTCTCTTTTAGCTTTCCTATCCCCGATGATTCTTCCTTTCCTGTTGTTCAGTGCTCAGCCACTTGGACTGTGGAGTAGATATGTTACTGAAAATACAAAGTTATGGAGAACCAAACCTTGCAGTTTGCACAAGGACAAACAATTGAGCCTGAACCTTGGGCTGAATGAGAACTCAAACTTTTAAGTCATCAGTTGGTTTAGTTAAATGAGTTGAAAGCATAGAATGGGATGTTTAGCTGCATTTATTTTACTGTTACCTCCTATTTGACAAGGCTCAGTTGGACATGTCCTGATTGACACCTGGAGACTCACAGGAGGACGTGGGTGTTTGGCATGAAGCACAGAGGCTGCACAGGGTCCCTGCATCTGGAACAGTCCTGCTCAGGTCACAAATTAATGTTTTCAGGAAAAAAAAAACCTGAGTGTGGAGCACATTTCTCATACATAGCCCATAGTACTGGTTGGGAGATGTGATGTTCACCCTGAAATTTCAAGCTGATGGTTGATCTGGTGCTGTTGAAGTTGGAACCAACAAGCCATGTGTGCGTGCATGCGTGTGCGCACATACCATGTACTGCGATTCCTCCTTGTTGACATAAGAGAAGGACAAGGTGAGCATGTATTCCCACCGGCCCTGTCTCCTTTAGGTGTGCTTCACCACCCAGGGTAATTCATATGCTAATCCTGTTTGATGATCCAGAAAGAAAGTTTCAAGAAAGTTTCATCCCTGGGTAATTTTGTTAACTTCTCCTGGCAACAAAAAAAGGGGAGGTAATGAAGTGGTATTTTCAAAGAACATAAAACCTAGACAGCCCTTCTTTCGTTTGAGGAGGGTTAGTAGGCATATGGAGGACTTCTCCACATGGCTCTGCACTTCATCTGCGACTTGAAAAAAAAAACAACCCAACTTCGTGGGATACTAATTCAGTCCTTAGTTTCTTTCTTGTATCAAATGCTACCAACTGTGCCTTAAATTTGGGCCAGATGCATGATGGTTTTATGATGTGATACTGTTAGGAAGTCTGGGTTGAATATAAGAGAGGCTCCGCTAATGGGGCTGCTCCTTTAGGGCAGTGGTACAACGCTGGCTTGGGATGCTTGAGCTATTTCCCCTGTGCCTCTGTGGGAATACGTCTTCAGGAAAAATTAATGGTTGGTTTACCAGGGTGGATAAGATTGCTGGGGCTGATTGGCTCTGTTAGTGTGGTGAGAGGAGCAAAACAGTTTCTGATGCATCAGGGTTTGGGGGAGAGCCTTCCATGTCACCCTTCTTTGAGCAAATAACATCAGGTTTTGTTCAGGTTCATTCCTGAATTACTTGTGTGCAGCTGCTGCAGGCACTGCATCCATATGTTGCCAGGGCAGGTCCTCTCCTTGTCCAACTGGACAAAATAGGCAAAGAGGGATTACGCTCATCACGGAGTCAAGGGCTTTCATTACCCACCACCAGCAAAGATGTGGCACAACCGTGCTCGGAAGTAGCACAGCTCGCAAGTCCAGTTTAGTGCACGGGACTATCTTGCAATTGAAACCTAATCACAAGCCTGTCCTGTTCCTTTCTGATCACGTCATGCCCCAAAAGCTTTGTGGAGGATCAACCAAATCTCCCGTGTTTTCATTTACTAAGCTCAGTCAAGTGATACAAAAACCAGACGCTTTTTCTGCCACCCTGAATTTGCAGTGATTAAATTGTGCTGTTGTAGGGGGTTAACTTTCATGGGCAGATATTAATAATTACCAGTTAATATGCTTAGTAATCTTAAGGAAATACTTGGTAGTCTTTACAGCTACTTAGCTAACAGAAATTGGCATAATTCCCTTGAATTTGGGCTCTGTAACCCAGTGTCACCTCCTCTTTTTGTTCTCTTTCCTAATAATCTGATTACTGTCTTCACGTCGCGGTGAAACTTTCTCTTCTTTACATGTTATTTATTTCCCAGTGAGAGCCCAAACTGCTTTGTTGTCACCTGTTCCTAAACCTGCCCGTTGAAACAGAGATGGAGGAGACTGATTCATAGAGCTTCTCAAAAACATGGGCCGGGCATGACCGCAGGACCCCGTGTGTGTGTATATAATTTAAAAAAAAAAAAAAATCCTCTAACGCACTGAGTGTGTTATGCAGTGAGTTCCTCACACTATAATACACTCATTTTTACTGTGAGGGAGTTTGGGGGCTGTGAGTGAGTGAGGCTCACTCAATATTAGCCTGTTCAACTCTGTGTGCTCTGGATAAACCCACTGCAGTGGTTGATGTGGAGTTTTACAGGAGGGAACAGCCAAGAGGTGTTTTAAATGCAAATTACTGGGCTTCATACAGGGCTAAATGGCTGAATTCTAGGGCTAGTGTGATGCAGGGTGGCAAATTATGATTCTAAGTGTTTGATGTACTGAGGACAAACCATTCTAGTGGAACACAGATCTTGCCCATTTTTTTTCTGTGCTTTTGACAAATACAAATAACTTTAAAAGTTCCCTATGCAAGAAAGAAGCACAGTAGTTACTAAAAATTAAGGGAAATACAGGCAAATATCTTCAAATAGTAGCATAAAACCAATAAATTAGGACTGAATTCAATCTCCAAATGTGACGCAAGAACTCTTTATAAGGCAATTACATTTCTGCCTAAGATTCTTCCAGTGAAAAAAAATACATTTACAGCAGAAACATTTTAAAATATTACAAATATTACACTTTATCCCCTATTTTTTATTTGTCTTGAGGCTGTGTTAGCTGCACAGCCATGGTGGTGATGGACTCAAATTTATGCACACACAGAAACATGATATCTTGGGGTGTCGGCCATCGTTGTGTTAGTCTGTCTGAGGTTGGAAGAGGAGAGACCATTATCCACAGCTCATTTCTTCTTTATCCTTTCCATTTGCTTTGTCCTCAAATCCCTGTTCACAGGGGCCATCAGTGACAGGAGCAGCTCCTCTCTGTGAGTCTGACACCAACCCTTTCCTTTCTCTTTCAGCCCAGTTGTGTGAAGCTCATCATACAAATGGGGGCCTTTTCCTTCCATGATGGTGGTGTTTCTCTGCTTCAGTAGCCCCATCTCTCAGCTGCTTCTTAGTGGGTGGCTGTACTAAGCTGCCCACCAGCGTGACAAGAGAGGGAGGGATAGGAATGCTCTCCATTTTATAGACAAGGCACTGCGAGCCTCTAGCCTCTATGGTTCACAATAAACAGTCAAGAAAAATCATCTTTCCCCCATTGTAGCAATCCAAATGCCCACCTGTCTCCCTGTGTTGTGCAAGGAGCGTAAGTTCTCCTTTTTCTGTCCCCAGATGTGCTGCTGGCTTGCTGGTCCAGCTGAAGGGTCTGGGGGCTGAACTGAGCCATTTCCCCCATCTCCTGGCTTCTCCCGCTGCCCCAGGCTCAGTGGGACCGGAGCTGCCAACACTCCCACCTCCAGTGTGCCTCTGCTGCTGAGGACACAGATTGAGGGTGCAGCTGGAACAGGGATGCTTCCCCACTGGAGGATTAAACCCTCCTTGGTCCTGATGCTGTATTAGTAATAAAACCTAGCCTGAGGCAAGTCATATTACACTAGGAAAAATGTGCTTTTCCTGGATATCTGAGTCTATGCTGGAAGAACGATACCAGAAGCTATGGCAGCCAAAAACCATTAACTTTTCTTTTTCTTTTTTCTTTTTTAACCTGCTTAGTCAATAAATGCTGTGACAAACTCGGTGAAGTTGCACCACGGTGCTGGGCTGTGAAGTACCAGCTGAACATCTGCCCCAGCAGCCGGCGGTGCTGCAGGCACCCGGCAGCGGCAGCAGAGCTGCTATCAAGAGGGGTCAGATTTACTCAAGGTTGAGCTGAGGGTGGGTTTCGCGGGATGGGGCGGCGGAGCGCGCTGTACCCGTACCAGCAGGGTCTTGCCTGAAGCCCTGCCCTCGCAAGCGTTTACGCTGTAGCAGATGCGAGATACTACGTGGCTGCTTTCCAAAGCGTGGGATAGGAAGACATGGAGAGGGTGTATTATCATTTCCCTGACCATTGCAGGTGCAAAGAATTCGGTAACAATATTTGCTCTGCAGGCAAATTGCTCTCAGACTCTCTCCTGTGTTTATTTAGTTGAAGAGAATTACCCAGCTTTTCTGCTGTGCAACAATCACAGGGTAAGAATTCCCAGACAGGGTATTTTTCTTTCTTTTATTTTATTCCCTTTTGAAACATGTGTCTAGACAAGTGGCAGGCAAACCTCAAATTGTTTGGTTGCATATTTGACAGGTACCTGAATGTTTCCTCCCTCAGTCCATCCCCCTGAATGCATTCAGCCTGCCTCAGTTCCTGGTAATTGGGCTGAGAGCCTCAAGAGAGCAACTTGTCTTGTGAGCTTTTCATCTCCTCCTGGTTTTAGGGAGTTCAAAGACCTCTGAACCATAGAGCTTTTGCAAATGCTTTGCTCTTTGGATTTCTTCAGATTCTGCCTCAAACCAAGAAGTACAAAGCATGAAATGGTTAAAAAAAAAAATATATATATATATATGCACACACCCCCTCAATGCTCCAAACCTTAACATAACAGGAAGGTGTTCTTCATTCAAATTAAAAATGCAAAGAAGCTGCTTATAAGTAGTTTGAGAAAAGGTGAAATGTTTGAATCCATTTTTAAGCTCATTTAGACCAGCAGTGCACTGCCCTGATGCCGGTGGCACGTAACGCTGCAGAAGTTACGTAGGCCTGTGAAATGGACCACACAGGACATTTTACTAGTGCAGATCTTGGCCGTGGTTATAGGCTGTTTGCTGACCTGAACGAAGGCAGTTAGTCAAATCCATTTGATTTCAGTGGGATTTCACATGGATGAAAAAGTCTATTGCAACGTTCATGGCAACATTTTCAGTACTTGGATCAGTAAATACTTTCCTGCTCTAAAATAATTACAAAGTCAGGGCTATTTACAGTTAAAAAATTGCTAAGGGTAAGTGAAGGCAATCAAGAGTCTCTTATATTATCAGTCAATCCATTTTATTACATATTTGTCCAGCCAGTGATGCAGATGGTCCTACCCTCTGAGCAATGAATTACGAAGTGTTTTTGGTAAAGTTTGTCCCATGTATACTATGTCATCATTTTAAAAAAGTTTTTGGATTTGTGTTTTGTTTAGTAAGTCATTGCAGGAACATGTGCCTCTCAGTTGGGTCACCTCTCTCAGGTTTTGGGCAGCTCCAGTTGCACTTGTTCCGACATGGAGGTAGGAAGGGGGTGGGAGCAATCTGGTTCAAACTGCAAAGCTTTGGTGTGGCTCCAGTCTCTCCACCGCCCCACTGGCTTGGTGCTGACACACAGTAAATACCTGAGGTGAGCCAAAGCACCTAACTTAGTGTGGGAGAGGAGGTTCACTGCAATAAATCAGGTAGGAATAGTGAAAACCAGTGGTTTCTGCTATCCATCAGTTCATTTTTGTTCTTATTTTTCAGTTAGCAATCTATAAAATAATTATTGCAAAACTCGGCTCTTCTCTCCAGAGTCAATAACATGCCCTGTGCCAGGTGGTGTAATAATTCAAAATAGGGCAGACCTAGGAGAGAGCTAGATTGCGTTAGGAAGCAAACTCCAAAACTCCAACTCCGCTGCAGCTGGTTCCTTACTGCTAAAGGCTGAGCAAGGGGAAACCCAATATTTCAGCTCTACAGCAACAGTGGAAGATTATAATTTCCATTCCATTCGAATTTTAACATGAAAAAAAGTATTTCTTTGGCTTGATAAATTCCCCGCGTCCTTTCCACCTGTTTCCATTTTAATGCAAAAATAGAAACACTCTAGTTGGTGTCTTGTTTCCAAGTTGGCAGGAGAAGTCCCTGGGTTGGTTGGTAGTGCTATAACTTATCAGAATATGGTGTAGCTCAGTCTCTGTTTTGCTACTTTTTTCTTCCTCCCCCCCCCACCCCCAATGTATTGAATACAGAGAGTTGGTTCTTCAGTTGGTGTCAAGTGGCAAAGTCCTGACTCTTCTGGAGAAGAGAGCCCAGACCCGTAGCTAATGCAAATCACCACAAAGTTGGGTAATGTTACTAAGAAAACATTCCATAATAAGCAGAGCACTCAGTTGCTTGGGGAGGAAGAAGATTTTGATGTACTTTAATCAGAGGGTGACTCTGAGACACAGCTATGTTGTAGCCATGAAAAGGGAAGTGCAATCTAAGGGGACAGGTGAGACAGTGACAGAGCACCAGGCACAGAGGAGAGCGTGGCCTGAACACAGTGCACTTTTTTGCTCTACCAAGAAACAAGAAAGATGAGCTGAAGCAAGAGCCATCAGAAGTGTTGATGAGATGGAAGAGGAGAGGAAGGCCTGTCTTGGGAGTGGAGACTGGAAGAGTTGAGAAAAGCAATTGCTGAGATTTCTGCCTATAAATACATCATAGCTAGGAAGGTGAAGAAGAACTCTTTAGGCAAAGGGGTGCCGTGGTATGAGAATGATAACATAAACTGCCATGGATGCACTGAGGCTGGAATTAGAGAAAGGTTTCCTAACTGCTGGTGGTAGCAAGCACGAACACTCCACTGCTGTGAATCTTTTCTCACTCAAGCTGCAAGGCCCAACAGCAATCATGCCTGTGGGCAATTAGCAGATGTCTCTTGGTTTGGAAAAGGACATCAGAAAACTGTTTAGCAGGGGAAAAAAAATAAGGATTATATAAAATGTTTCTGCCTAAGAAATGAGTGCTTAGACCAAAATAATGCAGGTAACCGCAATGAAATGAAATGCTTTTGGGAAAATCAGAGGGGAGAAGTTGCTGTGTGTATTTTTCTACATCCCATTCAAGTGTCCAGGCTAGCGCAGAGGGCTGCTCAGAACGGGTATTCTTTGGACAGGTTAAGGCTTGAGCGACATCAAAGTGCTACCCACCCAAGGGGAGCCACTGTGCTGCCCCTGCTTGAGGAGCTGCTTCACATACAGCTTGTCAACACAAAGAAAGTTTTGGTTTGTTTTTTTTTTTTTTTTAAAACTGTGGCTGATGTCAAGAATAAAAGACTTTAGTGAGTAATCTTAAATCCTAAATAAGGAGCGAGCATTTAAACAAAGAGCCACTGTGGAATTTACAGACAAATGCATGAATTGGCCCGTTGTAAAATGGACAGCATTTTACTCAAGGATGCAGTGGCCACTTCCAGCCTTTCGAATTTCCACCAAGTTTTAGAGGCTAAGTGCTAAAGAAGATAAAGAAGAGAGATGTTAATTGGTGATGGGATTTCATCTGTCCCGTGAGTTTCGATAGGATGTAAGCATTAGCCCATTTCAGTACACCTGTATTCACTTCAGTCCTCAGATCACCGTCCTACAGCTGATGAAGGACACACATAGCAGCAGAACGGATCTGCTGGGAAAATTTAGCTGGCCAGTCTGAAAGTCCTTTGTGCCTCCATCACCTCCTATCCCATTAGCACGTTAGACCTCCCTTTCTTTGCAACTGTGCACAAAAATAATGCCTCCAAGCATGGCACTACATTGGTGTTACACAGAGTGAATGGGTTGTGCGATTTCTGTTGCAGTGTAGGAACACTGCTTGCTTTTGTGCTTTAGAGTCAATGAGAAGGGAAAAAAAAAAAACAGAAAAAAATAGCCCTGCCATAGCTCTTTGGCAGAAGAGCAATAATTTCAATGTACACACGCCCCCCTCCTAGACACACACATGCTTTGGTGTATTACAGGCAATGGTGTTGCCTGGAACGACATGCCACAGCTGTGAGCTTTGCTTCGTGTTAGACAGGAATGAGATGTTCTCTCCTTCACTTCTGTTTGCAACACAGGCGACGTGATTTCGGATTACATTACCTGAGTGATGAACATACAAATTATTTGTCCAGACATAGTGTAGCAGGGCAAAAAAATCCACCCAAGGAATCTGTGGTGTAACTTGAAATATGTATATGAGTATTTCCATGCTTGCAACTCTCCTGTGTAGGTGTCTAGTGATTCCCGCTGATTATCTAACCATATGTTTTATTTTTCTCTTAAAAGAAAAAAGTAAATGATTCAACACATTTTTTGTGGCATGTTAGATCGGCTAAAATAACACATGGTCTTATCCTGCTCTGATTGAATTTAATGCCACCATTCCCACTGACTAAACTGATTCAGGATTAGGCCGCCGGTGAAGAAAAGTCCACGCAATGTGCAGCAGTAGCCAGGTTCTGTAAATACAGTTCCTCTAGCTTGGGGATATATTGAGCTCATTTGGTACAGAAATAATGTTTTTCCATAACCTGGACATATGCAGATGGTCCAGTCCTGCTCAATACAGGCAAAGCTCCCACTGAATTAACAAGAGAGATGAAAACAGGTTGAAAATTTGCAATTGCAATTAAGGTCAGTCTAACATGATCAGTGTGGGTCTGAAATATGTAGATGTTGCAGTTTTTCTTTGGAAAAAGTTGTGGTTCAACCATGCTGCTCAACTCTGAAGATTCACAGCAAGAACTGTACAGTTAATGCATTAAGGGTTGGCTCCCCTTCCAGTTCAGCTCTCTGTAAGCGCCAGGCTCTCATGTTTGTGATACAATTTGCTGCAGTAGATTACCTGTATGTCCAGCAAACAGGTTTTCCAGGTGCAAAGTGGTGCACGGAACAACGCCCAGAGGGGTAACGCTCAGAAACTCATGATAACTTCATGTGGCAGGTCCTGCACCACAACAGAGCCGGGGGAGACCTGAGTCACAGTCCTCAGGGATGCCTGACAAATGCACAGCTTTCTAGGATGAGGCACAAGGTTTATCACAAGTTTGTCCCTTCCTGCTAAACCGCTCGGACAGCTGACTGACGGGAGAGTGAGAACGATCCGGGACAACAGAGACGTGGCAATATTTTGTGAAACAAGGAAATGGCTCGCCAATGCTAACTGCCCCGTGGGGTTTCACACTGCCGTGAGTGTTAGTCCTTCAGGAGAACTGGATCTATACCAAGGAATGGTAAAGACAAAAATTTCTTCAGCTGGTGTGCACAAGCAGGGCGATTTCAGATGAACTTGCTTCTCGGTGTAGCTGAGAATTCCCCAAGAGGAGGGCAGTTGAGGGCAGCAATAGGTATTGTTCGGGCACATCAAACCAAGCCCACCATTCAGGATGCTGTGGCCTCTTGCAGCAGGGCATTAAGGTCAGATTCTGTGGTTTTGGCTGATAAACTATAGGAATTCAGTGCAAAAGGTGTGCAGCTCACCTATAAACAGAAGTGATTCTGTATTTGGCAAAAAAAAAAGGCGTTGTTGTAGTTGAGTCTTTCTTACCAACTTGACGTCCCTCCGTTTGATGGTCTGCGTGGTTTATGGAGAGACCACGATCATCAGGGACAGATGATCTGATAGTTCTTAAAAATAATAGGCTGACAAATGACATATCCCTGGCCATGGAATGAAATATTTGACACACCAGATGGGCCTTCTTATCACTGATTTCTCCAGCTTACCCACTCAATATTGATAACATGCTCAGAGGAGTTAGGAGAGTCATGCCAATAAACACAAATGCCTAAAAGCTGTCTGCAACAAGGCCTCAGGATAAGAGATGAGAAAAGAAAGTTCCTTCCGGAAGTCATAAGAAGTTAAAAGCTGTCTTTTTTGGAAGATGGGTATAAAGCTCTGTTCCCTGTTGTGGGAGGTTACTGGTGAGTCCCCTCAAGGCTTTGGCTAGGATGTCTGCCACACATCTTTGTGCAAGAGAGAGGTTTTTGTGCATTACTTGGAACTGAGGTCGTTGACATACTAATACTAATGCTGGCCACAAAGCACTGCGGAAAGAGTTCATGATCCTGAGGGGCTGGGCAATAAAATGACTGATGTAGTGCAGTGTCAACAAAAGCAGAGCACATGCAGAACTCACCCTAACTATACTTCAACGTAGGCAAGCCCTAAATTAAACATTTAGCAAGGAGAGCTTGCAGGCCTCTGCAAATATCATTTAAAGTCCATCAGAAGAGGCAACTATCATGTTAAGAGTGAATTGGCAAAGCGGGCAGGAACAAATCAGAAAATGTCATTATAGCACTCCTTGATGAAACTACGTCTCCATGGAAGTGTGTTTTCTGGCCATCTAACTCCAGAAGGGTTGAGCTGAACTAGAAAGCACAGGAAGGAAAGCATTCAGGATGAGGAGAGATGGGCAACAGCTTCCATAAAGATGGAAAAATAAGCAGATGAGGTGTCTTCAGGGTGGAAAGGGATGACAGCAGCAGGAGGTACAGTAAAGGTCTGTCAGATCATGACTGACATAGAAGAAGTCAAATAGAAACTGGTTGTTTGCTGCTTCGTGTAAGAATTAGAGGGGACTCGATGATGCTGTCACACAAGAAGGTTTAAACCAACACAAGGAAGTACTTTTTCATACAAAGCATAATTAAATTGAGGAACTCATTGCCACAGGATATTGCAGAGGCCAAAAGTTATAAATGGCTTGAGAAAGGGATCAAAAACATTTGAGGAGGATAGATCCATGGGTGGCTGTTAAAACACGCTGGTCTGGAGGCAGCCTCTGCTTTGGGAAGTCCATAAACCACGGATTGCCTGAAGTGAGGAGGGTACAGCAGGGGAGGGATCGCGCTGAACCCCCTCCTTGAGTTTCCTCCTCCTGCCTGTGCTGGGAGACGGGATACTGGTCCATGTGACACTGATCAGGTCCCAGCTCTGCTGGGTCTGTTTGGGCCATGTCTCTTCTTACTCCTCTTTAATTAAAAACAAAACAAAATACAACCAAAAACAGAAGAGGGGGAAGAAACAACTCCAGCCCTCCACACACTGCTAGTAGGCAGCATGGTAGTTGTTTTATTTTCTTTAGAGTGGACTTTGTGTTGCAAGTGGCAGGAAGCCATGAACCACAAAAATAAAATAATTCTAACCTTAGTGCTAAGTAAGGAAAACAAAGATGGCTCAGCAATTAGCAGCATTATATATGTTAGTACTAAGTAACAACAGATGTCAGGACTTGAGCCCTTTGCATTCCTCGCAATCCTTCGGAAACCAAAGCCTTTTGACGTCGCTATACATTATTACAGTTATTTTGGGGCTGAGAGAACAGCAAGGGCTCTTTGAATGTTGAAATATGGAGGTTGCTAGGACTGGCTGGGTCTTACCTGTGTCTACCTCCCCGTCCTGCATCCTTCTGCTGACTGACCAGGCCAGCGTGTGCTGTAAAGCCCTGCTCTGTAAAGACATGCGCTGGCCATGAGTCATTAGCAAGCATGCGAAGCTAATTGGCAAAATACTCATAAAAGATTTTGAAGGTGGGTTAATTACAATTCATTACACTGTAAACTGTCCCCAGGCTATTGTTAAAAAATGCAGGAGTTTCAAGGTCCAGTATTTTATGATTCATTTTGCCATGCAGTGAAAAACAGACTCTATATCAAACTACATTCATTATAGTTAAGACCACAAAATCTTTATTGGTTTTCCCAACATTCCCTCCTTGTTATATGAATTCATATGGACTGCACATTTCTAACAATTGGCAAGAAGGCATGAAATAAAATTTATGATATTTTCTTACCTTCTACTCAGTGCAGCCTTAAAAACTGCCCGTTCTAGTCGCTTTACCTCCTCCCACCTTAATTCATTTGAGCTGATAGGATGGGAAACTGAAAATAAACAGAGAAATGAATGAGAACAACTTTGCCACGCTTAAGATTTGGATGTCTGATAAATCTGGCTGCTGCGTGTGTGCGCAGGAACTTCAGCTCCAAAAGGATACTGGTAATGAAACAGTAATAAAGAAGAATTTCCCCTTATAGTAATATAGATAATTTTTTTTTTTAAATTCAGAGTAGACACATTTTTATCGATTACTTCTATTTCCCTGTGGAGGGTCTTGTAGCCAAGCCCAGGACACGCCTTCAGAGATCTGCTTAGACAAATCTTGCAGTTTACTCACGAGTGATACTACCCACATGCTTTGCTGGACGAAGACCTTTGTCTACTCATAGCCAAATTCCCCAGCTTATAAAAGAAGATAACTGAGCCTTTGACTGTCTGTGCTTATGCCAGGGATGTCAAATACTTATATTTTCTTGTGAAAGGTCTGTGGGAGGGAGGCATTACTATTGAGTAGCTTGGTATAATGCTCAATAATGCTGTGTTGAGAAAAAGTTAATAGAGGACCCAGCTGTGACCTTTGTGGGAGCAAAGCCAAGCGCTGCTCATCAGTGCTACCTTTGTACCCTTCGCCTGGGGTGCTCCTTATCTCCTTGCGCTGGCTGGCACTCGGGCTCTCCTTTGAGGCTTAAATGGTGCCATTCAGCCGTGCTTTTTCTCAGGCCCAATACACTGAGCTCTGGTCACTTTTGCAAACCCAGTGGCCTTTCTTCTGTGCTGGCCCAGCCTGCGTCTGACTGCACCAAGTCCTACTCTGCAGGTTCATATATATCTCTAAAAGAATCTTTGTTGTCGGCATTTCCAGCTCAGTCGAGCTAATTTTGGGGTTAAATAGGTTCTAATAGGCTCTAAGTGTATCGCTATTACTATTATTAATACATGGCATTGAGCTGCAATGGTCTGCTTGGAGTCTGAGCTCAGAATCACAGAATCAATCAGGTTGGAAGAGACCTCTGGGATCATCGAGTCCAACCGTTGCCCTGACACCACCCTGTCAACTAGACCATGGCACTAAGTGCCACATCCAGTCTTTTCTTAAACACATCCAGAGATGGTGACTCCACCACCTCCCTGGGCAGCCCATTCCAATGTCTAATGACCCTTGCTAAGAAGAAATTCTTCCTGATGTCCAACCTGAACCTCCCCTGGTGAAGCTTGAGGCTGTGTCCTCTTGTCCTATCGCTAGTTGCCCGGGAGAAGAGGCCAACTCCCACTTCACTACAACCTCCCTTCAGGTAGTTGTAGACTGCAATAAGCTCAACTCGGAGTCCAGCCCTGCCTGGCTTTGGAGTACTGCTGTCCTGGGTAGAGCAGCCACCGATGGTGGTCAGAGCTGGATCAAAACCAGATTTAAGCATAAGGAGTAAATGACGGAAGTAAGCAGGGACTACTGCTCTCCCCCATTAAAAATGTTGATGACATGGATGGATTTTGTTCTTTTAGTTAATATTTTACTTTTTTATTTTTTCGAGGTGATGGGGAGAAGGAGAATACCAAAGAAATCTCTCACTCAGGCAATAATTGAATTGCTGGTCTTAGTTTTTTCTTATTGAAACCTCTAAATCTTTCAATGAAACTGGACATTTTTGGAGGCAAAATTTTTCATTCAATTGAAAAATGTCTTCTCCATCATAAAAAACACATTAATAGAAAAAAACCAAACCCAAACCCTTCCAGCTTGAAATTAGTCATGTGGGAATATCAGTTTGTTCTAGTAAGACTCAGTAATGGATTTATTGTAGCATGCATTATTTTTGTGTGCATTAACATAGTGTAAAGTGATAAATATCTTGGGTTGGCTATTTAGTCTGAGGTTTTCTCTGGGAAAGTGTATTTTCTTACATGACAGTGTCAGAACTACCCTATTTATTGGGACCAAGAATCTGTCTAGCTTGGGTTCCAACAGAGACACGCAGAGAAGAGTAAAAACTAACCCAAGCATTTATGATACTTGCCATGGGTAGTGTGCCAGCCTCCACATCTGCTCCATCACACTGGAGACTGACCCTTCCTACTGATGTGACTGGAGGCTGTGGCAACAGGAATGAAGCTCGAGGGGTTCACCTGCACCATATGATTTACAACGGAGGCATTTTTCCTCCTGGGTGATCCACCACATAGGATGTGCCTCTTGCTTCCCCTTCCACAATGCTCACCTGATTGCACTGGCAGGGACCCCTGGTCGTTATGCCAAGAACTGAGCAAAGCCTAGAAGGAGTTTCTAGCCCAGCGGCCAGAGCTCAGCTGGGTTTTCACAGCCAGTGGGCATTTGGAGCAAAGAACTTGGAAATCAGAGTCCAATGATAGTGATATTTATGGGTACTGTGACTAATCTCTGCGCCTGGGACCTAACAACTATATCCAAAAACACTGGCAAATACTTCCTTTGTCTTGTTTTGTTTTGGTAAGAATTATAGCGGTTCCTGTTGCCATCTCACCTGGAACTAATACATGAAGAAACTTCATCAGCTTCACTCCATGACATTTAGCAATGTCAGTGCTGTTACTGGATAGATGTATCACTGAGTGAAATGGAAGCAAAGGAGGAAAAAATGAGTGACCAAAATTTTCCAGACTCTCACAGATATTTGTTTCTAGTGGTGGAGCGATTTTGCAAGTGGCAGGTGTCAGTATTAAGTACTGAATTCTTCTGTCAGTATTAAGTACTGAATTCTTCATTTTCCCTTTGGTCTCATTATAAACAGGGATATTTGTTTTTAAAAAAGACACTTTTCATCACTTCTTTTTAGGGTCATGCCTCTGTAAGGCACACAAATGCTGAATTTGGACAGGGCCTTTTAGCCATAATATATGAAGCTCCAAAATTTCAGAGGTTCCATTAAGAATATTGTGCAGCAATTGGGATTTTTGCCATTGGCTCGATTGGCTGCAAAATTACACCCTTGCTGCTCCTTGGAAGTCATCTTTGATTTGGAAATCATCTTGACAAATGCTGTGATACATTGCTCTCTGAGGAGATTCCTGCTACTTCATCGTCTTGACAAGGCTGTAAATAACAGAAGAGCCTTACTCATCAAGTGCTCCTCCGGTCCCGGCTCAACTCGGAGTAGTCAGGAATGGGCAACAGCAAAATGTTAATCAAATTCCTTTGAATCTCAAAAGAAATGTTGAGCAGAGCTTCTCCAAGACTGCGGAAAACTCTCCATGGGAAACTGTCAACATTTCTATTTAACATATTGCGTCAACATTTGGCATCTGTGAATCAACTGGTGAAGGTTTTGGAAAAACCAGGAAAATGCAGTTTTATGGATGCTGGGAGTAAGTATCTATGTGAGTATATACATACAAAATATATACATCTTTCTATCTAAAATATACATACTACCTCTAGCCAAAGTTTTCCAGCTGCGAACTATGTGTGTGTGTGTATGTGTGTTTATGTGGTATTTATATATGACAACATGAAAATTTTCAGCCAGCTCCAGTTTTGAGCCAGTCACTTTGAAGGCAGATTTGTTTGTTTGTTTGTTTAACAAAACCCATTTTGACAAATGGCCTCTCCTAGCTTGGAGCTGGATACCCCGAAGGCTGTTCTGGATGGGCTTTGGGATGGGACATCGCTGCTGGTGCTTTCAGAGTTGCTACCATCAATAAGTCCTCTGGACTTGTCCTCCCTGAGATGATGTAATTCACGGGTGTACTGCCCTCCACTCCAGCAGCTGCTGAGTCCTGTGCGTTTATGGAGAGAGCTTGGCCCCACGGCCATCCGTGGCAAAAATCCCATTGACTTCAATGAACCTGGATTTCACCCCCTGTCCTTGGAAGATTTTTACAGATGACCAAATAACACACTGCGTATATCCCGTAATCAAAGCCTCCCCTATTGAGTTTACCTACTTTTACACTGTGCATGGTATTAAACTCAAGCTCTTTAAATTCCTGCTCTTATTATGGGCCCAGTGGAAGACCCCTCCACTTCCGTTTTCATTGGAATTCATCAAGGCTGGTGGAAGTACCGTGCGGAAGGTCCCTCATGTAGATTGCTTCCTACAGTAAATTCAAAGGGATAAGACATCTCACAAGTGGCTTTTATAACCTTATTAAAAAAAAAAAACAAAAATCTGGCTCAAAAGCTGCTGACTTTTTTTTCTAGCAGAGGCTGAGCTGCTAAGAGATCACTCCCCCTCGGTGAGCCAAACCCTGCAACTCAAAGCAAGGAAAAGTGGCATAAATCGTTGCAAACAAGAGGCACCACTATCTAGCTGTGTGCTGATGGCCCAGCCATCACTTTTGGAGCCAAAAGCTCACCAGCAAAGATGACATTATCGCTGCCATGAAGGCAACCTGGAGCCCTACAATGAATTCAGGTCCCCTGTGTGACCTTGGGCAAGGTGTGTACACTCCTTTCCTGCACTTCCCCATCTAGAAGATGGAGCTGGTAACACTTGATTTGCTCATCATGTTTATTTAAATTACAAACACCTCCAGGCAGAGGCAATCGCTTACAACGTGTCTATACAATGTCTAATAGAAGGCCCTTGTCTCAGCTCAACCTCTAGGTACTACATGAAGGCGAATAGTAGTACTTGGCAGACTGCAGATTTCAAAATAGAAATCTAACACCAAATAGTTCTCATTCTCTCCTGCTTTTGGCACTTGGCCCTATTCAAGATGATTTTGTTTTGTTTTGTTTTTTTTAAGAAGGTACAAGAGCAAATCCCGAGGGCCCTCTGTCTCTGATTCCCATTAAAGTTTACATTATGCTCACTGGCAGTTTGTCTCAGAAGAAGTGTCCCAGGGTTTCCCCCTTGGATTTTTAAACAGCCGTATGGCAGAAAGCAAGAAAGCATGAACTCTATCTGGTCCTGGAGCTGCAGCTGTAATCAGAAGCTTTATGATGAAGTTCAGCTGGAAGAGCAAAGGCGAGGAGAAAAAAAAAACCACAAAACAAAACAAGGGAATGCCATCAAAGTCTTTCAAAGACAGAAATTCATTTTACCTTTGTCAATGACTGTGGTTTTCAAGGATAAAGATCAAAGAGATGACCGTGGGCAGAGCTATGACAAACGCCGAGATCAGTCTGTTAAACCCTAGCATTAGCGCTACAGTTAGTCTGGTGTCTAGACTAGCAGTGGGTACTCATGCCAGGTTTGGCAAACACGGCAGCAGGGCGCTTGCATCAGAGCTGTAGCAAGAAGAGGGAGGCATCCAAATTGCAGAGGGGAGGGAGCAATCGGACTCCAGCAGAGTGGAACTGGAAAAAGGAAGTTTAGGAAAAAAAACCCCAACCAACCAACAAAAAAAAAAAACCCACAAAAAAAACACCCCCAGATTATTGCCTGAGCTCAGGAAAGACAGCTGAGAAGATGCATCCCCCCTCCCGGTTTTTACATTGTGATTAATGTACACAGAAAGCTTAGATAACCGGGGGGAAGCAATGCCAAATTCTTATCAATACAGATGAGCTGGCTTCATATTCCTCCAGCCCTTTCATGTGGAAATGAGACTCCATTTGATGAGGCCAAGCCCAGGTTTGAAATAGCTCAGCTGGGATGTGCGTGTGGTGAGGGTTCAGGTGCCTGCGTGGAGAATCGCTACAGCTGGATGGAAAAGGGGACACCTTTCCCGAGGGCAGAGAGTGCCTTTAGATTCCTCGCTTTTTCTCTTCCTCCTGGGGAGGACAGAAAGCCCTTGCTCTGTGGGATAAATGCACGCTGAAGTCTGAGCTGACGGACTGTGCAAGGAGGCAAGGTGGTTTTGGCTGGTGAGGGGCCCTGGCCTGCAGGGTCTCCGTGTTCCTCCAGAGACCTCTTGCATGGGCTATTAATAATAACACCCCGCCACGTCCCAAAGGAGGAAGGTGGATAAACGAGGGGAGTACACACATGCTTACAGCAGCTCGTGTTAGTACGCTTGGGGCCAGCCCACTGCTCATGCTGCTGCCCTGGGGCACATGCATGCTTCAGGCGTGGAGGGAGAAGAAGGGAGCGACGGCATCACTCTCTGCATGTGGCACCCTGTGCCTGGCCGAGTCTGGGGCTCTCCTGGCTTGAGAATGCACACAGGATGGGGACAGGGATCAACTCTAGAAAAAATGTGTCCTGCTGGACAGCCATCATCACCATGTCAAAACTCCCTGGGATCCTTTAAACCAACTGTTTCTCATCATAGTTACATTAGCTTCTGCCAGTCATGCTGAGTTCAAAAGAAGCTGCAAACTAATGTGGGTGATCTCCAATGGGTAAAGATAGACCAGGGGAAATATTTTCGCCAACCCAGCTGTTTTCAGCTGTGTTTCATGCAGGGGCTTGCATTGCCCCTTGTCAGGAATACAGTGTAGTACTTGCTAGAAACCATTAGCTAAGACTTAGATGGGTCATACGCTATTGTCAGCTCTGCTACTGACTCACCTGCATGGCCTCGGGCGAGCTGCTTGCATATTTGTGCCTTAGTTTACCCATTGCTAATAGCAGAGATAGTAACAGTCTCACAGAGTGGTGCGAGAATTAGTTAATTAATATTTGGAAAACAGTTTGCGCCTTGACGTCTTTGTGCCTTTGTTTACCCATCAGTAATATCAGAGATAATAACTGTCTCATGGATAGGTACAAGGATTAATTAATTATTTGAAAAGCAGTTTGAGATCCTTGGATGAAAGGTGCTATGTGAGTAAAACATATCATTAAAAACATCTCCTGGTCCTCTGTGAAGTTAAAATAAAGCTGGAGCTTCTTAGTCATTTGAATAATTAAGCCATAAATACTGTTTATTTTAATCTTCCCTTTAAAAAAATAATCTAATCTAGGCAGTGATACCAGCCAAAGAATGAAAAATGTTTCAGATTCAGGAGACCTATCAATTTGAAGAGCTTGATTCTTAATTGCTTTTTGATTTCTATCAATGGAAAGTGAGAGCAATTGTAGTTACAAACGCCTGCAAAAGCACAGGGCAGCTGTGAGGATACCCACGGTTCCTCTGCGGGGTTTCAGCCTGCATATTCACATGCTACAGCAGCTGTACACTGTGCTGCACAGGCTTTCTCACACTATCCAAGCAGATGGTCCTATTTGCCTTGTTAACCAAGAGGGAGGTGTAGACTAGCCTATCTTAAAGGCATGTCAAAGCCAGCTTCCCCCCACAAAACGTGGGTGCACTGAAGCAGGGTCACAAAAGCAACTTCTCCTCCCAGGAACGGTGCCGAAGGGACAACTCAACCAAGCAAAGGTGCCCGTCATCAGCCCTTGATCCATTCAGTCTTTTGCATCCTGGGCAGCACGTCCCTCATAAAACTTGGCACCGACTGCGTGCTGTGAGCCAGTGCTGCCCTACCTGCTTCACCCAGGTCCAAGGGCAGAGAAGTCCCCGAGCAGTGCTGACTGCCACGGGAAAGGAACAGTAAGAGATGAAGTCTATATTTAAAAATCCTCTTTTATTCAGAGGTGTACATGCCAAATGTGGAAGGCCCTCTCAGTCACTTCCCTGGGGACCTACTATATATTGGGGAGTAAAATATATGCAATCGTCCCACACTTTTCCTCTTTCTCTTTCTACAAAGCACATACATGGAGAAGAGGTTTGCAGAATCAAGGTCACAGTTTTTAATTGAAGGGGGCCTCTTTTAAGGTGTAACTACCGCTGGGAACCTGCTAGCATACCAATCTGCTGCCCTGGGCACCCAAACCACCACCCCACAAGAGCCTTCCACCAGCTCAGAGGCACTTGTCTCAGCCTTTTCATGGCCTCCCACTCCCGCAGAAGATTTTGCAGCACTCTCTGAATAACCTGTGTGGGAATGTGGGGAGGAAGAAAGGGTGTAATTGCCTTCCTGAGCTCCAGCGCTTTCATTAGTTAAATGTCCTCCTGTCTTTTCCACGCTAGTCCAGCTTGTACTGAATTTTCATCAGACCAAAAGAGGCCTTTAGGGCCATTTGAAAGTAACCATCAGATAAAAGCAATTGTCATCCTCCTTATACGGCAGGCAAGGAAGCAGACACAGGTAGACTGGTCACACAGGAAGGAGAGGAGGGACCTGGTGACTCAGAGCTTTTGACTCCAAGCTGTCAGCTTTAGACGCCATTCCAGCCAAGTATAAAAGCACATGGTTATCTCTGAACTCATGAATAATCCCATTGATTTAAGCCATAAACTTCAGCATCGGGGCCTTAACCACCTGACTGTGCTCGCCAAGAGCGGATAAACAGGAGTGCAGATCTGGATAGGCCTGAGAAATTCCTCTTGACACAGAGGAATAGCAAGAAATGGTAGTTTCCCTGGTGCAGGTTTCTGTCCAAGAGAACCACCAATGGGGATGAAAAGGTGGCTTGGTCCCCGAGATGAAGGGTCCCTTGGGGATGATGTAGCTCCTGTTCAGGCCCCAGGAGCTCTCTCCATGCTGGACACAAGTGGACCATCCACCTCCCTCACAATCGCCCTGTTGGATGCACACAGGGTGCTGCTTAGCTGACTGCAGTGACATTGACCTTGGTGGTGATTCCCCAGAGCACGGTGCCCATATGATGTGATCCCAGTCCCCAGGCTTTACTGGAGGCGAACCAGGTTCCCCCGGGAGGGGAAAGGGACATTTGCATGTATGATGATACCAACTGTCCTCTCCTGACTGGGGTTTAGTGAGTTCTTTATCCCTTTGCTCACGCAGAATTGGGAAATGACCTGGTTGTGAAGGAGTCTCACCCACGAGCAGAGGCATCCCTCAAAATTCTGCAACCCAGTTCAGGATGCAGTTTACTCCCCCACAGCTGCTTTTGACCTTGCATTTCTAGCGAAGGGCTGAGAGATCAAGGGAAACAAGGAGGAAGCTGTGTTCCTGTTGTTGATGGGAGAGTGAGTGAAGCAACCTAAATTATACATGGCGTTGCGTACCAGATGGCTGGAGCGTCTCTCCCTTCTATTATGCAAAGTAATAGTTTCACAGACAAAGTAGAGGGGACCAGAGATACCAGAGCATTTAGGAAACACGTCCCATAGCTGACTGAGAAGCGTGGTTTACTTCTAGCTGGTAACATGGGGTTTTAGCTGGATGCCTGTCGTTCAATCCTTCCCCAGAGGTGAAAGGTGTCAGCTCTGCCTCTGAGAGGGAGCTGGAAGACGGTGAACCCAAACAGAACTGGGGCAGTAATTTATAATGGCAGGGTTTAGGTTTTGCAGACTGGGACAGGAGGTGGTGGTTTAAAAAAAAAGGTTCAATAAACCTGGTCAAAGCCTATTTTGCTTCTCACTTATGAGAAACTTTCAGTTCGATCCTTTGTAGCTGCGGACACTGACTCATGATCTCTCAGCTGGAGTAACGGTGGGGGTGTGTGAGCTAAATGAACCGATCCCCATTGCCTAATATGTCCAAATATTCTTCCCGTCTTGCCTCCATCTGCTGCCTCATGTCATTATGGCATGGCGACATGAAAACTGGAGGTGTGAATGGAAAACTACTTCTGCTGGCTTTAACTTAGGACAGTTCAGATATCGGTGCAATGCTTCCCTGGGAAGCAGCACGGGGCCAGATCTGGGGCTGAGGCTTCCCAGAGAGCCTCTGGTGCCCCACGCCGGCTGGCTGGAAGCCCTCTCAATCTCGAGTTTGTTTGCGGCACAGACGTACCTATCCTGAGGGTGGGGATGAGAATATTATCTCCACTTCATGACTGTACAGTTATTTCGCACAATAGTCCTAGTCCATGAGTAGAGCTCCTCAGCATAGAGATTGAGAGCACATATGGGAATGAAAATTTCTCTTGCAAGCCTTGCTAGATTGGGCCCCTTCATGCCCATGGTGCAAACCCACTGACAGGCGGGATGCACGGACTTAATTTCACTGATAATGGCATCAATCCATACACAAAATAGCCAAGTCACTCATGGCTTTGGTCTGTGCATTATGTGATCATCCGAAGGCTTTAAAAAGGGCGTTACATAGATCTCATGCCCACGTATAATTTCTGTCTTCTCTCAGATACAGCTTTCACTGTAGTACAAGATATAAAAATATGTCAAGCTTCCCTTATGGCTTTTTAATAACTGAAATCCAACTGATTAAATCTCAGGTTAGGAACGGTGCCCCTTGTTCTCACTCAGAGCTGTGGGCTATCAGCTCTTGGGCTGATTTCTGAAGCAGTTCACTCTGTCATAAAAAGTTCTTTCAGAATCAGTGGCCAATACTGGACCAAATTCAGTCCCCTTTCACTTGGCTGCAGATTCCCCTAGCACAGATGCTGGAGTTTGTAATCCACATTCAATTTTCCCCCTCTTTCATTTTTCCCTAGGAACACAAGGGGAAACAAAATCAGGGAAGGACAGAAGGGATGAAGGAGCCCTGCTTGCGCCTGGCACACTGCTTGGGGACTTGACAGCCTGACTCCTGCTCTAAGCCCTGCCTTCAGACTACTGCCTACCCTCAGGTAAATTGCATCCCAGCTTCCCCATCACTCAAATATAGTTAAACACAGCATTCATTCCATAGCGACAGGTGGAAAGTGTTACCTTGGAGCTAGGCACTTGTAATATTGCTCTTTAAGGCATGTACTCCAAAATTGAAGGCATGGGAGAACCAAGGGTTTCATAACAAAGCGTGGAAAAGCCCCAACAAATATTGTCTCAAACCCTCCCTTTCAGGCCACACCCAAAAAGCAAGTGAGACTGTAATGGACAAACCCTCCCGTGGCAGCGGGCCGATCAGCCAGAGCGCCCTTCGCCGAGTCCCAACCTATTTCACACCATGCGAAATCACTGCAGGAAAAGGCTGACAGGGTTCAGACAATTCATGGCACTGTACCTTTGCTCACGACAGTAACGCCAGCCAATTGCTAGCGTCTCAGTGTCTGGCCAAAGCGGATGGCAGACAGCTGTCTGAAGCTGGGACCTGGGAAAATGGGGATAACATCAGGAAAAAAACAAAAACATCTTACATACCTACTACTCCCATCTCATCCCGCTCTGGGGAGATGCCTACTCGCCATGGACTGAGTCAGTGCCTAGTGTTGTGGTCCTTTGGCACTCCGCAGGACTACTGCGTGCTTGCAGACTTGGGGCTGTTGGCACACCTTGTCCTATCTGCTGCGTGCAAGGACTTCACAGCCAACGCTGCGAGCCAGCGGCTTGGCTGTTTCCACCCTGTTTTGGCCTACCTGCGTGTGTGAGCGAACACACAGCCTCTCCAGTGGGTCAGCGGGTCAGGATGGAGCAACAGCCCCTACTTGGGAGTATTTGGTGGCTCCTTTGAAAAATCTCCCTGGACTTTTATTGGATCTTAGGATACCACAAAGTATCTGCCTGGATCTGGGCTTTGATTCTAGGGCCTTTCCCTCAGAGACCACAACTGACAACTCTCCTCAGGGAGAGGGAGGAATGGGGCAGTGGTTGTGTTTTGAGGGTGGGGAGAGGGAAAGGCTGTTTGAGGCCACTGTGTGTACAGGGGAGCTGCAGGGCTGGTGAGGATGATCAGGAATCATCTTAGTTCTTCTCCCCTGGGTTGCTAACTCCATCTGGGGGACCATCACTCCTGGCTCTTCCATTGCCCCCCTCCTCAGGTCTCACATTCCTGGCTCTCCTCACCCAGCTGTGTCACCCCAGCTCTACCCCAACCTCCCCACCACTCCCCAGGCAAGTCATGGCTCTTCAGCTGTGGTGCAGCAAAATTCAATTTTGTCTACGTGGCTGAGAAACGTTGGCTCTTCATAAAAATGCCAGCTCGCCTGCAGGGAACAAGGTGGAAGCTAGGCCGCGTTGAGGCCTTTTATTTTCTGCAAAAGCATGTTTGCAAGACACTGGTGGAGAGCACTATGCAGATGAGCAACACTGTGGAAGGCAGGGCCAGCTTCCCAGCGGGGGGAAAATGGGGTAGATCAAATAGTTACCCAGATTTCCATCAGCTGTGGGGCTGGCCAGGTGACAGTTAGGTAGGCTTGCCATTTTGCGTGGATGGCTCACCTCTTTGCCAGCTGTAATAAACACGGGCGCTTGATGCCAACAGAGCTGGGCTGAGCTTCACCAACAGATGCGTTTTCTTCCCCACTGGCTCTGTTGGTGCGAGTGGCCTCATCCCTGAAAAATAAGCACAGGAAGAGAAGCTGAAATTGCCAAGTGGGAATCCAGTTTGTATTCATGCTGAGAGCTGGCCAAAGAAGGAGAAAACATCCATCTCAAAAGGGTTTTCAAGATTTGGACATTTGGCTTCATCTTTCACTATGTTCAAACATGATCTGTCAACTCCCATCAAGAAAAACAAGAGGGAGAATAGCCTAGCCTTTCAAAGTCAGTGCTGCTGTGGTGAGAAAGTTCATGAAGCACATGGGAGAAGAAAGATTAGTGTGAACCCATGACTTGAACACAAATCTACACCCCGTAACCAAATATTGTGGGGTTCCTTTCTCTCTTGTGGTGCTAAGAAATTCTGGCCAGAATATTAGAAAGTGAAATGCAAAAAAAGCTCTTAAAAGCAATAATAATCCTCCCACCAAAATTAAAGCTAAATTGTGGAACTTCCACCTTCCTCAACTGTGTATGTTTTGTGTTTGAGAAAATTCATGGTAGAGTGTAAAGATTTTACCTGTCTGAGCTTTGGATGGTTTCATTATTAGCAGGCCACAAATGAATTAGGTGGATGATGCAAAAATGACTGCCAATAAAATATTTACACGGATTCTTCACTCTGTGTGAAACATCTTTTATATATATGTATATATGTATATACTATAAATAATAGAAATGATGCTCATATTTTACACTAGGGATGTAAACACTGGTCCCAACAGCAGTGGCAAACGAACCACTCACATTTTTTGATTGCATAATTTGCCTAGAGGATGGATACATAATTACACTATAATTAAGTATAATAAACAGAGAAAATGATTTGAGAAGGAAAAATTATCACAGCCTCAACCACATCAGCCAGAAGCTCTCTTCTAATTAAGTTATTTTATTAAACAAAATGTTTTTAAGGTGGGTCCCCTTTGAAAATGTACATTATAGCGCATGTAACGTAATTTACTTTATAAGTAAAACATGGCTTATGTATGGACAGACCATATCTGATAGGATTCATGAAATACACAGCCACTGGGTCCAGTCCAGCCAGGTGCTGAGTCCCTCACACCCTTGGTCCAAGGAGCAGAACCCTGAGTGCTGCTCTGGGAAATTGCAGCACCGTATAGATCAGCCTTTTGTTTGCGCTCACTGATGGCCTCTTTTTATGTTACTTTTTTTTTCTGATTTAAATGAAGACATGCTAGCAGGTAATTCTGATGTTGTCATCCTGTAGTGATACAGTAGAGGCAAAGGACAAGAAAAGAGGTAGCTCAGGCTAGCCCAGATAGCTCATACTGTTTGAAGTTGAGAGTCTTAAAACACTAGTCCCTCTCAAATGCTTTTATTCTCACTAACTCTGCTCAACGTTTGGCAAGATGTGAAGGTGGAGTTGTCTTCTATGTTACCGTGGCTGAAGAAATCCAAAACACTGGTTCACAAACGCTAGGACTCAGGAAGACCACATAATCTGCTACCTCACGTGACAAGGGCCATCGGGCACCCTCCAGTTCATTCCTCTTAGAACTACAGCTGATTTTTTTAAACACCTGCCCCCAGCCGCTCGGGAACCACAGGAGCTATTACAGAAGGCTTAGGATATTATTCTGAAGTTAGTTACTGCTCCTATTCTCCCTCCCCACAAAGAGTAAAAGAAGTTCAGCTTTAAGTTTCAGCCATAAGATTTCTGTATACATCTGTCTCATTTCCACATTTCTCTTCCTCTTAAGAGTCCTTAGAGATTGTGATCAAGCCATCCCTTAGCCTCTCTTCTGTAAGCTCATTAGCTCACGCTGCCTGATACACATCTCTGCTGGTTTCCTGGCTCTTCAAGGCTCCTACAACCTTGCAATGTTCTTTGGAAAGATCTCTGTACATCAGTGACCTGTTTTCTTAACTATTTACTTTCTTCTGCAGTTCCGGAGTCACTTGTAAGGTTTATTTGCAATGATTTAGGTTTTCTTTCAGGTCATGGTGAAAAATAGCATAACTTCAGTAATACACCCCTCTGGTATCTGCCAGGGATGAGATCTAAGAATAGACTTACATCCAACATAGGAGAAAACATCCCTGTCCAAGGAAAATCCAGGGAAAAAAGAAACTGTATCCTAAAATATCACTTGTCCACAGCAGTACAAGGTCCTTGATTTTCAAGATGTTTCACATTATGTTGTGAGAACATCTCCGAATGCTCAATGGAGATGTATTTCTCTAGCTCTGTCTACTGCATGCACAGCTTATTGGGTAGCGGAGAGAACAGTGTGGTGGTCAAGAGGAATCTTCTCTTGTTTAGAGTTTTCCACTCTTAAATGTTTGCAGACCTTTGAACCACAAAATGCTGTAGATTATTGACGAGATTATCGATGTGTGTGGTGACTGCTTCCAGGGTGCCCCAGGCAGGACACGTAGGTCATCATGGGTCTGTGTACTCCTGATGACTACTTCAGTTTCTCTCCTAATCCCACGCGTTTTCAGTTGTATAGTGACCTGATTTCAACTAGGAGCTTCCATGAGAAATCACATGGCAATCACAGACATTGTAAACTCAAGCCAAAGAGTCATTTTCAAATGCTTGGCAAACACTAGACCACAGAAACTCAATGTGTCGTAAGATTCCGCTTGGTCCCATCATCATGGGTGGGAAAAAGGAGGAGGATTATCCTTAGACCTCAAAGTGTTTTATGAAGGGAGGCAAATGCTGCTATTCCCATTTATTGGATAGGGCAACGGCAAGTTGAGACTTGCATGAAGTCACCCAATTAATCAGCCAGAAAACTGCCACTGAAACCCATATTCTGGTCTAAACAGGTTCTCAGACTGCCCTCATCACTGTAATATCTGAGTACCCTCCAGTAGTACATTAGGAGAACTTGGGCATGCCTACACTGGCCGATGCAAACAGCTGCCTGTCAATCCAGCCCCCTTCTCAGCCAACTGGACAAAAGCCATCTCCAGACTGAAGCTGTGTAGCCACGTTAACACCCTCCTGAGCCCAGACGTATGAACCCCACCACAAGTCAAGGTGAAAGCTCAACCCACCACCACTCTAAGTCAGCTCTGTGGCTTCCAGGGTGCATCTTGCTTATGGGGCATGGACAAAGCAGATGCGAGACTGTCTCTGAGAGTAGACAGACCTTTCTTTATTCTAAATCCATTTTCATCATCGATAGTGCTCCTCAGCGTATTTCCTTATGCTTCAGTTCTCCCTGAGCTATTGAGACAGGGCACAAACATGTTGGTTACCTGGTTACAGCCTTATAGCTCCTTTGAGGAAAGATCTGGAAGATGACAGTTTGAACAGAGATATTTTGGATATGCTGCCATAAAGAAAGAAAATCTCAAAAATATATTTAGTAAGTCAGGAAAAAGGAAAGAGAAAGAAAGCATCCCCTTAAACTCAAGATCTACTTGTCATGAGCAAGAGTACTAAAAAATTGGTAACTTAACGACCTGAAGGAAGAGTAGCTGTTAGCACAGGGCATCGTACTGGCAAAGCTCCTATACATCACAACAATAATTCTCTCCAGACTTCCCGTCCAAGGCATGAGGAAACATCAGTGCATTTAGCCTCAACTCCCTGGCAGGTGGTATCACTTCGTCATGAGAGGCAGGGATTTGACATGGTGATGAGAAGGCTGTCCTTTGTAGCAGCTACAAAAGCCCCATGTGATCCAGTAGGTCTGATGTAGAGCTGAAGAAATAAGTCCTGCTTCAAGGAAGCTAAAAATCCCAAGGTGCCCTGAGACCTTGTCGGGGACTACTCATGCTCCCAGGTTTAGAAATCCTTTGAGGGTTGCTAAGTTCATAGGAACCACTCCTAGCTCTGGAAGTCCCCGCGCCTTGAATGGTTAGTGGCTGGGAAAGCACAGTGTGGATGTGTCCAGCTCTGCTCACTCTGATTTTGCTTTCCTCCCCCAGACCCTACTTCTGCCATCAATGGGCCATCAGGCAAGGTGGGCTTTGATCCGGAGCAGCCCAGCTGCTCTGATGCTCTTGCCTGTTTTGGGATCCAAATCTCCACTGGCAGGGATCCAGCGGCCACACCAGATCGTCACCCTTTGCCTGAGGAAGCCAGGGCAGCGTGTAGGCGGCAGCGTTTCTTTGCAACTTTGCATTTCTTGGACTTCTGTGCAAAGCCCTGAACGGTGAACGTACGCTTCATGCATATGCAGAAAGGGCACAGACGCTGCTTGAAAAAAACGGACCTGGTTAACTTGGCTACAGTCATCCAGGAAGTTTGTGGCAGAGCTGCAAATAAAATCCAGACATTTTGCCTTTCGGGCCTGTGTCTTCACAACAACACTGTTCTTCCTCTGGGCATCTGGGCTTGTCTTATCGGGACGCGCTGCTCAGCATGTCTCCTTAAAGGGGAAGAGTGCTGGGAAAGCCACGCTTGAATTCTTTAGAGAAAATGACACCACCTACATAGGAAAACCCCATAGCTTTTTGCAATTATTGCCATGCATGTATATCTTTCCCTCCCTTTGTGATCTTTACCACTTCCTCACCATATGTACGAGGCCTGATCCCGATGAAAATAGTCATGGTTCCAGAAGTGCCACTCAGATGATGTTGATTTACCTCCACAAAGGATGTGGCCCGATGCTTTTGGCCACATTTTTCTGCAGGCAGCCCATTACATCTCTCTCTCCCTCACCCAGAAAGCTGAGGGAAGTTGTGTGACAATAACCTTGCTCAATTTCACCTGGCCCACCCAGGGAATAGCTATTTCTGGATGGACATGGAAAACCCAAGCCTTATCCCTTTAATCTAACATCTCATGCATGTTGCTAAGCCTAATGTTTAATTTGAAAAAAACCAACCTGAAAATAGCATTAAAGGAAGCAGAGGATTTGAACAGCACTATATTTTTAAGATAGTCTTTCTGGAAAACACTATATTTAAAAACTGACCCTTTTACCATGAGGTTTCTGAAACTATAGAGCCATCCCAAGCTTCCTGTGAGATAAGGCTTGTAATTTGGAACTGAGTAATGGAGTATAAACACAATTGGCTTTGTATTAAGAGGCAATGTGTAATCATCTGGCAGTGTCATATTGCTCCCACTCCAGAGTGGTTTGGGGCTATTTGTGCTGAAAATTAAAGATAAAAGCAACACGATGATGAAGGTGGCTCATCCTCCATGCCTGACAGAAGGATGGTGTCTCAGGGTCCAAATCTCCCTGGAGCTTTGGAGAAAAAAAACTACTTTCGAGCATTTATGGTCCCGTCTCCCCCACTTGCAGGACTCTTGATTTAATGTGTAAGTCTGCAACTTTAAGTGTTTGGAAGGGCAGCTGTTGAGCTGTGGTGGGCAGAGGTGGACATTGTGACCTCCTCTTAACTGAAGTGACACAAACTCAAGACTATTTTAACAAGAAGATCTTATTCCTTCATATTCACTTGACATATTTCTATTAAAGGGATGGCAAAAACAGAGAGAGAAACACAGGAGTTTCCGTGGTGGTTTTATGCCAAGCATAAATATCTGTGTAGGAGCCTTTCAGACCTCTTTGCACTCCCGGAGCAAGGACCAGATCTGGCCTAGGTTTTTTAATTTTCTTCCAATTTGTTGGCGTGAAATCTGACAGCCGGGCAGATGTGTCCGCCTTGATCTTTGGTGTGGATCTCCTGTTGCGCTCTCCTCTGTTTTTCCAGGCCTCAATAGGGGAAAGTGAAATTGCTGTCCAGAAACATTAATCACAGCATCTCAGATATGTAAATTCTCAAGAGTTTTCCTCCTGGAGCACTGGAAGGCTTTGACCCTTTTTCAAAAGTGGGTATAAAGCATATATACATAAGGAAAGCACACATACTTGTAGCATCTGCAAAAACATATGGCAGTTTCACATCCCACTAACCAGTTTCCTGGATTGAATACATATAAGTGCAGGCTTTGTGAGAACCAGCAGTTTTTGGATGCTGGGTTTCTCATCCCTTAACCGCAGTCCTTCCTTGACTGTGAGAGATACCATTTCCCTCTTAACTTGGCAAGTTACTGCACAGAGTCTTTCTGGATCCTTATTCTTGTTTTGCCTTTTTTGCAGGTGAAGCTACTCTCAGGCTGCCCTGACAATCTCTTTACCCATCTTTCCATTGCAAGCAGAGGTGCTGTGTTATCTCTGCTTAATCCTGAATGGCGAAGAGCAACCATTGCCAGGACCAGTGATTACACTTCAGGTATCTTGGAATTTTGCTGGGCTGCAAATCTACAGAGCTCATTGCAAATTTTTCCATCTAAATCTTTTTTTAAATGAAAGACTCCGTTTTGCCAAAGGATCTGTTTTCCCTAAATATACTTTTTTGAAGCAGAACATCTAAAACTTTTGGCTGTTGTTTCTGACAACAGTATCGTTTTTCCTGTCTTATCAATGTTCTCTGTGCAAGCATACCTACCTATCAGCATGTTTTCCATTTTAGCAACCAAACTTGAGTCCAACATGCCTTCTGCTACTGCCGCCAAAGTGATAAACCTTGAAGAATGGATTTAAGCAAACGCATGTAGGTATGGAGAGACCGTCCTGCATCTTTCTGTGCCCATACCTACACCACTCCTGTTGTACGTTAGTTTAAACTCTTGTAAACTCCCAGTGATGGAGATCCCAAAGCCTCTCTGTGCCATCATTTCCATGATCTCCTTCTCTTTATGGATAGAGCTTTCCTAAACTCTCACCTCCTCTGTGTTGCTGCAAAAAAAGCCAACTAGATTTTGTCCTTTCCCATGCAAACAGACCCAGTGATCACTGTACCCTTTTACCATACCCCTTTCAGCTACTGTCTTCACACGTGAAGTCTCTCATAGCTGCCCTCAGTCTTTCCTAGACTAAACAAATCCAATAAAAAAAAAAAATTCCTTACAGGTCATATTTCTTGAAACCTCTTATCAGTCCTGTTGCTCTCCTCCAGACTTCCTCCTGTGTTTACATCTTTCTTTAAAGCATGGAGTGTATGGAGTGCAGATCTGTGGTCTGGGCCTCTCCAGCACCAGAATGACCTCTACACAAAGGCTGCTCTTAGTACCTCTTCTAATAACAAGTATTTTTCTGGCCACAGCATTACACGACAGACTGAGATTTGAGCTTGCCCTCTACCATCTCCCCTGGTGTATTGCCAGTACCATGACCTGGTTCCTCATGTGTATTTTAATTATGCACTTTCCTTTTCACATAAGACTATTTCTAAAGTTTATTCAGACCATTTAAAATCAGTCCTCCTCCCCTCCCAAAGTTGGGGTCTCCCAGCCTATTTTGTTGTTTTAACCTACTGTAAGAGCTCTGTCTGCTCCACCATCCAAACTGTTAACAGAGATTTAAATGAGTCGTGACCAGTGCAGACTTCTGTTGATGGTCCTCTCACTTTGACAGTGACTCACGCATGCCTAATCTTCAAGGATGTTATTCCAATCAACAGTTGAAAAATAGCAATTATTTCTGTCGGATAGATATCATCTCTGATACCAACAGTTGTCCAAAGGAGATCTGAAGCCAAGAGCGATACCAGTGAATAATAGGTGAATACCTACTCATCGCCTGTACCGAGAAACAGGCTTGAGTACCAAGCCCTGAAACTACACTCTCTCCTTTTTTTTATAAGTGGACGGCAGCAAAGCGGGATTATTCATAGTTCTAAAAGCAGGATGGGCACATCAATATGGCCCTAAAGCCAAGATGATGAGCTAATCAACTTTGTATTGTTAGAAGAGTCCCCACCTACGCTTTCACACAAAGGGCTGATTAACTCACAGGTATGCAAAACTCTGGGAGGATGCCATCTTTCATCGCTACCAGAAGATGTTTAATATATGTTAAGTTGCCAACAATTAAGTGTTTGTGTGTGTGTGTGTACACACGCGCACAGCCGCTTGCTCGGGTCCCAGGAGCCGCACACTGTGTTGCTCTAATCCGCCGTGCTGGGGCAAAGCCCTGCACTGGGCACGGCTCTGCTGCTGTGTGCTCAGCTGCGTCGTGGGGCCCTGCTCCCACCTTCACAGCCCAAAGGAAGCAGATTTTAACATGCTCAAATAAGGAGCAGGACTGTAAGTGCACATAGCAGCTTATTACTGCTGAGGCTGGTGGGTGTGATTCCCATTCCCAACCAGAAGCAATGATGTGAAGTATTGGCTTGAAGTTTGGAGGTGCTTAGCATCACCTCCCCACCGCCACCCCACAGGATGCACGTGGGTGCAGCACTTTTCTCAATAAATGCTGGTTTTACATTGCTTCCAATGTCACCTCTGTGAAAAGTGCTGCATGGCCCAAAATGGAAACAAGCAGGATGGGAGGTACTGGGAAGGAAAGTTCTTTGAAGGAACACATTCCCCTCTTCTTCTGGTAGTGAATCTGTGCTGTCCAGAGGACTAATACATGCTGAGGCAGCACACAGCCCATTGTTTGCAGACTACCGACAATATATTTGTCCCCTTTCAATGTCCATCAGCAGTTCTCAAAGTGCAACAAGCTAGAATGATCTCCTTGTGTCACAGATTTATGTCAGAAAGAAATAAAGAATGATTTGAGGAACCCTCCCTACTATGAGAAAAAAGAAAGTCAGTAATACAGGCTATCTTCCAATGGCTTACCTTATCTCATGCACGTAGGAAGTAATGTCTTCTCACTGTCTTTTTCTGCACTCTTCTTTCATGCTCCTTGCTGAAGATTTGCAGGATGTCAGGAGTGCCCTATGCTCCCCATTAGCTTAACAGTTATCTGGGAAAGAATGTGACCAAAAAAGTCAAGCATTGAAATGTGCTTTTGCCAAATATATAACAATATACACTTCCCAATATGTTTTCTGACTATAGTGCGTAAGCAGTAGAAGACACAGGAGTGCATCACAAAAATGTGTGCTTGTAAATAGAAGAGCTTCCTTTTGTCTTGCTTATTCAGGGAGACATGAGCTGTTATAGTATAGAGGATTTTTTCATTTGGGCCACCTGTCTTTTAAGGAGTGGAGATGCTGAGGGTGTCACCTGCACCTCCTCTTCCCAGGAATATGTGCGATGAGGGCTGGTTGGATGTTTGGGATGTTGGGCAAATCAAGCCCCTAAGGAACTGAGTGTCAATTCATGCCCTACAACTTGTGGGGAGAAATTATCCCAGAATAAATTTTGTCTGTTGCTGACAATAAGTAACTGGCTAAATCCCAAATGGTTACATCCCTGTAGAGCTTTGCTGGCTTCAGAGAAGCAGTTACAGCTGGATCTGTTGGAGTCCAGCACAGGCCCTCCACGCAGTGGGAGCTCCCAGCCCCAACCCAACCATGACTGCTCCTTCAGACGGACCATGACCTCTCCATCACTGGCTGCCGTTCGCAGCACGGCACATCAAGTGAGGCAAAGGGGGAGTTTGCGGAGGCAGGCAGCTCCCTTTGCTTCCTCTGGCTGGTGCTTGTGCTTAATACAGAGCGTTTTTGCTTTATAGAAGTCTTTGCACCAAATGACTTTGTCCTAATCGCTGCGCTACCCCGGTTATCGCCCGCACAAACATTCCCTTCAGATCAACATACCAGCTGGGCCAGAAATCACACAATTGATGTTTTGGTTTCCACTGCCTTATCTAAATCCAGTTACTGCTCAAAATGAGACTAAGTCAACAGACTTAATTGAATGAAAAGGCTGTGAGACAACCTAGAGATTTGTGGCTGCATATGTCCGTGCATGAGTTAATCGCTAAGCAAACACTTCACAACAAACAGAGCTGGGCTGAGCAGGATCGGTTTTTCTGCGGCCTGGAAGCTCCCGACACGCTGGGGTTGTGCGAGGCATTGTTGGGGCTGGCAGGAGGATTTGAGCAGCACTGCAAACAATGTACCGCCACAGAGAAAAGCTGGGGATGGACAATGGAGCAGGCCATGAACAAACACTTCTGCTTGCTGCCTAGATCGGGAGATAGCAGAGACCCTGTAGTAGGGGCCAAAAATAATTGCTCCCCTGTAATTGTTGCTGTCTGGGTATGTGAAGTAGCCCTGCTGGCACCCAATAGCTGGAGTAGGGAGTTGCTTGATGTCCTTAGCTCATTTCTGGGGAGGCAGCTGCCAAACTCCAGATGTCCCCAGCTGGTAGCTCTTGGGGACATCACAGGTTTTTCCCGGCTGTACAGCCATGGCATTCCTCCTGGCTCTGTAGTTCAGGAGAGAAAGTTATAAACTAAATATGTGGGAACAGCCACACTGGGCCAGACCACTGCTCTGCCTCGCCTCTCTTCTTGTCATCAACGGAGGCCATAGCAGACTCTGAGGAGAGACCATTAAAACCTGTGTAGGGTCATAGCCAGGATCTAATCCCCACTTGACAGTGCTGCACAAAACTTCTCCAGAGCTGCAGGAGTAAAAGGGCAAAGCCTTGCCCTGCAGCTGCAACTTGCCCTGGCAAAATCTGTGCCTCTCCTTTTTCTACCACCTGCTCAGTTCAGAGGCCCTGTGTTGGTACCTGGTGCAGCTGCTGTTTAGGTTGGCTGCAGTGGAAATGCTCAGGGTCATGCCAATGGTTCATCTTAGCCATTGCAAGAAGGGAGGCTGAAGCTGCAAACCTCCTAAAATAGTCATTAAATATCTTCTAATACGAGATGACTCACATAGTTTCCTGGCTGGTAGGACTCCATCAGGTGATGGAGAACCTGAATCAGGTTCTTCAGTAAGCAATGACAGCCTTACGGACACCTAAAGGCGGCTTTGCCATGAGCAGTATAAAGACAGAGCCTCACCATCTTAGCTGGGGGGTTGAACATGATTTTGTCTGGAAAAATTCATCCCACACTACAGAGAGACACCACGCCTTGCACAGGCCACCCGGTTGTCACCACACTCTAGCTTGGGGCTGGGACATCTGGCTGTAAAAATACAACTGTGGTGGTGTCCCCTAAACAAAAGAGGGTACTGAAGTCAGCTAGATCCTTCCTCCCTAAGGAGGCCACAGACACCGCCATTATATTTGCAACCCATTTGACAGTTCCTGCCCTTTGGCGTGCCGTACAAGCAGACAGGACAACTTTTCCAGCAAAGCCAGGAAAGATGGGAAAGATGATTAGCTTAGTGATCAGGTGCTGCACAGCCAGTGCTACGCAACGTCAAAAGAAACTGCTGCTGAATGCCCAGGTTTCAGGATACAACAATAACACACAGCACTATATTTCATTCCTTTAACAAGTGCTGAATGTGCAAAGGCTCCTTTCCCAGCTTCTGTCTCCGTCTTGGAAGCTGGGGAAGAGCTGTGTGTGTATAATTATTTTCAGATGCCATCCACTTTATTGATTATCTGAGCGGGATGCCCAAATAATGGCAGCTAATGCCAGGAGCAGAGGTTGAATGAAGCTCGCTCCCTTTTGGGAAAAGCAGAAATAAAACCGCCATATGAATGGGTCATTGAAAACAGGCTGGAATATATTCCCTATAGTCATTCCGAAAGTTCAAGGGCAGGGGAAAAGAAAAAAAAATAGAAGCTGTCTCTGCATTTACTAAACTTCTAATATCTGAAAATGCTTAAAAAAACATACATGCACTTTTTTTCATACAATCATGGAAAAACACACTAAGCTTTTGACTCAATGGTTTTGTTTTTCCAGTGAGTCCCTTCCAGGTTCCACGCGCCATCTCATAGTCACGTCTGCTGGGTGAGCTTCGAGCTAACAAACTTTAGAAGAGCTCTCTGTGATTTTGCCACATCGGGTTTCAAGTATCGGCTTGCTGGAAGTGCAGTGGAGAGGGAGGAGGGAGGGAAGTGGTGTGAGCTTTGCCAACACACCTGCACAAGCTTTGGGCTCTCCTGGACACTCTGTGCGCTAATGATGTATAACCTGTAGAGCCTGGCAACACGCTCGCTGAAGACTATAACAGACAGACTGTGCATGCCTCTGATTTCTAATTTCTTAAAACAAGTAATAAACCGCCCCGCTCCCCTAACCCTGTGCTGTAGGTAAATGTGTAGGATGGAAACTGAGATGTGCTCAGCTGGGCAGAGCTTCTACCAAGGTAAGGAACAAATGACAATTTAATTATGGTATTTTAGGTCCGTGTAATTCCTCTTCTAAAGCGAAAGGGAGGAAAAAAGCTAAAAGAAAGAGTTCATTTCAAGCTCCAATGTTCTGCTAATTTTTCTTTTGACTATTAGAGATGCAGCTGGATTCTATTTCTAATCCACTTTCAAATTTGCTTGTATTAAAATCCCAGATCTCTGCTGTGTTTTCAAGTTGAAGCATGCGTAGTAGCCAAGGCTTATATTGCAATTTCTGGAGTTATGGAATGATGAGCTCCAATGGAGGAAAGTGTGCTGTATGCCTGAGTCCCAGGGGGGAAAAAAAGGTTGGCATCAGTGTTATTTGGAATTAGAACTCACTTGTAGAATAAATAGCCTTGAAGTTAATACACTGGGCTACATTTTACATTTGGTTCCACCCACTGGAACTGGCAGGTATGGAAGAGCAAAGGCTGCCATGGTGGAGAGTTAGGAATGGGAAATGCTATTTAATTATATAGCCTGGATATTTTTGAACTTTCGTCTGGAATTTAAAAGTTCTCCCATTAGTTTGGGGCTTATTTTAATAAGAAATTCACTTTCTGACTAAAATAGCACAGTAAGACTGCCCTTTGCTTTGAAATACCTGTGCTTTCTCTGTTCCTACCTGAATCCCAGTCTAAAAGCTGATATTTCTCCTCTGGTATCCTGTTTATGTCTAAATCCAATAGCATTGTCTTGTTAGGCTTTGCCACCTGGAAAACACCATAACTCACGTGAAGTTATGAATCCCCATATTCTCTGGGCTTTCATATCTGCCATGACAATTCCCAGCCACTGGCAGGTGAAGCCAGCCAGCACTTATGGAAAGTGAACAGACATTTCCAGTAGCGGGACATGATTATGATATAATTGCAGCAGTTTACGTTGACATCCAAGTAGACAGATACAAGCCAAAAATTGGAATAACGCTCCACCCATCTACCACCCAAATGTAAACAAGCCAGCATGGTTAAAAAGAGGACTAGAAGACAGGGCTCAGGCGTTCTCCTTCAGCTGTGTTACGGTACAGTTGCCAAGTTGCCACACAACCTTCCTGCCAGGCAATTTATCCAGCCGTTGAACTGACCCTTACCTCGCACAAAAAGTTCAGCAGCTTCTTTCAGTATCAGCTTCTTTCTAAACGGGGCTACAAGCGCATTATTGTCAGTAAGAGCAAGAGACTGTGTTTTGGAGATTTGGTGTTGTAGGGTCACGACTTAAACCCGTTAAGTACCTAAAATCCAGCTCAGCCTGAGCCATGATTGGCGCTGTTGTAGTTGTGTACACGTTGCTGCCAGCGTGGATAAGGGCATACCTGCAAAGGGGAATGAGGTCTCTATGAGCACAGCTGGAGCTGGAGGTGAATGAGATGATAGCTTTTGACAAAAGACTGGGTAGTGGCTCCTTTGCTGATGGATGATTGAAAATCCAGAGGTGGGCTGGGAGGAGCTTGATGTGACATCAAGGGAAACTGGGGTAGGTCTTCAGTTGAAATAAATCGATGTAACGGTCCTGATGCTGAGCAAAATCTGCTAGTTTACACTGGCTTTGTGAACTCTGCACCTTTCAGAGCAGTTTCTTGCAGGAGAAAGACAAAGTTTTTTCTTTCAGCAGTAATAGAGTCAATAGCACTCTACTGTGAAGATTTCCCTCATTGACAGAAAAAGAGTGAACAAAGCTATCTGTGTTTGGGTAGGGGTGGTCCTGAGAAGAGCCTTGAAATTACCCTTATAACTTCCTTGTCTGTCTCTAAGTTGGCCTAAATTAGACTAAATTAAACTATTCCCCAAATTACATTTCCAATAAATTCACTTGCTGTTCGTTGATGCACCTTCGTGTGCAATGGTCAATCTATTCCTCCTGATAGTGTCACCAGGAGAAAACGGGTGCTGCTCAGCTTCACATTCTCACTCCTAAACACGAGACCGGCTTAGCCTGAGTATGGCGTGTGTCTGCATCTCTGGATATCACAAGCATCCTCAAATGGGCTGGGTAAAAGGAAGGTCTGGTGGAGGCTGGGGCAGTTTGTACTAGCAGAAGATCTGGCCTGTGAACGCTTGCACCTGTGGTGTGAGGACAAATAAAGGCCCGTGCTCCAAAGCATGGTGAGCTCCCAGTCTCTTAAGCTGTATGAAATCCCATTTCCTTTCTACTTGTGCTAAATGTAAAAACAGAAATAAAGACACGCACCTAAATAAACAGAAAAGCACAGACAGCATAAGGGGAGGGAGGTCCTACTAGAGGTCATACGCCAGCCAGTACAGAAAGATGTTTTCTATTTGTGGTCCTTTGTGTGAGACCTTGCCATATCACGTGGATGAGAATGTGAGTGGGAGACTTGTTGGACAACGCTGGTTTTATAAATGTCTCACGATTGCAGAAACACCTGCTTTACATTATTTTTCTAGCTGGTCCACAACAAAATTCCTCCCTGGTCAACATTTCTCAGCAGGTCTCATTTCTTCCTTCTCTGTGGATGGCTCAAGTCACTGGTTTCTAAATCCTGGGCCATCACAACATCGCACCCGAATCTCCTTGAGTTGAGAGGGAATACGGAAGGCAGAAAGGCACTTATGCACAGAATCATGCCAAAACGTTGGCTAGAGGACCAAAACCGCATGAGACTGCTTACCATCAGGTGGGGGAAGGGGGGCAGGAGGGTCACCCAGGCCAGATGGATGGATCTGTAAGACCCATCTGTTTTCACCATGAAAACCTCACAGCCCACACCTATGCAACGCACACCACTCCAGCCACCACAAGTTATTACTCTTGGTCTCCACCGCTTCCTGCAAAGCTGTAACGGGTCTGAAACAGTGTCCAATGAAACCAAAGGGAGCCTTTCCATTAACTCAATGGGCTCTGGATCAGGCCCAACATCTGTTTGGCCCTCTCTGTGCACAGCGCAGCCAATTTATTCTTTATCCATTCCTGGGCCTCTCTCTCCAATACCATCCATATTTTTCCTACTTATGGTTGTCATTAGCCACACTAAGCACCACCCCCAGAAAGAGACCATCCCCACCCCTTCGGCAGCCAAGCCCCTGGCGTGGCATGGCTATGAGTGCTGCCCTGACCCCTTATCATTCCAGCGAGGTAACAGTCTCTCCTTCCTCCTTGTTCATGTTTCCATGCCACCCCTTCAACCTGCCAAGCTCTTCCTACTCTTCTCTTCCCACCAAGGACAGAGCTGATTGTGCTGTCTGTTGTATTGTAAACCTGATCAAGAATCAACGCAAAAACCAAACAGAAAGGTCCAAGAGCCTGTAAGACACCTGAAGAGCACTGTCAGACCAGGAACAGGCTCTCTGAACAGACATTTCCCACCTTGGTTGATGACAACCCAGGCAGTGACTTCCCTGGCGATTCAGAGTATGAGAGAGAATAGCCAATGGGCAGCTCCATAGTCTTATATTGGGGTCCAGAGGTAGAATAAGAGACCTGGCAATAATTCTCCAAACTGGCTGTATAAGACCATCCCTGTGTCTCCTCAAGTGTCTATATATACATTGTGCCAGTTCACAGCCCTTCAGTTTCCAACCACTCCCCACTAAATTTATGATTCACATTACAGAGACTTTGATGGGACCAGGCACAGGTCTTCTCTAGGTCCCATGCTGACAGCAGTAGCACTGGCCCATGAGACACCATCCATTCGCTGAGCAATACACAATATTAATTACTTTATGACTTTGCTGAGCCCTTAGATTCCAGGGTCCTTTTTTTACCTGTCACACATGGATCCCCATGCCATGAAATGCATGTCATTGCTAAGCAGAGCAATAGCCTTCGTTGAGAAGCCAAGCAGCTTCCTACAGCAGAAAATCAGGTCTCCAGTGTTAAGTCTATAGATTCTTCCAGACATAGAGCTGCAGATTCATTTTGAGTACTACTATTGTATAAGTGAGAATCTCATACAAAAATACCCCCTCGACATACCCCAAAATCACATAGGTTTGAAAATGCGAGCATGATGTCTGAGGCCAGATGTGTGGACTGGCAGGCTGCTGGCACTGTGCAGAGACACATCTGCATGTCAGGTAGTTACTCATCCCTACATACTTCCCTGATAAAATCTGGATTGCCTAAAGCTGGTATTTTCACTCCAGTTTCCTTATCAAGGTATTTACCACCTCCTGTCTGTGCCTTGCAGGCTGAGGGTGTTAAATGCTCCCTTACCCTCTCTGCGGTACAGTGAGCTCAAGCATGTAGGTGCTGCTGTACGGGATGGGATTTCTAAACCCACTGGAGCACACAGTGGGTGGCTGCTGGCCTGGGCTTGATAGGATCTCACCCTGTTTGTACCTGGGATGTTGCTCTTATGATCCTCACGCTGGCTTTCTGCAGCTGGCGGGCTCCTTCCTGTGTTTCAGGGTGTTTGTTGTGGTGGTTTCTGGTAGTCCCTGATGGCATTTTAAAAGCTGTTGTCTCCTGGGGAGGGTTCTACCCTGGTGTAGCCGTTGTACAGCTGTATGAAGAGAAGGATAGTTTGGGATGAAGTTATCTCAGGAGTGGCAGAAATGTATATGGCATCTCAATATATACACATAACATGTTTTTCTCTCTCCAAAATAGAAACCATCTCTCTGTCTCTCTAAATAACAATACTGAGATAGGCCTGCTATCACAACTACAAGCTGCCCTTGGAAGCTTTGAGTAGTCCCTTTCCAAGAGCACCCCACACCTCTTTCTCATTGCTGATACCAATCATCTATTTTAGCCAATGGCTCTCCTCTTCCCATGAGAGAGAACATCTCTCTGAACCCTGCACAGAGTGTCCTTGATGGCTCTGCTGTTCCCCTCCAAGCTTGGTGAAAAGGGAAAAAGAGGGACAGATTCTGAAACACAGAATCTTAAAAATTGTTAATTTCCTTGAGGAAAAATATTATTTGATTACTCATTAGGGAAACCGAAGCAACAGATATGTTTCAGTTTGATTTCACAAACAGGGTAAATATTTCGCCAGTTTAAGAATAACATTTGTGGCGATTGATCAGCTGGGTCCGCATTTCATTGGGGGAGGACCTAGTTTATTTTGGGATGCTGATTCTACAAACAACACTGTCCTGAACAACTCCTGTGAGCATTACACTATAGGAATATAGCTTGGTGTTAGTCAGACTTAGAAAAAAGAAGTCAGAACTAGCACATGGGGTAGATTTCTAAATTACTTGAAATTTCTGTCTTGACACAGGCTGGCTGAAGACAGAGTGATGTCCCCAGCTGCCTTTCCTAGAGCAACTGCCCAGCTGCTACCAGCTTGATCAAACTTCTTTAAATCCCACCAGTACACCCCCATACATGCAGTGCTCTTGGGATGCTACACAACACTTAATGGGACCCAGGAAAAAGACCTTTATTTTAGAGCAAACCCCTTGGGATCTTTCTGCTGAGAGAGGCTAGACTTGGATGTAAGGTTGTTGTCCTACTTGACAGTGTCCATCCTGGCAAGAGCACTCTCAACCCCACCAGCTGGGCAAAACGAGCCCAAAACTGTCACTGGCAGTGGTGAAGGAGAACCAGGCAGGGTTCATGGGGCTGGTTTTTCCCATTGCTTTGGTTTTTGGGCAAGCCAGCACTGAAATCAGAGATGACTGCATATCTGAGGTGGCGTTAATTAGATGCCAATTGCAATGAAGGCATGATGACATGGGCTTCAACTGGGAGCTGGTTGCCTAGAATCGCATCCTGCATCCAGGCTGTAACCTGCTTTGCATCGTCCCTCCTGTTGGTATTAAGACTAGCTAGGCTAAAACCAGCTTAAGACATGCCTGTTCTTGCTGTGGCTTCTCCTTGGACTCTCTTAGGAGCTGCGATTTTTTGGAGGTGGTATGCACCTGCCCCAACCCCTGCCTGGGTGCTGAGTACCCAGAGCATGGGGAGGAGCAGCCCTAAGAGGCCTCGAGCAAGCAGCACAGGAGGGCAGATACTTTGCAAAGTGCTGATCTGCAGTTTTGTCCCATCCTGCAACCTCCAAAGACAGTGCACGAGAATAAAACCTAGGGAACCACGTAGGGTGAGAGCGCAACTCAAAAGTTACTCCTGTAGTGAAGAAACCACATAATATATTCAAGATGTCAGAGGTTAGTTTTGGTGCATGTGAATCATGCTGCAAATACCTCACCTTTAACTTCACTGTCGTAATTAGATTCCAAAGTTTTTATTATGGTTTTAAATTCTGCCTTTATAGGTTGCTGCCCAGCTGTGCACTTAAATCTGGTTTTATCACACTTTCTGAGCTCATCACATTTAATTCTGCCCCTACAATGCTGGATTAACTTTAAGGGTCGCTCAAGTCAGAAGTCACTCACCCTTGCCCTACTAATGGATTCACACCATCCCTGCACGGCCCTGAAGTGATGTGTACAGTAAACTATATTTATTGGCATGCTGGAGGGGAAGGGGCATTGGGGCTGTTTATTTACTCCACCGCTGTGCTTAGCTATCAGGATATTTGCACAGATTACGGCATCAACGAGATGTTGTTTACCTCCGTGTAACAGCCTGTTGCAATGAAATCTTCCCAGCAGCGCTGGTCTGAGACCTAACAAGAAGAATATTTAGGTCTGCCTGTGAGAAGCGGATGGCTGATGAATGAGGTATATAGACTGTATCATCTGAGGAACTGATCAATTGTCTCCATTCAGAAATCCAGGAATTACACCCTTCTGTCACACTCACTCCTGCCAGAAAACCCAGACCTGGTATTTTATGGATCCTGTCTCTGATATTTGAGGCAGTCCCAGAAGAATGAAAAAACACTGGTTTTTTTTTTTAAGGGTGACTTCTTCATTGTTTCCTATCATCCAGAAAGCAGGGCAAGGCACAAATGAAACTTCATCTAAACAACATTCATCCTCAGGTTTTATATCAATCTGTTTTTCTTCTTTGACCAGCAAAGATTAGATGGGTTGGTGTTAGATACCCCCCAAACAAGATGATTTATTGTCCTGAAAAATTCATCGCATAAATGGGCAAATAAAGGGAAAATCATATTCTTTCTATTAAGAAAATGGAGAAAAGCGGTACTGAACGTCCAAGTGATTTACATGAAGTCACAGGGGGAGACTGAAAGGGATCTGGGAAATAAAACCAACTCCAGTGGAAAGGTCATTTCTCTCTTTCTTGCAGGGGAAGACTTTGAACAGAATTAGAACAGACCTGAGCCAGAGATGGACAGCAGGGACTTAATGAAAAATGGAGGGCAAAATTCATCACTGAGTAATGCCATGACAATTTTTGACCTTTGCCATTCAATGACTAGACACAACCTTTTTGGAACCGAAGTTTATAATCTTCGGCAATGCACAAACTTCTCCCAAGGAATGTGTGGTGATTAGGGTGCAAAGAATTTCACATGGTCACAAAATATCTATCTCGGAGTCCTGGGCTTATAAAATACTCTATTTCCTCCATTAATTGTGTCCACGTGGAGCTGTAACTAAGTAGCTGAAACAAATAAAACCAAAGTAATATTGTTTCCTTTTAAAATATTTCACTTAATTTGTGGAAGAGGTTTGGGCTCATTAAAAGTAGACCATCTCCCGTGAGGGCTTTTTCCTTTTCTTCTCCAAGTCTCTCAACCAACCCTCAGTAATGTGTATAGCAGCACACTCCTCCTCGGCACAGCCCTAGCTCGAGCCACTCTCGTTTGACTCAGCAGCTCCTGTCGTGCTCGGCAGCGAGGGCAGGCAGTGCTCCCTTGGCTAAACAAAGCGAGGCCTCGGTGTCTCCTAATGCGTCATTGCTCTGAGAAGAACAGTTGGTGTCACTGACTCAAATTTCCTCCTTCCATCTCCAGCTCATTAGGAAACTCCACTCCTGCCTCCCACGTAAAGATTTGGCTATCACGATCTATGCTTTTTTTTTGTGGAAATGACAGTATGTTCACCGTGACCAAAGGTGCGAGCAATGCCTAGACCTCAGCTAGAGCTTATATAGTTGAAGCTATTGTGCAGGCACTTGACTGCTTCTGGTAGATCTTAGTCTGTTCCCTAATCTTCCAAAGTAAGCTGTGAATCAGTTACAGGTGACATCAGAAACCGCTGTGTCGTCAACAGACCGTGACAAATCCTTTCCCCAAGCTAATGTGAATCACAAAGCAGGGGACAAAGCACACAAGACAGAGGTAAAGAGCAACTTGGAGCAAGGGCGTTAGGTTGCAAGAACAACCTCCAGAAGAGATCAGATAATTCCACAGAATCCTTTCCTGTTTAACATTACTTTTTCACCTTCATCAGTGTATCTTTTCCTCTTAAGCCAACTCCTCCGAAAGAAAGGCATCCACAGCCACGACTCTCTAAACAAAAACGGGAGAAGATCTGGTGATTCCACATAGTCCTTTGCCAACTCTCCCATTGCTGGTGTGCTCCGACCTGGAAAGTGCTCACACTGCAGTGTGATTGGCGCGATGATGAGGCCCAGGGGTGTGTGATGAAAGGATCTGACCAAAGGGGGCCAAATATGCAAGTGTTTGCAGAAGTTAAAGGAAGCTTGGGGCAGAAGTTGAGACTGTGATCTCTGTGCTAGCATGTTTCGCAAGGTAGTAATGCCCTGTTGGCACCCAACATCCTTCCCCTGTCCCCCACTAGTGATGTGGCTCCAAATACTCATCAGGTATCTGGGATAGATGCCATGGTACGTATGCTTCAGCCCTATTTTATGAAGACATTTCCATAAAATTGAACCCTGTGATCCCTCTCCGAGTTTCTCCTTCTCTCTTGTGGGCTCAGTCACACTGTACAAGAATTTATGCCAATCTTACCAGGCAGCAACCAAACCATTCATGAGGGCATCCCAGTCAAAAGATGTGGAGGAGTTCAGAGGCTCCCCCAGTGCTGGGTCGCTCCAGTTCTTCTCACTGGTTTTGTTCTCCTTCTAGGGGGCGAAGTCACATCTGGAAAATTACTGGTGTCCTGCGGTTCACTATGGACACCACTGGGAACTGGCATATGGTCTTGTAAACTGTGATTAGATTTACGAAGTAAACTCTCATTATGACCTCTCTCAAGGTCTTTAAAAAAACATTTCTCTAACTGCTATGATTATATTCAAATTCTTTCATTTTGGTAATAACAACATCAACCACATTATCCTCTCTCCCTCCTCCTTTTTCTGATCATAATCTTGTTAGGCACAATAGAAAAATCATTCTATAATTCTCTTTTGTCCTCACGCTCTCCAGCTCCAGGCATGAACGCCCTTCTTCCACCAGAAAAACAATATAAATACAAACAGCTTCTCTGCTCTGGATGAGCTGAACCTGAACCGTGGGGCTTTTCTGGACCATATTAAAAAGTAACTAACATCTGTCTTTAATTGGCATGATCATCAATATTATTAATATTAGTATTATTATTGCTTTTCTTAGAGTTCCCCTTAGAGATGACAGCCAAGCCCGAGGCCTGATGACTGTTCAGATGCTGACAGACATAGCATGAAGGCAGTCCTTGCCCTCAACAGCCTGAAATATATCTGACCAACGCAGGCATGAAAGAGAGTGCAGAACATTGGGTGAGACACACTGTCAGTGTGAGAACCAGAACCCAGCTCAACGAATCCTGTGTCACTGCCATTCCTCTGCTGCCTCTCTATGTAATTTGAATTCTTCCTTCTGCAGCCTGTGCTGCTCATCAACATGGCTGTACCAAACGCTTCTGCTTAATGCGAGGCGCAAAGCCCAGAATTGCCATCACTCAGCCCCAGGAAACGCTCCCAGCGACTGGCTGGGATGGCGGTGAGGTTTTGCCCAAAATCTTGTCCTCACTGTAAGAGCCGTGAGAGAACTCGAGTGGGATGAAGATTTCTGGTCGGAGTGGTTTTATTCCAGAGTACAACGTTTTGCTCCAGGCAGGAACGCACTAGTCACGGGTGACTTCAAAAGGGCTAATTCAGGATGGCCTCTTGGCCCGTGAGAGCAAGAGGGAGCGCTGGGCCTGCCAGCTCTGCGGGGACCGGTTTAGGTATCGCAGCACCTGGGAAAAAGGCATCAGACTGCAGGAGGGTGACTCGGCACATCTAAGTCATTCTGGCGTCCTCTGAGGGACAACATGCAGAGCCTACAGACCCGACAGAGGGCTATGTGTTGCTTAGATCAGATCTGTAAAGAATCACGTGATATTATTAAATATTTAGAATGTTATGATTGTAACAGAATATCCCACTTAGATGTGGGATATGACAGGAAGCAAAGAGGTAAAAATATCCAGCAGCAGTTCGCTCTGCGATAGGGACTGTGCATACAGGTCACATATGTCTATACAGGCATTTTCTGGATCATCTTTATCTATGCGTCATAAATGGAGGCACAGACATAAGAACACTTGGTTTTAAGGACTGAATCACTTGGCTTTGATAAGATTTTATCTAGATAAAAACTAAACTGATTGATATCTACTATTTCTTGGGTTTAATGAGATCATAACTGCACTTTAATTGGTTTAATTATCAGAACATAATATTACAGGTATGTAATGCAGACCTGTAATATAGAGTTATACAGTATATTATATATGTTATACGTAATAAAATGCAACAGGTAATATAACACAATTTTTCTAGAGAATTATTACTAGGATTATCAGTAGTGAATATTCAGTGACATGAATAGAAATTTCCGTTAAGTAATGTCTTCAGGATTCAGCCCCCTTTTATAAGCTTCTAAGAACAACATACATATGAGGAAAATGAAGGCTGTGAAATACGAAATTATTGTAGGCTAGGGTGGGGTTTGGCTTCAATAAGCTCAGGGTCTAAGTTCCTCCAAGATATTTAGGCACCTAACTCCCTTTTCAAATTTCCATGTTTGCTTCAGAAATGCAATTTTTCCTTTAGGTTTTTCCAAGGCTGGCTCAACTCTCAGAGCCTTTTTCTCTATGTATTTATTGTCTGCGTTTTGGAAATTACTATTAACAGTCACTCAAGCATTTTCCTAATATAATTGTTTAGATCTCTCTGGTGACACAATTAGCATCTGGGAGAAACACTGTAGTGTGCAATTGTGTCTTTAATTATCTTCCCATTGTAAGTAGAGGTGCTGTGCGACAAGGCAGTTATTACACCTGACAAGGACAATGTATTTACAAAGGGTGTTTATATGGGCTAATTCCTTACAAAAATACCTTGACAGAAAGTGCTCCACCTACCTTCATGTTCCCTATCGCAATTGCTAATTAATATTATTGTGCTGAAAATGATCCTATCAATTAAAGCCTCTTCTGTCATAACCACTGCTCCCTACCTAGCTATGCCTAATTAACCTGCCACCAACTCACATGCCAGGAAGGACGTTCATCAGCCAGGCGCCGTCTTGCTGATCTGATTTCCATTGCCCACTTGGTTTTACACAGAGCCCTCCATTCAGCTAAGCGTTTGCCCCCCCCGAAGTGCACTACCCGGTTGGTTCACCTCTCCACTCAGCAATTCTTACACTCAACTACTGCTGCTGATTCAGGGTTTAAAGCTATATTCATGTTCCTGGTGAAGTTCTCATTGATTTGATTGGTTAATAGGGCTGACCATAAGCATATATTTGAAGCCAAGTGCCATCTCATTCACTTTGCCATTCACATTGGTTAGAATATGGTTGTGAGTGCACTCCGTGCTCTTGGACAAAATTATTCTGCATAATTATTCTGCACAATGGTTGCAGCTGTTCTCAATTTTCTTCGTATTTGTCAAGCCAAAATGATGTTTATATTGCTTGCATAAATAAGACTTGATCCTTCAAACTGAAACAGAGTGGAACTGCTTTGTGGATCTGGTCTCTGGGAATTGTGATGAGGACTGGGAAGGACAGCGGTAAAAGCCTGCCATCGTTCCCAGGAGAGTCAGGTTCGAAGAGTGACTTTGCTCTGTGCAAGACGCTTTGGGTGTTATTGTGGGCTTGTATCTAGGTATGTAAGGATACAAACAGGAGTCTAACGGGATTGTCAAAAGGACATTACTCACCCCTTGGGAGGCCGCCTCGTCTGCCAAAGAGCTCCTGCACGGCTCAGCTCAAATTGCAAAACCTCCATGTTCTTCTGTTTCTCATCTGTTACAAGAGAGATAATTACGGAGGTGCTAAGAGGATAAACGTAGAAAAGTCTGGAAGGTGCTCAAAGAAAGAGCTTGTAAGATAGATGGGGCATGACTAGTTACTCTGGTCTCGAGCCATGCTTGAGCTCTGTATGTAGTGACACAGATGGGGCTTCCAGCCAACTGAAAAATCAGCCCTGATGTCTCAGTGGCCAAAGGGGCTGGGTGAGGGCTCTGAGGATATGGGGTTGTCCTCTACAGGTTTGCTTCAGATCAGCTACTGAGAGATGTTGGACTCTGAAACTTTCTTGGGCCTTTTTAGTGATCAAGAAATCATCAGTATGTCCCAGGAGGACAACTTTAAAAATCATATTCCTGGTGTCTCTCCGTGCAACTACAAACATCAGTGAATCACATGGAGGGGAAAAAAGAAAAACCAAACAAGAATCTCCTCTTTTATAACTCTCCGAGGCAGACTAGATTAAAATATGGAGGAGCATTCCTGCTGGAAGCTGCTGTTCCCTCATCCCAGCTTGCTGGGCTGTCCTTGGCCATAAAGCTGTTTGCCACATGTTGCTCAGTGGCACTGCAGCAATTATGTCAAACTAGCGTGGCGCAGCGGGGGAACCCATCCTGCCAACCCAGCAAGCGGGGGCGACGCACAAGGAAACGGGATCTTAAGAGAAAGGATGTCAAGTGATGAGCCACTGCCTCGCTTCCCTGTGACTAGCTCTGCGGTGCATGTTAAAGATTAAATTCTAGACAAACATAATGAAATCTTGTGGAGGGATGGCAAAGTAAGAAATCCATGTGCACGTGCCTTCTGGCAGATAAGGCATTCAGACTGCTCTTTCTGGAACTAACCAATAACACGAAAAATAAACAAGAGAGGGGAAACAAATAAAGCTTAAAAATTGAATACATCTTCCAGCGTATGAAATAAATCAGTGAATCAAATGGGCTAAAGGAAGAGATGTAGAAAAATCAAGACTTTTTTACCCCCATGAAATCATGAGATTCTTGTAAAGAGGAAATATTTCTTCTCAGAGAAACACAACGATGCCACTGTGAAACAACACAGGTGGTCAGCACACTGTGTCTATGCATATTCAACACTAACCAGGACTAAGGCATTGCAGCAAATATTGTCTTAAACCTGTTCCCAAAGCACCCTGGGATCCCCTGGCTGTGAGGAGCACCTTTCCCCTGGAGGTCTCCCTCCGTGGCAATCCTGTCCTTCCTCCTGTGTTTGGAGAAGGGCTGGAAGGTGTCTAGGATTCACCGTAGTTCCTGTACAGCACAGGCAAATACCCTCTATGGGAATATTTGTTCTTGTCAGGGACTCCCATGGCAGCTGAAGGTATGCAGCACTTCACTGGATCAGCACTTGCTACTGCCACTAGTAATTAGAATAATAATAAACGGCAGGGAAAGAAATAATACTGCAACTTCCTTCCAACCTTGAGGTCTGTGTGTGTTGGGAGAGCAGGAATTGCACAGGGCACTCGATTCTGCTTTCTTTGAAGCAGCAGTAAATAGAAATGGTTGGTAAAACTTCAGAAGAACCATATATGCTTGTAGTTATATAGGCTAAATATAAGGAATACACATATATTTCTTTGAAATATGCTGTTCTATCAAAAGGGAACTACTTAGCAAAAGCAGATCCCCTTTGCACTGCACTTAGCTTTGAAAGGAGAACACCCAGAGGAAAAAGAAAAATGCCAAGAGCACTGCAATTGTGCCATTTCAAAATTGAAGCATGAAGCATTTGGCTTTTTCACCTTCAAGTTTTCATGTAGATCATTATGCAAGACTCTGAAAAGCAGGAATGGAGACAACGGACTCCAGCTCACTTTTTGGGAGGGAAGCTGGAAGAGGAATTTTTCTTCTGGTGGGGTGATTCCTAAACTCTTAAGTGAAATTTCAAAATTCCTTCTTGTCAGGGCATTCCCTTTGGCATATTGCTTATATGCCTCTCTATATTACCACCATCATCATAGGAGCCACACATCACATCTCCTGGGGTACTAATCCTCACAGAGCCCACGGCCCACAGGTGTGGAAACTGAGGCAAGGAGCAAGTAGCTCCTTTTTATAACTTAACAGAGCATCACTGACAGCACGAGGTGACAAACTGTACGTTGTGAGTCTGTGATCTGCAGCTCTGTCAAAAAATCCCCTTTTCTACTCTGCTTTGAGTCAGCCTGGGTAATGACAAGGAGTCTTTTGTTGTTGCCATTTGAGAAGTTGGCTGTTGGTTCAAGCTCTCGCGCTCTCATTAAGGAGGCAGCGAGGGGGGAACAGAGCGCCCATCCCAGCAGGAACACGTGTCCTAGGTTGGCCCATCTGCAAAATAATTCTTCTGTGTGTCATCTAGGCTAAAAGCTGAATTTGGGATGTGCTACATGGCTAAGTTCCCTCCCCGCGGCAGCCAGAGCAAGCGTGGTGATAGTTACGGCAAAGGAAATTGAAATGTTTTGGGGAGTTATGGCATGGAGAGTGACATCTGTAGCAATGGGCTCATTAAGTGAAGGATTTGGTGTAATACATATTGCAACAAGCTCATATTCTTAGAAAACTGGGACTTGCCAGAAAAATGAATGAAATCGGCCAGGCTTATGATTTGGCTTGATCGCTTCCAAACTCATCTTTAATCTAAATTCTTTTCAAGGTCATCACAACTGGGCTTGCATGAATCTTGGGGCCTAATCCTTGTCTGGTGCAAGCTGGAGTGAATCCATTTAATTCAAGGGACCCTTGCCAGTGTGCATCAGATTGTGGTTATTTTTAAGGGTAGTTCATTTAGAAATATGTAAGTACTTATTTCCAGCTATACTTTTTGAATAAAGCAAATAAATCTGAAACCTACCAGCATACAGGGCATCCAAATTTCTTTTTTTTCAAGTATCCCTATGTTGAATCACACTGTAATGCAGGAAACCCAAGGATGTAAACATCTCAACTTTCAAAACCGGCCAGCCTCAGCTTCCAGAAGCCCAAATAGCCCCTCTCTCCACATTGAATTTTGCAGCTTCAGGGAGAAAGACCAGGCATGATTTGCCTCAGTGCTGGGATGGGCTGGCTCTGAATAGTCCCCTCATGCAAGAGAGAGTACCAACCTTGTGAATTACTTTTGATTCTTTATTTCTAGTGATAATTCCTCTTCCCATGTCCTAATTTCTAGCCACGGTGAATTCCTTTGCCCTCAGTCCCACGGACCTGTATCCATGGGAACATTCCCCATCCATAGGAACAGTCACAAGGTAATGAATGAAGGCATTTCCGCAGGAAGGAGAGACCACTCATAAGTATAAGAAGAAAAAAAGGCGATTACCTGGATTGAACGCAGTTCGGTAGGTCAGAAGAAGCAGCAGCAGCTCACTGAAAGAGAAAGATGGATGTCTACTAGCAATAGTTTGTAGGGAAATAAGATTAAGACCCAGGGATGACCCAGAGACCAGCAGCTCTTTCACTGCCTTTTGGACTGAAGCCTCTAAAGACCTCAGAGCAATGGTCTCCAAACAAGACTAAGACCTCTGGGTATTATTCGAGTATAAAGAGAATGAACAGTATCACCTAACGAAGTACTGAGTAGGAGAAATACCTATTCTGCTTTATGCTTTGTTTTGTTTGGATTTTTTTTTTTTTGGTTGCTGTTGGTTTTTTTAACATCCTTTGCACTTGAATAATTGTCTCCCTTAGCAAAAATGGTGCACATAATATACGGCATAGGCAAAAGAGTATTTAAAAGCTATAATTACTGCTGTGTAACAATTAGTAGTTCTATTTGAAGATGTTTTGAATAAGATTTATGGTATGTTTTCTAATTTTTAATTTATAATTATGGGGGACAAGCTTAGCCTTGAGTATTTCTCCTCTAAAAAATTTAAAATAATATATAGTATACTTTTGGTCTGTAGAGGGATACAAAACCAGGAAAAAACTTGTAGGAAGAAAAGGATACTTTTTTTTTTGTGTGTGTAAGCAAGGTTTAAATGGAATAATTAAATTTGCCATAATCAATAAAATGTGTGAGTCAAGTTTATTGAAGTGGCTATTTCCCATTGCATAATTTCCCTGGGGAACTTTCATTTTTAATTCAAAAATAAAAAAAATAATAATAAAAAAACCAAACCCCTGAGCACTTACTGTAAATATGCCAGCATATGTGTGAGGTTAAGAAAAGCACGAGCCTACACCCAGGAATCAAAGAGGGGCTTACCACTGCTTTGACACTAATTGTAAAAGCTGAACATTTTCTAGAACCATAATCAAATCTTAACTGCCATAGGGGACTCATTGAGCAGCTCACAGTAATTCTAATAAGATGCAGAGCCTTTCACCTTTAGGTCACCAGTTCAAACCCACTTTGGGTTGGTTAGTAAACAGAAGGTAAATCCCAAGTCCGGTGGAGTGCCAGAGCATCTAGAGTAGATGCCAGAGCAGCTATTGGGCAGAAGTGGGAATGGGTTTTCCCTTCCATCCTATGTCATCCATCCTTCCCCTGGGACTGATGTGGCCACCTCCTCTGGGGACTCACCTCATCTCCCTTGGCCTCAGATCCTCCCTTCTGGAAAGGGGATGAGAAACCCTTCTTGTTGCTGCCCTTCCTCCATTTCAGCTCAAAGCTCCTCAGATGCCCTGTAGCACCTACCACCAGAGACCCTGATCTTGCCATGGGGTTTTTCAATGCTTCTGTAACACCTCTTCCAAGAAAACATAAACAGCGATATCATCTCTGTCCCACTTCCACGTATACAATTCCTCTTAATTAATTAGTTCATTTATTTGAGCACCGCACAGAAAACAGACTGATCAAACATGTAATTGAAAATAACAGGCCCCCACCCCGCTGCCCTAGGCCGCACAACAAACAGCTCTGCTAATAACGGCAGCGTTTGAAAACTGAAGCTGAGTCCTTGCCTCAGCACTTCACCTGGCTTCAGGTAGAACGTCTTGCACTGCTCTGAGCTGCTCATACGGGAAATCACAACTCCAGCTGAGGCCCCCAGCACTGCCAACAGCCCCAAGGCATCTTAAATTTTGTGGTAAGCACCCTACACATTCCCCACTACACCAATGCCTGGATGGGTCCTGGTTCTACCGTGTCTTCCTTGAGGAAGCCATGAACATTTGTGTTTCAAGCTGTCTGAACATCAAATCCAACCAGTCTAAAGACAGGTTGCCACCAACACAGACAGTCTTCTCTCTTCCTCATCATGTGCCCCACTTCCTGCGTGTGTGGGGATGACTCGGAGGCTGCTTTATGTTATATAGTTATAGTATGCAACCCCGTCTTTCTGGCCATGATATGTACACTTCTGTGTATATGTATGAGAGAATATAATAGTCTGAGGCCTTAATTGTGTCTCATATTAATACAGCTGGGAAGTTGAGGAGCTCTAAGGAACAATTCATTCATTGTCCTCTACACATCTGGGTTAATGCTTCCTCCTTGGATTAGCCTGTACCAGCGCGTTCCCTCTCTGCTCACCACAAGCTAGCAGGGCCAATTTCCCTCCGTGGCAGCTCCAGTGACAGCTGTTTACTTGGAAGCTCATGGATTTGATATATGGGTGCTAGCCACAAATTAATGGAATACTTTCCAGATGCAATGTCTTTAAATATTCAAACAATAAGCCAAAAGCACTAAGCTGGTTTGGCCATTTATTTCTCTTAACTCTGAATGCCTCTCAGAGATGATGTAAATGTGATTTCTTGGGGCAATGACCAGAACACTTCAGATGTTTCAAAGGCAAGCGGCAGCATGAGGTGCTGGATGGTAGATGGTTGGTTGATGGTGCCGCTCGTCATCTGAAGCCAAGACCTGAAACGGCCGAGAAAGGAGAGGGGAGTAAAAAAAGAAAAAAAGAGGTATTGAGGGTAACCGTTAGCGCGTTTGCCTTCCCAGCCTGCTCTGGTCAGGGGCTGTGTGCGCTTGACCAGACCCCCGAGTTCAGGTGAGCTGTGCTTGGCATGGGCTCCAAAGAGCAGCTCCCAAAAACATCTCCAGAGGCTCATCTGGAGCATTTTAAAGCAACAGCAAGAGTCTGCTGAGGATGGTTACAGTGGACAAGGATCACTAAAATGCCTCAAACCTCTCCTGGCTAGGTGTCATCTAGAAATCCTTCTCAAGCAGAGGATTTGTTGTCTAGCTCAGAAATGGAGACCAAGGTCTGACCCAGGTATACTTTTCTCCCAAGCCAAACCTTCAGTGGTGGCATTGCTCCTATGATCTCAGTTTGCATTATATTCACCCTAATCACAGAATCACAGAATGTTAGGGTTGGAAGGGACCTCGAAAGATCATCTAGTCCAATCCCCCTGCCGGAGCAGAATTACCTAGATCATGTCACACAGGAACGCGTCCAGGCGGGTTTTGAATGTCTCCAGAGGAGGAGACTCCACAACCTCTCTGGGCAGCCTGTTCCAGTGTTCAGTTACCCTCCCCGTAAAGAAGTTTTTCCTCATATTTATGTGGAACCTCCTGTGTTCCAGCTTTCACCCGTTGCCCCTTGTCCTGTCAAGGGATGTCACTGAGAAGAGCCTGGCTCCATCCTCATGACACTTGCCCTTTACATATTTATAAACATTAATGAGGTCACCCCTCAGTCTCTTCTTCTCCAAGCTAAAGAGACCCAGCTCCCTCAGTCTCTCCTCATAAGGGAGATGTTCCACTCCCTTAATCATCTTCGTGGCTCTGTGCTAGACTCTCTCTAGTAGTTCCCTGTCCTTCTTGAAATTGATCTGTAACATGTAAATTACATTCACTTTCAAAATGCTGAGGACTGGGACAAAAATAGCATTTGAGGGTAAAGATCAGCATACAAAAGTGGGCAAAATTACTTTGGGGCTGGTGTAATTTTGACTGTTATCACCTTTGCTCAAAGTTGGCAACAGGTCAAATTGAAAACTTCGGTGAAGTGGAATGGCTACACCAAAGCTGTGTGGTAATGATTTATACCACCTCAGAGCCTGGGTCAACAAGTGTAACTTATTTCTTGGTCAACTTATATCACTTTTTTTGTCCCTCACTGCATTTTTTTTGGCATTTTCTTCTTTGCATTTTCTCATTTTCTTCCACAGAAATTTAACATGACCTGAACAGCTAAGCTACCAGGATATGGATTTTCTATCCAGTAGTTAAAGGGAGGAACCTTCTTACACACTTTTATCTACTTAGAAATACCGACAAACATGAGCTGTGTGGCCTTACATTGGAGGAGGGCAAGAGAGAGCTCCAAGCAACCCTGTCTGAATTTAAAACCAGTTCAAGCCTGAAACGTTGTCTGTTTGAAGGTTTCTCCCTTATTCCCTCCAATGTTGTTATTAATTAGAGAATTAATAGTTATTAAAGTTATCATCAACTTCACTGAATGGAAAAATTCAAATTCATTATCTAATGGGAGGAAAATAAACATCATTTTACAAGGGTTTTAAAGCAACAACAGTAATAACAAACCGCCCCAAACTCTAGTCCACAGGCAGAACGGACATCTGCTAGAAAAATATGATGATTCCCCCACCCACCACCCTCAAATTTAGGGATTTGTGGAAAATGGGCCTTGCCTAAATTGCTTGGCAGAAATCCCCATGTTAAGTTCTTATTTAATGAAATCATGTGGTAGTAAATCAAACACAGAGACAGGAATAAGCAAATTCACCACATCCTTTGAAAAAAGTACGGTTTGACTCTGTCAACTCAAGTTGCCTGGGCAATGAATTATCTGTATTTGTCAACTAAAAAGCGATCATCCAACAGTCACCCACCTTTCTGTATAATTTCCTAATCTTCAGTCTCAAAGCTGAGCTGCGAGCCAGCACAAAATGGGCAGGTCACTCACATAAAGAGCTCCTAAAACTAGCACTAAGCTGCCACATCTTTGCAAAGCCTGTGCAAATGGCCCAAAATGCAAAACTTGGGCCCTCTTACAAAGTGTTCACCTCTGAATGTTACATGAAAGGTGGCAAATGAGTATCATAACACGAGAGAAAATGGGCAGAAGAAGGGGAAGGACAACACCAGCATCATGATACAAAAAACTAGAGGTTGTCTTGATTCAGTACCCACTGAAGTCAACAGGAACCTTTGCACAGATCTACTCTACATGGTTTTCTCTATGCCCTTGGTGCACCAGCATGGTTCAGAGCCCTGGAGAGGTGCTGGGTAGACACTGTCTTCTGATAAATTCATTACAACTTGGTCACATCTATCAGAACAAAAGGGCTCTCTCACAGGGAGAGCTCACAAACCTTTTTCTTTTGAAACCTCCTGCAGAAACTACGTCTGTTCAATCAACGATATCTGCACACAATGACTGATCTCTTTTAAATTATGTTTCAATTTTCTGTCCCGTCTTCCCTCTTTTTCCCTAGAAAAGGTGTATTTGATTTTTGGTCCCCAAAAGCTCTAAGGAAAAAGTAAGTTCAGTGAAATTTTCAATTTTTTTGAAGATAACTTACATTTCCTCTGGAAAAATCACAACAAAAAATAAACATTCCTTGTCAACATTTGCCTTCAGAGTAATAAAACATGGATTTCATTCACTGATATGTCCAAGAAAGCAACCAGAAAAGAGGGGTCATTAGTGGCTTTACAAACAAGTTTTACACAGTGAGTGATGTTGTATCTAAGGAAGCAGCTGAATAATGCATTGTATCAGATCCTGCCACTGTGCCCATTTCGATCACGATCCACCCACTGAGCTTGCTGTCCTACCCGTAGTTGGCACTGGAAGTTAATTTGGTCACTCAATTATATGTGGAGCCCCTTAGCTCTCCAGTTTTTAAAGCAATTTAATGACAAAACCTACGAAATCTGGTATCCTACCTCATCCCCTGACACTCTGAACTTCTAATTTAAGGGTTTTATTTTTATAACTGAGTACTTAGAAGTACTAAGATCATGGTTTTATGCTTGTCGGTCTGTCTTGGATCCATTATTGTTTCAGCTTTGTGATTCATTGCTGTGAAATCAATGTGAAACAAACTTCTCAGAAATCTTGAGATTTCTCAGAATCCCCATCCAAATGCCATGTAAGAAGATTTGGCTTAACAATTAACCTTTTCTGAGGGAGTTAAAAAATATAAACAGCTCAAATGTGGCACTTTTACAATGTTAATAAAACCAAATGCAACATTTACTAGGTGCACATTTTAACGAAAAGCAAAAGGTCGCCACAGCAAAACAGCAATCACTGTAATTTTAAGCAAAACCAATGGTAATTGTAGAGCAGCAAGGTGCACGTTATTGGCATATCTTCTCTCTTTGTACTTGAATAGGACAACTTGATAAAAACAAGAGATCACCATGTGGAAACAGGCTGCAGTGTTTAGCAGGAACCAAAGGAACTTTTCCACTAGATAGCAAAGCTTATGCAAAAAGTGTCCCTATCGACCGCGATCAGAGCGCTTGTGGATGCCACTGAGGTTACTCGAACTGCTGTGGACTTGAACAGGTAAAACTGAAGCACGGAGACATCCATGGTGTGTTTCCTTGAGCTAAAAACACTGCTGTAGGGATCCTTCCCAGCTACCCTGAGTGTCACTGCTGGAGGGAGGCAGCAGTGGCTGCTGTGCCCTATGCAGAGACACGAGAGCGATGTGCTCCTAGTGATGCATTTGCTTTCTTTATGGCGCAATTTCCAGAGATAAAGAATGATATGAACTACAGCTGGGTGAGCAACAATTTTTTTTTCATTTGGGCTGAAATTATTTCTCTGCTAATTTCCTAGTCCAGTTAAAAAAAGTGACATGAATTCTGAAATTAGGAAATATTTTCATTCTTACAGTAAGGAATGTGTTTGTTTATTTAAATTTTGAATGATATTTGTTTCCAAATTCCCTTTCTTTCACTAAAACAGGCAAATTCCAGGGTGGTTCATTTGGGGCTGAACAAGCAATACTTTTTATTTAATTTTTTCCATTTATTTCATTAGCTGTCAAAAAATTGTGGAAAATAATTTGCTCCAACCCTGACCCCCTACAGAAGGTGCCTTGCTGTTACGAGTGCCCCGTGTACAAGCTGCTGTGAGTTACTGTGCCTGCTCAGGCAAGGCACTCTGGGGGTTAGGACCTAGGCTTCACAGGCTCCCTTTAGCCCTTTTCAGAGCAAAGACGACATGAACTTGGAATAAGCCTTCCAAGATGACTTAACTCCTCCTCCTGTCACAGCAGGAATTGGCACAGCCATCAGATAGGCTGCAAGCGACCGCCGTGTAACTTTACCCATGGCGAGCTTCAGAGCGCTGCACACAAAGAGCATTACGTTTTATGGCTCCTGCAGAATACTAGGGGATACTAATTTTACAGGTGCATTCTAGCAAACTGCAGTCCCTAATATCAGAATGCCATTAAAAATAATGCACTCCTTATGCCCAGGCAGTTAATTTAATATTAAATCAATAAAACATTTACTAGGGCTGGTGAGGGGCCTGGTTGCTGACAGCAGACTCAGTTCACGGCAACAAATGTCTCCTCACCCTTTGCAGACAGCTGCTGGTTTATTGTAGAAGACGTCTTTGGTCCTGACAAATAGCCTCCCTAAGCCCTACTGAGTGCAGAAATTCAAAACATTTGTGGGACATTTATTAGCACAAAAATACACCGGCCACTTGGGAGATTTGGATCAACAGCAACAATCATCTGTGGGCCAAGTTCAGTCCAGCTTGTGCAGGGAACGCAAAATGACTTTCTTGGCGACAGGGAAAGAGCTTGTAGCTCTTTCCAGTTGGTTTCATCAGTTATGGAGACTGGGGTGGCAGCTCTTCCCTATGCTGAGTTTTCACTGGTGGAGTCATTTTAGACTCCACCAGGTTCCTGACAAAATCCTGAGATGGCTGAGGTCACTGGGATGGGATCCATCCCATCCCATCTGCTGCTGAGCACCAGTAAATCACCTGGCACAGCCACCTTCCCCCTCTACAGTCACTTCCAGATTAACTCAAGCACAAAATACAGGATTTTGCCAGCACACCTGATGGGTGATGTGCTGTAGTGACATTAAGGGGTAAGATTAGGGAACAGTCGTTGGGTTTTTGTGTTTTTGTTTTTGTTTTGTTTTTCTCCATAAAAGAATAGAATAGAGGTCAACTTTTTATCAAGAATCTGAGAATCTAAGTAGAACTTTTACAGCAACTGCAAACAACCTCCTTGCACACATCAAATAAAAAAAGAGAAAATGAAAAAAAAAAACCAAAAAATACCAAAAAGAAAAAAACTGACCAAGCTCAGAGAGTAGCAATCTGGCACTACTCTATGAAGAATTGGCATTTCTGAGTTAAACAGATACCTTCTATCCAAATGGTATTCTGTAGAAAGTCCAATTATCTGAAAAAAACCCACAGAAGTTGTTTCCCAGCATTGTTCTCAGAAGACTGGTCCTGCCCTGAGCCGACAGAGCTCCAGGGACCCATGGGTGAGGACCTTTGCTCAAGAAAGCAGAACTGGGACACTGACTTCCATAAGAATGGCAGCAGGCACTGTTTTAGACATAGGCCACCCAGAAATGCTTCCAGCAGACGAACAAGGACGCAGGTACCGAGATGGCTGTTGGAGGAGTCTGGTCCTCACAGGAGGTGTCTGCCTGGAGGACAAAGTGCTTCCTGTGCCTTCTCTAAATATTGAGCACCTGGGACAAGTTGGGGCCTGGCCCAGCTCTGACTTGTCCTGACACCGCTGACGTTCTTTGTGTGATGAACCTCTACGCTGCACTTACAGGAATGCTTTAGCTGTAACCCACAAAGCCAAGCCCGGTCAGAATTAATATTGAACTCAATCCCTAGTAGCTTCCCTTAGACATCAGCATTCCAGCACATGTAATATGATGAAAACAAATTTCATGCCATGAAAGCAGAAATATGGGTGAGGTCTGGGAGCATAGTTAGGATGTGGTTTTCATAAGCACTCAGCGCTGGCTTAACTCTGCTCCTATTACAGTCGAGGGTAAGAAAGCCCCATTGACTTCAATGGGAGCGGAATTAGGCCAGCACGGAGTGGTTTTGAAAATCCCACCCTTAGCTTTTATGTAACGTAGAAAATAAGAATCACATGCAAACCTTCAGAGGGTAATTGGCCCATTAAAATGCATATTATTATTTATTTTAGCCACCAGTTTTAATTTGAAGATTTGTGGCACTGATAGATGCGGCCTGACAATAGCTGGGGAACGCCCTCCAGTTGGGGAGACCCAAACTCTTTGGGAAGAGGAGCGTGACACCGGGGAAGTCACAGGGCCAGCTGAAAGCAATGGGTTGATGCTGTTCTCTGTTAAAAAAAAAAAATAAGTCTTTTCAAAAACCAAACATGTTTGTAGAGATTTCGGGTTTTTTTGAGGGAAAGAACAACTTTACATTATAAGGACCAGAGTCTCCTACCCCCCTACCCCCATCTAACAGCTCACTTTTATGTTCTTTTGTTGTTCTTGATTTATGACAAAAATCTCTGCAGCCAGAAAACAAACAAGTCTCTTCATTCCTCCCCGCCTTTGGAATGAACTCTACAAAAGTTGCACAGGAAAATGTAGACTAAAGCTTTTTTCACCAGTAGCCTTTGATGGGGAGGTGCTAGTGTCCTGGTTGACCATCACAGTCCTGCTGGGATCAGAGGTACAAGATGGGACATGATGTGATGCAGAGCCGAAGGGGCAAGATTTGCTGTGTCAATCTGGAACAATTATTCACCTGCCCATGTTCTAGGAGAAGAGAAAAAGTAGAAAAACAACATATTTAAAGGCTGTAAAACCCCGAGCTCTTCCCTGAAGGGGAGCTTTGGAGCACGCCACTGTTTCCTCAGGAGGTCTCAACAGGAAGCAGAGAGCAAGGTGGCTTCCAAGGGGTCTGCACCCCCATTGTTGAGCCTGGGGGTCACAAAGAGGTGACCACCTTTGATTGTCCCAGGGTGCGTGGGGACCTCGTGTGCCCTGAGCACAGCAGTGAGTCAGGAGTGACTCACAAAGAGGACAGACGCATACTCAGGAAGCTCGAATGGAGACAGCGGACAACCAGGACACGAAGGCATCTTAGTTGTGCAAGAGGAGAGGCTGCTGGGTTTATTTGCTAGTACCAGCAGAGCAAGAAACAGGGGCAATGCAGTATTTCAGGGCTTGGCCATCAACAGGGATAGAGGGATGTGGCCACTGACCTGTTGCTTTCTGACCTCAAGTGCCCCAGCTGAACATGGGACCTCCCTGCATGTCTTGAATGGAAAGTGCTGTCAGCTTAATCCGGATGCTGTTAGCAGAGCATTTATCAAGCCAATGTATCAGTTAGGGATAAAAACAACACACGTCCTTTGGAGCAATGCAGTTAGTCCTCCCATCACTCCTTGTCTTTCTCTGCCCTGCCCTCGTCCTAGACATGCTGATCGCAAGTGCTTTGCTGATGCTCTGGCATCCATTCAGCTCACTGCTGTGTGCTCCTGTCATCAGAGCCTTAGGCCCCTGCCATGTAAAGCCTTACACGCACCCTTTACGCCAGGTCCTTGTCCGCAGTAGGGCTCCATGGGTCAGGCTCAGGTGGCAACAGCTCTGCGGAGACCAGGTCTACTCTCTGCTCCCATCACTACACAGGCATTTAGCATGAAAAAAGTCACCACATGCAAGTCATTACCAGTGCTGGGTGCAGGGACTGGAACCCCAGGGGAGACGTTACCACATGGCCTAGGTTCGGGCTCCTCCTTCACCTCTGAAGGTGCAGTGGAGGTTCTCAGCTCCTTGCTGAAACTACCCATGGTGAAGAGACAGGGGAGCCTGGCTGAGACCCCTGGCACCCGTAACCCAAGCAGGCTCTTCATCTGCCATGTGAGATGTGACCCCTGGAGACTTCAGGCTGTTGGGGGAAAGGATGCTTTTATCAAACATTTTTGCCATAGCAGACCCAGGGGGCTCTTTGCCAGGTTCCTTCCCTCTTTCCCCTGCTTTATTTGCACAGATGTTTTTGCCAAGGCTTGTCATCAACTTGGGGAGGGGGCAGTTGAAAAAAAAAAATAATAAAAATGACTGAACAAGTTGAAGAAATTGCAAACAGTAAATCTGGCGCTCGCTAGGCCAAGCCCAATAAGTTGCTGAGGTTGTACTTTTCAGATTCGGTTTTAGGCTCTTGTAAATTTTCAGTTATTTTTAACCCGCCTTTCTGAGCGAGCCTAGGAATGAGAAAGTAATCGTTTCATCAACTCAGGCTATATAAATCTCCTTGGGGTTTATTATTTGCTGTTTCATTTTACTGGCACAAGAGCTCCTACGAAAGTACAATAACCCACTCGTTGATTTACAACTTGGAAGCAGGCGCACGCTGAAAAACCAAGCGCGTAGCACCTGAGGAAAAGTGCACCGAGTTAATTGAAAAGCTTCAGGAAACTGGAATTCCTCGCAGTGATACTGTCACATGCGTCAGTCACCAGATGTAACTCCAATTTTCTGCTTTCATAATAAGAATTCAATTGATATCCCCAGAAATAAAAATCTGCAGCCAGAATAACAGCACATTTATCATGAGCAGGTTTAAACCTTAGAAGAGAGCTGTGTGCAGCCCTCAGCAGAGGGGTTAGTAAGTGCTGTGGGTGCTTTTGTGCGTATACCTATACATGCAGACATATATATCTCCCAAGGAAGTCTAAGATTAGAAAAAGGATGTTGTCTCTAGAGAGTTACTCCCATAGCCCACGTTAAACATCGCTGCCCCCGGTCCTTTTTTATCTGCTTTGTTCTTTCACTGACCCCACATCTCCGTCTTTCTCTCTCACACACAGACTTTTCCTGCAGTCCTGACCCGTGCCATTGCTTGTTGGGGTAAGAGGGGGTATTCTCCAAGTTGCCTTTGATTAGACACACAGAGATGCTGCATGCTCCTTTATACACATACCTACATACACATGCCCCAGCGATGACGAAGCCCGTTTATTGCCTTTTGGACATCTACATGTTGCAATCCTGCCATGAAGGTGTGGTCAAAACAGAGTGGTAGGGAAACACTGGGTAACATTAACACGTCTCTGTTTTCTACAAGCAGGTACTAACAGACTTACTACAGAAAGAATAATGGCCCGATGCTGCCGACCAGAAAGTCTTGCTCCTGCGGGCAGTGGGAAGGAGGGTGTTGGCTGCAGCTGCCCTTGGGGAGCTCGGCCATGGCTCTCCACATGCGCCCTACCAGAGAAGGGTAGGAAATAAGTCTACAATGTCTCTCCATGGAGGAAACATGGGGAATGGCTTTGTTTTTTTGTCCAGATTTAGAGGTTTCCAGCTCAGGTAGGTTTCGTGCTACCTTTAGCGGGGCTTGTCTTTTGTCAGGATGGGGTTCATTGTGTGGTGTTGAATAAACTGCAAAAACCTCACTTTCATGCCCCGGTTTCTAGATCTCCCTTGGACACCAATATGTAGCATCCCTTAAAACAAGGCCACTTTGCTTCCTATACCTAAGAAACAGGCTCTGCATCACGCTTTGGTGAGAATGTACCTTGGTCTATAGGCTCAGTGATATACAAGGTCCCCAACAGGGATTTAGCTGTCCTCATAAAGCTGGCAGGCACTTGTGTAATTTAAACATTCCCATGGAGATTTTATGTACATTAGGGTGAAAAAAACCCTTTTGTTGTTTTCCAACCAGTTTTAGACAATGTCTGACTTTATATACTCAGAACAGATAGAATCGGTTTAAGAATTATCTCTTTAAAAAGGACAGCTCTGCTTCTGGACAAAGCACAAATGACCATTTTCCTCCTTGTATAGCTGAAAGCTGCGATTCTCGTCCAGACAGCAACCACAAAATGCAATGAAATTAGTGTCCTCACTGGAATTTAAATTCTTTCATACATTGCTACATTCAATAATCTTTATATATTGCACCCACACAAGTGCACACAAGCATAGATCTGTATACATGTGTAATTCTGAAACAAAATACGTGTTATAACAACATTGTCACTTAAATGGGGGCAAAACTCAAAAATCACCGATCCTTTCTGCGAAAGTGGATGACCTGCAACACTCTTTGCCTGGAGCCAGTTCTGCAGCTCTCGCTTTCCGCACTCCCGTCAGTGACCCCAGCAGGGATCAAGTCCTGACATCACCCAGCAAACGACACTGCACAGGTCTGTGATTTACACATATTTTGCAACCAACAGACCACTGACAGCTGTCAGGATTTCTCGTGGACCACAGGGAAGCCTTGCACCCACAGTCCTAATTGAAACCCCCTCCAGAGCACCAGTCCCAGGGGCTGCTGCAGGCTCGTGCCATGGCTTCACGGGAGACCTGAGACCACTTGAGCAGAGCTTGGGACCAGTGGCAGCACATTTGCAACCCCAGCACCTTCCACATCAGACCAGGTTGTTCTGCTGCTAATGCACACCTCCCTGCATTTTCTCTGAGTCTATGCCAAGCTGAGTGAAAAAAAAAACCAACCAACCACACACACCTGTAAAAATTATAGCAGTTTAATTATGTCAACTAACTTTTGTCCTGTCACCTTATTTAACAGTCTTGTCCCTGTTAGTAGCACACATATTATGCTCAGGAGTAAGACAGCTCAAGTATAAGAAGCCAAATTACTTCTCAAATTTGTTAGACCTTTGATACAGGCTGATTTCTCCCAGCAAACCTACTCCAAAGCCACTTACGGGTAATACCACCAGCATAAAAAGCCACCTTGGAAACCTGCCCCCACTCAGCCCTGCCAGAGGAACACCAAGACAGGCTGCAAACCTCCCTTCTAGTCATGAGGGCTTGGCAAGAAACATCACCCTCCTGCTGACTCTAGGAAGACTTCTCCCATCAGCTGCCACACGTGTCTCTTCCTACAGCTGCTGAAGAACCAAATCTAGGTTTGCAATGTGTTTCAGATAAGATGCTTTTTGGTACTTTATGCAAAGCGCCCCTTTCTCATCTGAGACCCTCTATTTTTCTTTTTTTAATCATTAGCCCAAATCTCACCAATGCCTGTTTTTTTCATGAGGCCAAATGAGTGAGATTTTGAAGGATGCATCTTCAGGATTGATCTCTAGGAACAGACTGACAAAGTAATCCCGTGGAGGAGCGGTGGGCACCCGTAACGCTCTGCACTCCACAAGAAAAGCCAGCCCAATGAGTCAGTACAAAGTACTCTCATATTAACCTGCCTCTGAAGTTTAGGTAAACTTCCTGATCACTTAGACTTTCAATTTATTTTTAGGGAACTATTTCCAGTAAGTGGTTCAAGATGGATTACAGTTTAACTGGAAGCTTGGGAATAAAAAGATGGTCACAGGAAAGCTGGGTTCAATTCTTGCCTCTGCCACAGACTTCCTGTATAAATCTGGATGCACTGCACTGGGGAGGGGGGTGGTATTCACCCATCTAACTCAAAACATCTAATTTCAATGCCTATATTAAGAGCTCAGGCTTCCATTATAGCCAGTGGAGTGAGCTAGGCTGGGGTGATGCAGAACACTTCCAGGAGCAGCGCACTCACCGACCGCATAGGGAGCATGGGCTCCTCATTTAAGAGCATAAAGCAGACTTCTAAATCACCTCTGCCCTTCTGACGTCCCTGGGGCCCAGTTTCTCACCCGTGAAATATGTCCTGGATTAGTGACATGAAGAAAGCGGTACCCAAACTGAGCTTGAGCACCACTCCCCTGGCTCAGCAGCTCAGCAGAGATGCAGAAGACGCACCAGGCAAGACCAAATTTCTGATTTAAAATTTTTCATTGGCGTCTGTGATTTATCTACTTTCTTACTTAAAAAAATGCCAAAATTTATAAAAGGAAAATGTTTCAAGTACATTTTTATAAATTTTCTTTTCTTTCCCCCTTCTTTCTCTCTCCTGATGGTTCTCCCTGGGGTCTTGAGAATGCAGCATGACTGCAAAAGTACTTCTGGTCACATTTGTGAAAATACTGTCACAAAACTTCTGAGCTTCATGAACATGCCCCCAAAACTAAACATCTTTCCTGCTGGTGTTTTTGAAATGAAAAATGTAGTCTGTGTATGCTACTGAAGCAAATTCAAATTCTTTTATTTGAGCATTCTTCCCCAGACATACTCCGTAAGGATTTTTTTTTTTGTTCACCTTTAGTTCCGAATAACTGATAATATTGCGCGCTCTGTCTCTAGAATGAAATTATTTGAGAACATTGCTTGAAATGCCTAAAAAGAGAGGGCAACACCACAGACAATCATCCAGTATTTGGTAAGGAATTTTAAAGTGTGAGGCCTCACATATATCAGATTCAGCTCTGAACAATGAACATGATGTGCATTCCTGGAGCTTTTTTGGGGGGGTTGTTTTTTTTGAGGACTGTAAACTTTCCCTTCACAAAATGTCCCATTTGGGAGTGATGCTATATCAGTATCTGAAGATTATGCTACTGAGCAGCTACTCAGAATCCTGCGGTGATAAATTAAACCAGAGGAAACGGATCATTTCTACTATCAGGGTCACTGTTGTCAACTCCTAACAGGGCAATTGACTTGTCAAGTTGCCTCTGAAAGCCCCAGCTCAGATTTCATTGCCTTTCACATTTTTTTTTCAGAATTGTATACAAGGGTCTCTGAGCCTGTCTTTCACCCAGTGCTCTGCGAAATTCCAGGCACCAATCCTGCTCGTAAATCGCAGAGGAATAGATGAGGCCAGTCTCAGCATGAGACTCCTCCTGTAGGAACAGGAGCAACTGTATGGAAATACTAAATACAATAAAAGATATGATAGGGATGTGCATGTGAACAGATGGGGATTTGCTTGTGTGTCACTATCAGACATGAACAAGATCTTAAATGGTGAAAGGTCATTTGGAAAAGCCACGGGACACCTCTAGCATCAAGAGGAGAAGAAAAGGAAAGCTCTGACACTGGGGCTCACTGTATTATTTTGAATAACAATCAAATCCACCTACTAGTAGAAAGACAATAACCATAAGCAGACCAAACCCACTAATAGCATTTCTTACTTACATTTTTATAAATTATGTAATATAGACTTATAAATATATATAGTAGTTAGAAACCAAAACAAGATCAGTACTGCATAACAGTATTCACTCAGAAGAGAGATCCTCTGTTTTAATCAACTTCCAGGGTAAAAGAAAGAGGTACGGCAGGAGAAGTGACTTGTTTGAATATCACATCACAGGGTAAAGGCAGAGAGGAGAGGAGAAGCCATTTCCAGTGCATCACCATAACGCTTGGGTCATGCTGCTACCCAAATTAGAGTTTCAGTTTTCCAAAAATGCTTTGGAGTAGTGCAGAAATGTAAGTGATCACTTAAGGGAAATGCTACTATTATAAAAAAATGCTCTTGTTCCAAAACCAAAATTGGTCGGTGGTCAACTAAAAGATTTCTTTTGTTGTTAAAGATTTCTTTTGGTGGTGGTGTTGCTGCAATTAAATTGAAAGGTTTCTATTATGATTTTAACATCCTTGTTTTTATTACTGATTAAATTAATAGTTCAATTCCCCCCCCCACCCCGAACTAAGCCACATCTATTTTTCCATGGAAGACCTCAGTTTCAATGAAAATTGTTTCTGGAGGAAAAACGTTCTGTTGGAAAATAGTGACCAACTCTTATAATCATGGTTGAAAATCCAAACACACCCAGATGTACAGTAAGCCCTTGTTATCTTTGGGATGTCTGAGGTTTTGTGGCACTCATGTACAGCCATGGCACTTTGAAGGGAGAAGGTGAAGCAAGATTATGCAGAGGGAGTTTCTCTGCTTGAGAGAAATTCTTGCAAGAGTGCCTCTTCCCTCCACCCCCAAAAAGACCGCTTTTCCTCCCATTTCCATGCTCTTTACTACCTCACCCCCAGTTTACCCTCTTGTCATTTCCTCTTGCCCTCTTCCCGCCGTATCACGTTTCCAGTTCAGAATCTGTAGATCCACAATTGTTTAAAAAGCAGCTCAAACTTCCAACTTATAAACATCGCTTCCTCTGTCTCCTGAATTTATTTTAATAGCTGATATTTGAGCCCAGGGGATTGTTTTAACTAACACTGTATAGTCAGAAGGAATCACTTTCCTCCAGGCTACCTCTAGGTCAATAGCATAAGGCAAGACCCCCTCACATTTCATTACCCAGGGATCAGATCCCCTTTCCCAATCCATCACTCTGAAGCTCGTTCCTCCTATTCCTCTCAGATTTGCCCATATGATTCATGCGGTGCCAAATCAACAGTATATTTGCTTTTTTCTCAGTTCATTGTTTTTATTTGCTTACATGTTCCCTGTCGTAGTTCAACTCATAAATCAACGCTGGTTTATTTTTTACAAACCCGTTGAAAGTTTGAGCCAGTTTCCACTGTTATGAAAGACTCCCAATACTACACGTCCTTTAACAGGTGGAAAATGTCTTAAGGGGCTGTTTGGATGGGAATGATTTTTCTGACTTAAAGACAAAGTAGTATTTATTTATGACTTAATCTAATTCCAAAACAAAGTAACAGTTCCCTGCACTGAATTATCTCCTTATGATGCTATCCCACTAACATATGGTTTTATTATTTAAATAAAAATTGTAATATTGAAACCATTTCTAGCTATTAAACTTATGTAACTGATTACAGGGAAACAATGTTCCTGAGATACTTTAACAGAGCACTTTCCCTTAAGAAGACCACTAAGTGTCTGTCCTAGCTAAATTTAGCATTATAAAAGCAAGCAAACAAAACCCAAACACCGTCCCTTCTCCAACCCTTTTACTTAAACCTTTACTTTTTTGGTTCAGAGTGAAGAGCTGTTGATTTACCAGGTAATCAGTGGAACAAACCCACCCCTTTTCTGGTGAACTAGACTTGGAGAAAAATAAACTGCAAAGAAGTACCCCCAAAGCTGAGTTTTTGTGCATTACCAAGGTCAAAGCTTGGCTCAGCAGGCCAAGCCCAGACAGTTCCTGCTGGGAGCAAGGCTAACCTATCCCACCTGGCCAGGTACAAAAGTACAACAGAGAGGAACCTGCCTTTGCAGCTATGTACCACTTCTCTCCCACTTGCTAAAATATCTATTGGAGGGCAAACTGCTGCTGTGACAGGTCTCCCCCCATCCCGATGACTAGACAGGGTGGTTCTCCTCTCCTCCCAGCTCCGTGCTGCAGTGAGATGAGATCCCTGGTACCATCTGGTGCCTCTTCCTCTCCCTGGCTAACTTCAGGTCTCTACTGTCAGCCAAGTGGACTGCTTCAAGACTCTAAAGTTTCTTCCTTGCCTGAATGACATTAGCCACTGGGAAAAAAAATCTGCTTCTGCGTTAGGACACTGAGGATGTTCACGGGCAGCCTGGATGACAAACGTGTGCTGCAAGTCAACAGCTTCAGAGCAGGAAAGGAACAGAAGTTGTGGCTAGATGGCTCCTGCTTGCAACTGCACCTCCTTTCCCTTCAGAGAAGGGATCTACACCTCTTCCTACCTGGCATCAGAAATGGGCCCTTGAAGCGCTGTGCCTGCAAGGACAGTGGGCTTAGAACAGAGAAGACCTACCTCGCTAGGATGGGGCAAAGACTTTCCCTGCTGCCAGAGCATGCTCATAACAGCAAGTCCAGAAATCAGAAGCTTCTGACGCTGCTGACCTCAGGCTAACATTGTACTGTTGGATTAAAAAAAGTAATGTCACAAGACAACTTTGAACATGCTGAGAATCAGTTTTCACCAAACACATAATGTTTAATGCATTGAAAATATTTCCCATCACGGGTTCCGATGAAAACCTTGGCAATTTTGTGTGCTGTGAAAGTTTAAAAAAATAATTTAGAATAACCAAAATATTTCATTTCTGTAATGTTTCATTAGGGCTTAGGCACATAATCATTTTCCAATATTTTTACTACAATGAGAATATGTTTCTATACAGCATATTGTTTTAGATGGGAAAGCCATAACATTTAACTGAAAAATGCCAAAAATTTTTAGTTTGACAATTTTGAACTTTTCTACCTTGCTTTTTCTACAGATGAAAAATTGACTGAAACTGACCCTTTCTTGTAAGACATTTCAGATTTGACACATCAGCATTTTCCAACCACAACACATTTACTTTGAAAAAAAAAAACTCAACCAACTTGGACAGTTGCAATGAATTTGTGCTCTTTGCTTGTTCCCTTCCAGCTCTGAGATCACTAGGGACGGATCCAACACTAGGTTTCCACACGCCAAGAATCTCTTTGTCCTGCACACAAGCTGCCGTCCTGTAGAAAACCCACTTCCAGCCTTCTACTTGGTGGAGTTTGCAACCTGGCCCTGTCCTTCATGCCTTTACAAAAATCCCTGAATTAATATGCTGTAAAGCTATTAGAGATATTTTCTTCTTCCTAACCGCTGATAAATTTTTTGATGATCAGCTCTAACCAGGTATTTGTGAAGTCACACAAGGTTCATGCCATTCAATAAAAATGACAAGAAACACAACAGAAAATTAAGAAAGCGGGTTAAAAAGTATGATCTATTTCCTTTGTGAAAAAATCAACACAGATTCCATGATAAGTTTTCATATGCTCAGTTCCTAATTTGTTGTATGTCATTATACTAATCCTCGTCAATAGGATGAGTAAGAGGTAGTGGGTAGAAGCAAGACCAGACCCATTCAGATGAAGGCAAGGGTATTTAGCAATGAGATCAAATAGCTGACAGCCCCAGGTTCACTGCCACAGGCTGGTGGATTCCCATCTCCTGAAGCAAGATCAAGGAGGTGTTTTCTGGACAGCGTACCGTAGTTAAACACACCATTACAAGCCTTGTGCTCCAACGCCTAATGAAATCCTGTAGGCCAGAAAGACAGATTGCCCAGCTAGATGTTTCCTAACATTTTAAAATGTATTATTTACTTCTACTTTTTGTTTGCCAGAGAAAGAAGCTAACTCTCCCCACAAACCTTAATTAGGCAACATAGAACGGCTGGAAAAAATAATCACATTTTCAGGCACACAAGCCTTTTCTATGCAGGTCTGTGTGCCCAAAAGCTGTTCCAGCTGTACGAGTTGACCTAAGAAACAAGACTACCCATACTTGCGAGCCATGCCTGCCTTATGTCCGTAGACAGTCCAGGCTACCGCAGCACCACCACTTTAACAGCGTATTTAGACATTGCTGGCACAGCGAGACTTTAAGCATGGTTTATACCTCTGGAAGTAACAACATATTGGAGGCTTTCTATTTGTCCCTTTTAAAACCTCCCCCACAGAAACTAAAATTACATAAACCCAATTAGGAGGGGAACTAAAAAGGTTTAGATTTTTACACACTCATCTAAAAGACTGGATTATTTGCTGCAGCGCAATGGACACACCGCAGGACACTGCTGGTGGACATGTACCTGGGTCTGAGAATTCCAGCTTGCTGCCATGAAAGAGAGAGGTTTGTTGCAACGCACGCAGACCCCATTATTATTAATTTCCTCCAGCTTCTGAGCAATTTTTGAATTGTTCTTCAACTTTTTAAAGTGATTTATGGGTTATAGGGAGAGAAAGAAGCAGGGGTTTTGTAAATAGTCCCTCCCTTTCATTCCATTTCAGCGCATTAATTGCTCATTGTCTGTAATTGGAAACATAAAGTGCATTCCTACTTGGATCGCATGCAGACAGCTGCCCTGATGTGACTCTTAATGTACAATAAACCTCCAGTGCAGTACTGTGGACTTACTTGTTTTAATAAAGTTAACATACGTGGACTTTGAAATCCATGGAAGTATGTCTAATGAGAGTTTTTGGTGAAGACATTGTTTAAGTTTCTGCTTTGAGAATATTTTTCCTCTTTGGAGGTGTGCACGTTAAGGCAATGACCTGAGTTCATTTAAGCATCCCCAAGATCTCACCTTTTCTAGTTTAAAATCAAAGTTTTGGGTAGTATTTTGCCTTTTCTACATCAAGGCAGGCACTAGAATTCCCTTAGAAAGAAAGGAAGAAAGAAAAATAAAGAAACATAAATGGCTGTTTCTTAAATACAGAGAGTTTTCTATTTCACCAGGCTTATCTCTGTTTCTAAGCCCGTGTAAATGCAAAAAGGTCTAGTGCAACCACATGATTTTATTGGCTTGACAGCCAATTTCCCAGGCTATAACTTGCCTTTAGGAAATGTGGCTCAGAAAGCCAGGAATAGCCCATTAACTTCCCCATTGCTGTGAGCAAGCAGAAGAGTGATGGTTCCCACAGACAGAAGGAGAGAGGAATGATTCCTCACTCCATACCTGGGTTCAGTGTTAAGGAGACTCCCATTTGACTAAAAACCTCGCTTTTGATTTTACAGTGGGAACTATTTATAAAGCCCACAGCTAAACGAAACTTTTCCAGGAGTTTCAGAGGAAGTCAAACGAAAACAAGTTATTTTGAGTCAACCTTTCTGGAGAAGAGTAAGTAAAGAGAAGGCTTCACAACAAGCACTGGTGGTGGGAAACTGAATCCCCGGAAGGATCCTGGGCACGCTTGGGAAGCCTCTTCACGCGGGGAGAGGCATCCAAGGGCCCGCAAACCATCTTTGTTTGCCACACAAGTTAAGCTCAGGATTTTGCCTGAAGCATCATAGGGAAATCACAACTGATTTCTTCTGCTAGAGGATTCGTGGGACTGCAAACCTCCAGCAGTGAGTGGGAATAGGCAGCTGGAATGGGAAGCTGCATCCCAACCAGCACAGCTATTTGCAAAATGAACGTCTGCCTGCAGCACGGCTTCCTCATGCAGAGGAGCAGGGCTTTCCCCTCTGCTCCCCACGATAGGTGCTTAAATTTCCCTGTTGTCAACCAGTCTGGAAAAAGGAAGATGTGCTCAGATGGGTGCTGGCACCCGAGTGCAGCAGGTGATAGAGAAAACTGAAGATCTGAAATCCTCATATTCTGGACCATGCATGGTGGCCTGCCAGATGCACAACATCGATAAGCCGAGGGAAGAGGAAAGAGTTAAAATTTCCAGGGAGAATTGTTTATTTTAAAGCTCACAGTAGCCCTTTAAATAGAGAAATAACATCTTTCAACTCCAACTGCATATAGACCTGAGCCTGAAAGTAAGTGTGTTGGGGGACCTAGTATTAAAATATAGACCAGATAATAAAGGCTGAAACAAATCAGAAGGTATTTTAGTTTCCAATACTGAATTAATTAGATATATTTCTGTTACCTGCAGGAACATTGCTTTTGCTAGGTACTGTACAGAAAAAAACAGCAACATGCAGCCTCCCTCCCAAACCACTCAATCATTGCAAGGAATATAGAAATACATGCATGAAACATCCACTTAGGCCCCCCCCTCTTTTTTTTCAAAAAACAAAACAAAACTATTTAATTTATGCCCTGTATCCTGTCCTGATAGTTATTTTAAACTTAGAGCCATTTTTTTTGGTTTGCTGAATAGTAAACAAAAACTGGCATGCTGCGAGAAAAACGATTGCCTCAATAGAAAAGTGCCCATTTATGTCATCCCACAATTATTTCAAGCACTATAGTTGAGGTTAGTCCCTCCAAGGCATGTACAAATTGCAAATACACACAAATAATAATGCTCGTACTTTTGGAAAATGTGAAACCCTTTGTTTTGGAAAGGTTGTTCCTATTATTTGTGGCTTGCAACTGTCATCATTATTCAAGCCTTGTCTTCTTTCATGATTGTTCTGCTGCTACTGGGTGCTTGAGAACTTCCCCAAAATTAATATACTTCAAAGAACCAGACATTTTGTATATAGCTTAATTACAGCCTATATAATTAAGTTTTAAAATGATAAAAACTCTTCTGTGCCATAAGTGTATTCAGGCTTCAGCTCATAGGCAAGCTACTACATATCATCCGACGGAGCAAAGGGCCAAGAAATTCCATTTCATTAATTGTTTCCTCCAAATCTGAAATGTAATTACATATTTTCCAGGGACCTTTGACATTTTCACACTGTGGCTTGGAACCTGATCATACCCTGAAGTAAACTGCCCGGCCGGTCACAGAATTAGAAAAAAAGATCTCCAGCGAGGTAGACTTGGCCTTTTTCAGGCTCCGTAGAAGAGAAGAGCAAGCTGCATGGGCCTGGGTCAGGTTTTGTTGACAAAGCCTTGAAAAGAACGAGGAGGAGATGATGAGCTGAACTCTTATCTCAGGTAATCACTTTTACAGCAATCAGAAAAGTCAACAGAAGAGAGAAGGGTCTTTCTTTGCAGCAGCCATGGCTGGTTCATATAAGAAGTAAAGGGATCTTTGTACCTTCCTCATATTTAATCTCCCTGGATTTTGTGCTCCTCACGTTTTGGGACTATTTTGAGCACAAAAAACCCAGCTGGGTGAACAGATAGATCTGATCAATACAGATGTAATGCTCCAGCACTTTATTGCTCCAAGAAACATCCCATAAGGTCGCACCAGGGGCCTGATGCTGCCATCCTCCTTCAGGGCGGGCACATCCTGAGTCTATCAGAAGTCGCAGTGATTTTGTTAATGAATAACTCTTTACTAATGGGTAAACCATGAACAAACTCACTGCTTGAGAATTCACTGGCTCACATCAGTGGGCCCAGCCCACCGTTAGTGTTGTTCAGATGAGTGTGATGGATACACGTGTACACATGAGGTACATGTGTGCTAGCACACGGCTAGTTGATTGCTTTCTTGCAAACAGAGTACGTTAGACCTCAGTGCAATCAACCTGAAACTTCTGCAAATGCTGAATTCACATTAAAATACAATTTTTAACATGACGCTATGTGGGGTTTTTTTTTAATCTCAAAGCTTTTCGTGTATTGCTTTGAATGCCTCAACTCTTAGACAAAACATGTTTCTTCAAAACCTCGCCCTGTTTCCCGTTAGTTTCATAAACGGGAGAACAGCACCTTATTAGAAACAAAATCGATGAGTCTCCATGAATCATTATGTGGAGTTTGGAAAGGAAAAAAGAAATTTGGCAAGGCTTTAGTCAGTAATATGTGCTTCTAAAACCTACTCTTTGAAAGGGCCAAGTTATTACATTGCGAAAAGTAGTTACTCAGCACGTGCTGTAACTTTTCATAGGGATTTTTAGGCCAAATTTAAAGAGTGCTAATGATTTTGAATGCCAGACTTGAGACCCTACAGCAGGATGAGGTTTTAACAAGACTTGAACAACTGCCTTCCCTCCCCCAGGTCGTGCCTCCTTTAAAGATCTGGATTTTTGGTGCCTTAAAATTAAAGTACCCCACATGTCCAGTCATGGAAAGTCTCGGCTTTCATATCCTTTTCAGTACATTGAGAATAAACTCCCACTCAAGGCAGCAGGAAAGCTCCTGGCATTCACCAAAATATGTTGGCATACTGGGAACGTCATTCATTATTAGGAATAAGGAGAAACCACAACTGCAAGTGCCTTGTTCAGCAACGTGAGCATACTCAGCGATGGGGCACACCAGTTCCTTTCAGACAGCCTAGTTCTGGTACTGTGAGCAATCTCGCCACGGAAACTTGGAGCTAATTTATTCTGTTTCTCAATTACCTCACCTAACTCAGCTATCACTACAGGGAAGCCTGTTGAAAGGTGCTCTGACGGTGGCTTATACTGAATGCTTTAGAAGATGGCATAACCTGAGGGTGATATGTGGTAAGGGCCAGCACCTACTCACTTATTCCTCTTATTCATTTATTATTTTAATAAATAATTAAAAATACTTGTGAAGACTAGAGATAACATAATATTAGAACACAATTCTTGGAGCTTGCCAAATATCCTAGACAGGTGCTATTGTGGGGAGAGCAAGGAAGTCGAACCTGATTCCTCCCCTTCCAGCGCTCCGGCTCCCGACGAGCCTGCAGAGCTGGAGCCCTCCAGTGAAGTGGGCAGGCAAGAAATCCAGATTTTATGAACCCCCAGGAACCCTGGCACGCATCCAGCCAGCCATCGGCTCCGAGCCCCTGAATTACCTCCAGGTTCCTCATCGGCCATCTGGTTCCCCAGCGATGCAGCTCCTCTGCAATTCGAACCCTTCTTTAACATTTCCCAAAGAAAGGGGAGATGAAAACAAAAGGATCGTTTACTTCCTCTAATTGAGAAACAAGATAGGAAGACAGATAAGCCAAGGAAAATTGGCACAACTCCACAGACTTCAACTGATCCTAGAGAGCGGAGCGATGAGCGTGGCATAAAGAATACGAGCATGCTACTATTACTGCCTCGTGATAGTAATACCAGGCTGTTATCTTACACGTTTCATCTTGGGATATAAAAACGCTTTACAAGGGAGGTCAGTATCACAGAGCTGAAGTCGCATCAATTTACCTAGAAGGAGCTACCCCAACACTTTTTTCCTTGTCATTCACAATGTGATTTTTTTTTTTTCCTTGCTAAGGCAAAAATAATATAGTGCTAGTTGTTGCCAAATATCCACTTTTGAAACTTGGGCCCAGTCGTTTTTAGCTAAGCAAACTTGGCACAAAATGAGTGTTGCCTATGCACAGAGTTTATAACATGGGAAGTTTGCCAGGATCCTATTGCAGTCTTCTTTGAGGTCTGGTGCTTCACCTTCTCACCCTACAACAAAGATTAAATAGTCTTCTAACAAGGAAAAAAGAAAAAACACCTGATACTATTTTTCTCTTCCCTCCCTAGGACTGTAGGAATTACAGTCCACAGGAGATGAATTTCAATAATGCCATGAGCAAAAACATGGCTTCGCCTGAAGCCAGCAGTACTTCTCCAGGCTGTGGTTATTTATGTGCAACACACAGAGCCATCTTTTACAGGAGCCTGGTAGAAGAGCTCTCCTCTCACTGGTTTAAGGGCAGAAAGAAAAATATGCTGTTAAAAAAAAAAAAAAAGGACAAATAAATGCTGTGAAATAATCCAAAGCCACAGGGACTATTCTTTTAAAAAAGATACTCAGCAGCCCCAGGGTGAGCAGTGGCTGCTGCATGGTAACTCAAAGGAAGGACTGTAATACACGACAGAACTCATACGTCACCTGACCAGGACAGAACAGACCCCCCCAAAAATCCCCTGAGGAACAGACCTGACAAACAGTGGGTCAAAGGAGTTAGAAAGGTTGCAGCAGCTCCTCTGGGCATTACACACTCTTCTTTGGCTCTCCTTGCTGACAAAGGAGACAAAGTGGAAGCTGCAGCACTGCCTTCCCTGGTCCCTTCTTGCCTGCAGCGTCAGCAGGAGGTCTTCAACATATTCACTGCTTTCCTCTCTGCACAGAGGAAACTAAAAAGGACCAAAAAATGCTACCACATTCTGCCAGAGAGGAGAGTTACCACTCTGTTAGAGCCTGTGCACAGCTCCCACCTCAGCAACCTTGGTAAAGCATTTAGCATTTTCTGGGTGTGATACAGGACATAAAAAAAGAGCAGGATGGGGATGTTCCCCTGGACCAGCTCTCCTCCTTCGCCTCTCTGAAAGAATAGCTGAGACGAGAGTGTAGGGTGTGGGTAGGAGGGAACCATGGAAAGATTGATGTAAATTCATTTTTAAAAGCCAAACAGATGAAAATAATTTTCACAGCCCCACAGCTGTTCTATGTATTTTTTTTGGACCCAGCCTGAGCAAAATGCAATGCAGATAATAGCCCGAACTTCGGGCAGATAAGCACTGCATAATCAAGTCAGCAGCATAGCCCCAGCATCAGCCCCTCCTGGCAGCCAGCGTGCTCTGTGGCAGATGAGCATCTCTCCCCTCTCAGGGCCCTTTTCCTCTTTTCATCCATCTGACACAGGTTGTCTGGGGCAAGACACCATCTTCAGTGCATTGCTGTTTGCCTGTCACTCTCCACACCTGAGCACCAGGTGAGTTGGAGAGGATGGGCAGCACTGCTCTGGGCTTTCCCCAGCTCCCTGTCCACACCTTTCAGCATGAAACACGCAAGGGATGAAAAAACAAAAGAGGGAACAGACATAAGTCCCAAAGCTACGCTCTTTGAGGTGACGTTGCCAAGCCTCGGACCACAGAAATGACAGACGGACTTACAGACGCGTTTATCCTCGGTTATTTTCCTATAAACCAGCCCTGCCAACAGCCAGCTAGTGCTTTCTGCAGCTTCCACTGCACTTTGTGGAGCAAGATCTTACACTGGTTTTTAAAGGCTACAAAAATCTCTCTGTTTTGGAGCCAGACAACACATGTCCAGGAACTTACTGTCATGCTCCATGTCCTGGTGCCTGGTAGGAGGCAGAACTGCCTTTTCCCCTGCGGGGAAAACAGGAGGGCCCTGGCTCCCCATGGGCACCTTCTGGCCAAGGACAGGGCCCAGTACAAGGTGATGGTGTTGCTCTGCATTGGTCCCAACAGGTTCTTTCCCTGAAGTCAGACTGAGCCCATGCCTTGTCCTCACTGAGCTCTGGGACTGGCCTCAGAAAGAAACGATGGGGAATATAAAATGCTGTGATGCTTTCAAGAGTCCAAGCTGGCACCTTCGCCTGCCTAGAGGCTCCTAAATGGCTTTGAAAACCTTGCTCCGAATGTTTTCTCTGGGACTGTTTCATTAAATGGAAGTGTTCAAAACTGCTTTTATAAAAATTGCTGAGGCTCTGAAAGCAATACCTTGAGCAGACGCAAGCGGGGCGCACACAAAGCAACCGCTGAAGGCGACACCAATGGGACACATTGTGTACGCTAAGCTTTGAAGCAAGCTTAGGGCACCTGGGCTCAGCAACTTCCCTTCCTCAGTGCATTTCACCCAAAAGCACACGTGAGCCCCTTCAGACAAGGAGCAAGAGGCCTGGAAGGGCCCGTCCTCAGGGTGCTCCCTCAGCACAGCCCCCCTTGCACGTTGTTTATACACGACGGCACAATAGAAAAGCCATTTAGAAACTGGGCTCACTTGCTGCTATTAAAGAATCCATCAGTGAATTTCATTTTTTATTGGTTCAGTTACAAAACTCACAGCAGTGTGTTGTGTTTGTTTTTCCAGAGCACCAATAAAAATCTTTTTGATTAAAAAAATAGAAAGAGGGAGAGAGAGAAAGAAAGAAAAAGACAGACATAAAAGGCTGACCTGGTATAAACCCACGTGAGCGTTGAACCTCAGCGGTGCTATATAAAAAGAGCCGAGAGGCAGCAAAGCCTATTGCTGAGCAAACGCTCGGCTGTAGCTGTAACCAGCAACGATTGAAACCTGTTTATGACAGAATTTTTGCTTCATAAAAATAAGCGCAATCAAGCCCCGCTATATTAAACTGAGTTTTGTCATAGACCGATCACCGAAGACAAAGCGCAGCAGATATAGAGCCCCAGGAGTAAAACACAAAGCTCTTTCTCTGCCTTTTCATGGGTCCAGTCCTGCTGTATGCAGACAATTCGGCTGGCTCCAGGTATTTAGGGTGCTACGTTGCCATATTGCTCCAGAGACATCAATCTATACTTGGTGTTTCTTTACACACTTTTTGTCTTTTCTCATTTATGGCCACACATACATCTCAAAATCAGCTGCCTTTGGTATGCGTGACCTGCAATCCTATTTGGCCTTTGTCCAATCCTGCTAGTTACGCCCACCTGCAACTGAGCTGAAAATTATGTGAGGTGAAAATTACCATTAAATACTGCAAAGACAATGACCCCAGTTACATTAAGATCAGGCACAACATCGTGGTGCAATCACAGAAGTGGTAGCCACGTTGCATCAGGTGCTGTACAGAAAAATTGTGGATATGGCCTAAGTCAGGGCCACTAACCCCTGCACAGTGAAACGACAGCCTGGTTACATTGCAGTTATTTTCTTGGTTTCCAAAATGATGCCTATGAAAACCAATATAATATTAAAGTATTTCAGAAAAAGTAATTCATAGAAGTTTAATTTCCAATTATATGGACTAGTTGCAACTCTATGTCACTGCAAGCATGTTGTAACCACATTATTACGAATGGACCTGTAATAAGAAATGAAATGTATATCTTTAGAGGGAAAATAAACCTAAACACATAATTTCCTAGACACATAATATGAATTCTATATTTAACAGACCTAGTTGATTTTTTTTTTGAAAAACAGGTGAATTCTGCCCTTTTTCATTAATTATCAAAATATAAATTTGTGTAAATACACTTTTTAAGAACAAGTAATTGAAGAAAAGGAAAAGATTGACTTTAAAATTATGTGATTTTTCCCATCTCAGTTAAGACAATTTTCAAAATGTCAGCTAAAATATATCTATACGGTTCTAATATTTGAGAAAAATGTAAATGGAGTCACAACAAGATTTCTGGACATTTCATTTCAGTTCCTATTTTTTTTAATCATCCTTATAAAAGTAAGAAAATAAATCCTATTTTATTCATAAGTGTCAGATATTTTATCTACTACACCTTATGGGTTGTTAACGAACTGCTCACTTTGGCTATTATTAGTTACTGATTCTTGGCTGGCCACCATAGCACTAGGAAACCATCTCACAATACCATGGGTGCTGGTGTGAAGGCATGGGTTTTGGTACAAATTCCACAGACATTCATAAACCAGAAACACCATCTTAGGCAAGAAACGAGGCACAAAGTGCTCAACTGGAACAGCTGTCCAGAACTGGAACAAGTATTTGCAAACACTCACTTTGTCACCTTTGGCTATCTTTAGAGATGCTCTTTAGAGGATCATGAATCCTGCTGAAAATCAAACCGCTTATGTGTTGCTAAACCTCTCGGGGGCTTTCAAAAGTCTTCACTCTGGGGCTTGTCTAACTTGGAAAACAAATTAGGCAGCTATCATGGGACAGGTACTTATCAATATCTGCATGGGTGGATACTGATAGTGCCTTTATCGCGTTCAGCTTAATCCACTTGGGAAACAAGCCATTAAATAATCCAAAGACAGCTGAGCAGGAGCATCCACTCCAGGCAGTCCTGTGCCTTGCATTCACACGCCAGCTGCCTCTCCCTCCACCCAAGCGCTTGGCCTTCAGATAAGGGGGTGTCAACTGAGTGGGAAGTTTGTCCCAGTCAGAATCTCCAAACTCTTGGGAAAAGGCATCAAACTGTGTAAGAGCAGGAGCCGGTGTTTTCTTTCCTTCTTCTTGAGGGTGGGAAAAGAACAGCCTACACAAATAACACGGTGCAGGAAACCTTTGGGGATTAAAACATGATACGCCGTATTTCAGCAGGGATTTAGACAGGCCTCGCGGAAGAAGGAATGCCTCCCTCGCAGTCTCTAAATTACCTTGCTGCTTTTCTTGCTTTTCTTTCACCCTGAGCTTTCATTTGGAGAGAAGTCATTTGCCACTGGGATGTGTGTAGAGAAAGCAGCAAAATCAAACTGTTATTTTTGCAGAGGCCTTTTTCTTTCCACCCCGTTTGCAGAACAGATCTTACATGGACACAAGCAAACTATTATGCTAAGTCTGTTCCCAGGACAGGAAAAGTCCTCTCCCATCCTCATTAACATTGTACAAAGTATTTCAGGCTTGCAAGTGCTATAGGATAGGCTTGACAGACATGACTGTTGACCCGAAATATTAGCAAGGATTGGAAAACAACCAGCTGAAGCTTTCTGAACACAACCATCAGCGTGACTGCCAAAGAAAGCATCAGCACCCGTTAGTTCATGAACCAATGTGTGATTTGCAGAAACACTTACACAGCTTAAAAAGTCTAAATCCTACTTTCAAAGGGGTTTAGTCACCACAAAGTGATTTAGGTATCTCAGTACATTTGAGAGGCTGGCCATTAGAAGTGCAACTTTCAATGCAAATGAATTGTTGATTATGAATTTCAAAGAGGGAAATTCCTGCTACAACAGCTATTGCAGGAGACCAAAAGCTCCTGCGAAATACATTTCCTCCAGCATAACCCCTATACCTTCAATTCAGGCCACCTGGACAGAGCGAGCTGAAACAGCAATATCATAAGCCTGATAACTGCTAAGGTGGGAAATGTGGAGATCCCAAACTGGCAGCAACATCAGAGACCATGCTAATGGGACAGAGCTATAGCTTTAGGATGTAGGTAACTTACTGAGTGTGCATGAAACAATTAACACACAAACTTCTTTGACCACAAAGAAACCACAAAAGTCATTGGCCCTAAGACTGAGCTTGCACACGAAACTCTAAAAAGAAATAGGACATTCACATAATACAGGAAAATTACTGATTCAACTCAGCAAACAGTCCCAGAGAGAACGAGAGGCTTCAGTCCACATTGGTTAAATAAGATGAGAGTTTTCTTGCATTTTGTTCAAGCCATTCAACAGGGATGTACTGCATTAGACCTACCCGGGGAGACTGTTGTCTCCTCGTGTCTCTTCCATGTTGCTCTAACATGGAATCCAGACGTCATTTTAAGGCAACTATTTTCAGAAAGGCTGTTGCCACAGTTAAACCTCCAGCTGTGTGCAAGAGACCCTTTCCTGAGCCCCCACCATCTTCCAATTTCTTGCCATTATAATTCAGAGAAATTAACTGCTGAAAACCTTTGCTGTGAATGGGAAGAGCTGCTGTGCCAACATCCTAGCAAATATCAACAGAGCTTACACCCTGGCAGAAATTATAATAAATCCCAATCACTGCAAAAAGTAACAGAAATGCAGGAGAAATTCGTGTCCTTTTCAGTAGAGGACTTCACATACTAGTCTGGAGCATGGGCAGGTAGAAAAATCAAACTGAAAAGGCAAACCCAAACGGGCTGGATTCTGAAGTCCAAAAGAGCTCTGAAAATGAAAGCAGCAAGTAAAGGCGCTAATAACCACAAATCAAGCTGCAGGCCAAACACTTTGTCATTCAAAAGCCTTAGATCAGTCATTGGAGTGGCATTATTTTAATTTAATGGGCATACAGTAAAGTGCTGTTTAATTAAGCACTGAAAACTTAACATGAGCTTTTAAAATACCCTTCAATCTGCCATTTGCTTTAACATACATTAATAGCTAGAGCTTGTTAGAAATGCTCCACTGGGAGAAATTTTGGAGTGACGAAAGCTCAAAAATTTTCTCGATGAAAATTTCCATTTTGTTAACTCTAAAAATCACAGAAAAACACCTTAAGGCAAAATATTTCATTTTGAATCAGGTCAGTATTAATGGAAAAAACTCACTCAGGTAAGTTCATCTATGATGACATATTGTCTGGTGTAAATCTAAGTTTTGATCGCTAAAACCTCAGATTTTTTTTTTGATGAGCTGGGCTCTTTTCTTGGACTACCCAAGAGGCAGCACCAAAATCCTCTTACCTCGCACCATTTGGAAGACATCTGGAGGAATATGCCTCTTGCCTCATGGGGGCCTCTCATTATCACTCATACCTGAACAAGCCCCTGCTGAAACAAGCAGAAGAAAAAACCCCAACCTCCAAGAGATTGTAAAGAAAATCTTTAAACAGTAATGGAAAGATAATGTGTGACAACCAGAATAGGTGAAAGCTACTTTTTAAAATTGTAATAGAAACAGTGGGTCTGATAGTCAGCTAAGATCATACTGATGGTCTACCCAAGGACAACTATGGCATAGTTTGAGGAATGCTGCTTGTTATTTGCTCAACATGAACATCATGGCTTCCAAAACCAAGGAAAAGTACTATTTCCAAAATGTCAAAGCATTGTCTTCATCTATAATGCCAGCTGAGCAGGCTAGTGAACTCATTCCTGCTTACCAATAAATTTTTATTTGGTTTTCCACTGTGAGATTAGATCATGCAGGAAAAGTTCACCTAATAATACTGTAAAAAGAAATGAACTCACACAAGATTTTCGTTGGTCATTGAAAAAAAGCCCTCTGTCAAACTACTGGAAATTAATGAACTTTGAATACTCAAATACATAAACATTTCTGCAAAAATGCTTCGGGATGAAAAAAATTATTTATTGCGCCCCCCAGGGAAATGTACCTTGTCAATCCCTTGTCGCTAAATCACTTGCTAACAGTTATGGTGTGAGGTAAATTGCTGTTTAACCCTGATGAGTTTAAAGACCTTGATGCCTAATGAATTCTCCTATTCACACTGGAGGTTACATCTGCACTCCAGCTCTCTTTTAACAACCTGGTGCTGAAAAGATCTGATGTAATTTTATTATTTACTAAACAGGTGTCAGTAACCCTATCCAATGATGTCAGGCTGCTTGATGGGAACTTGCTTTAAGCTGACTATCCAAGCCCGCACTCCATGACCACGAAAAGGGTATCCCCTACACAGCAGACTCAGAGCGCATTTGTCTCGGTGATAGTGAGGGCTAGTTAATGCCGCCATGAACAAGAGCAAGTACCAAGGATATTTCATAATCTGATGGGGTTAATTCTGCAAACCCCATTAACGCAGCTCATCTGCTGAGCTCTTGGGGTTTGCTCCATGGGAGGGCTCTTTGCTTACATGACTGAGAGCATCCCAGTGAGCACATAGCCCTGGGTTCTTTCCTCCCCACCAAAACACACCTGAGGCTACACCGAGGGAGGTGGTGCTCAGCAGAGCTGCACCATTTGAATAAAGCAAATGGGCACAACATCTCATGCATCCCAGTCATCGAGGGTAAGAAGCCAAAGTGATATTTTACTTTGAGATAATGAAAGATCTCCCAGTGTGGTGGTGCTTCACCAGCATAAACTAGCCCAATGCTCCCTGGATAATGTCCAAGTCACTTCTCAAGTAACTCAGAGGCTGAACATGGCCCCGTGACCACCCCTCCTGGGCAGACCAATGGTGCTGCTCCTCTCCCCTGAGTCCCAGGGGCTGCAACAGCCCCTCTGAGTAGCACCTGCTGCAGTTGTATCAGATACAGAGCTGCCCTTACATGCCCTTTGGGTCCTTGCCATCTCCAACAGCCCAAGAAATAGGTGGGCACAGCTCTGATGCTCCCTACATTACACCACTTATAGCACCTACACGAAACTAAACTGGCCTCAAGCTCCTGCTGCTGAAGCAGGCAGCATGCACATCTCAAGCAACAACCAGCTTGACAAGAAAGAAATAATGTTTTAGGCAGTCAGGATTTTACTGAGAATGTCTTAATTTCACTGAGAAATAGTATTTGGTGTTAACAACGTGGTATTTTAATTGTTTTATGTTCAGTCACTTGTATAGCATTGAGCCGCAGTGGGTTTGCAAAAGATTTTGACTATATAATACTGTTCTCTTGTTAGGAGGGAAATTTGAGGCAAAAAAGGCAGGAACGCTGGCTCCTGGTGAACAGTGATGCTTGGGCCACACGCAACATGAGGGTCCTCAGCCCATACAGCTTGTTATCCCCCTTAACTAAATAACCTTATGTAGGCTATTGAATATTTTTGGATTTAGACAGTAAATGTCTGGTTTAGCTAAATGAAACATTTCACAGAAAATGTAAAAAAAAAATAATTCTACAACACAAAGATGATTTTGGCTGAAAACTTTCCCGTTTCAGCCTCGCACTGAAAACATTCCAGGTTAGACTAAAAATGTTTAGTCTTTAATGACAATCTTAAATTTTCCATGGAAAAAAGAAATGTTTCCCAGGTATGTTAATAAGCAACAAGCTGTATTCCTCACTGCTGGAAACGTCCTTTTGGCTATATAATTTTGGGCAGTAATTTAGCATTCATATGGCTGGAGTTTTAACAGGAGATTGCTTATTTTCATAAGACCAGTAAAACAGCATCAAAACTCTATATGGGCATTTGTGCAGATATAAAATAATCCCTATTTGTTCATATTAACTTTTAAATTAAAGGCAACATGAAGTGGCATTTGAAGTCACAGCAAACTTGCTACTAGTTGTTAGCTCTCCATGTGGACAGTCTAACTTGGCACTAGGATATGCTGGTAGTTTGGTTTAACACGCTTTCCAAAACGCGTTATATTAAATCACACACTTCTTCGGACCTGAAGAAGAGCTCATAAGCCTGGAAGTTTGTGTGTACTTTTTCCAGCTACATCAGTTGCATCTAATAAAACACATTACCAAAGATTGCGTCTTGCTGCAGAAAACGAGCAGTGAATAAATTTATTTGATCGCACTTTGCAAAACCAGGTTCCCAACATTTTTTTTTGCACGCAGCAATGGAGGGTAGCAGTAAATTGCAGTGCTTTTGTTCACTTAAATAGTTCTTACAGAGTAGAATATGTTCTCATTTTCCAGGCCCAAGCCTACATGTTTTTTAGATTTTTTTTTTTCCCCTTTCAATTTTGTTACTGGGTATTTAGCTCTTCCTTCCTTAATGGGAATTTAATAAAACCCAGCTGACAAGTGCTCAGTGAAGTGACCAAGCAGCACCTGAAAGAGATGGGATGTAACATTCATATAAAATGCCTGAGTACAATCATTGTTATTAAAAGGATAACCAAATGAATTCATAATGATGGTACACATGTTTCAAAGCGTTTCCATAGCTGTTACACATCAGGAAAAAGAGGGAAGTTACCTCATTTTCTCCAATCCTAAATAACCTTATAAACTCAAAGAAATTAATTAGCCAATATTTCTTGAAAATTCATAACAAATGAATTTTTCCGTCAGATAATTCCTTCGTGCATTCTGGTTTTTAACTTCCTTCAAGTCTGGATCATTTTGATGTGTGAACAGACATTTTGTGTTTCCATGGTCTATTTCCACAGGTTCAAATATCTTATGTAATTGACATTTTCCTGCTTACAAAAGCTGTCAAACTTAAAAGTAGCAGTTGATTGATAAAACATGGGTTTTGTCTGTAACTTAACTTCATTGTTGGAGCTTATTGCTCAAGCTCCGAATAACTCCTCTCTTCAAAGTGACTTGCATTCAGCTTTTTGGGGCTTTTTGGTTTGGGTTTGTTTTTTTTTAAGCATCTGGGCTTTAAGCTACTTTTATAAATTAGAAAACAGCAGCAACTGCTTTTTCTTTTCCCTACAGGTAGATCTCTTCAACAATTTGCTTCCACTTTAGAATTACTACTCTCTAAATAAAGGAGTGTAACTTGACTTTAAAGTCTTCCAAAGCCAGCTTAATAATCATTTGGCAACATTTATCCTTTCCAATTCTGACTTTAAAAAAATAAAAGAAGAAAGCACTGGGGAGAGCACTGACATTTGCAGCATCTACAGAGGACGGCAGCTAAACAGGCCATAAAGCAGGTGGTGCAGATTTTTTTTTAATGGTAACAAACCCCACAATAGTTAAGAAAGGACCATTTCTTCTAGCTATGAGAAATGCACAAAAGTGTGATCCAGAGCCAAGTAGGTCTTTTTTGTTGGCTTTAGCAGGCTCTGGGTCTTGCTTGTAATAAAGACATGAGCAAGCTGGTACCATGCTGAAATGACCAGCGCTGGCACAGACGGGGATGCCTTTGCGCAAATCTTCACCAATACAGCACTTCATGGTGGGCAACTATCTACATTTTCCACCTGGATGTCATGGATTTATGATGCAGACACTCAGCAGTGCCATAAAGGCACATCACCCTTCTCCTCCTCTGTGCTCAGAGAGCAAAGACAGGGTCACTCCACCCTTCTGCTGACCCCAAGTTTTTCCTGTATTTCAGCAGAGCAGTGTCCTGGTTTCCTTTGCATAGGGCAGAACCTGGACGCAGGACATGAGTGACACAAGATTTGTCGCACTCTGTGGTTTTATTGGAGCTGCAAAAGCTGTGCTCTGCCCATGCGTGGCTCTCCTATGGACATCACCTCCAACAGCCTTTTCTCCTCCCTTGTGTAAGCCCCCTCTGCTCAGAGATTGCTCAAAGCCACTCTGTCATAGCCGGTCTGTGCTTTTAATTTTGCCCCGCTGTAACCAGCGCAGTCTCAGAATTAAGTTCAATTGTCCTGAATAGGGATGGATTAAAGCAAATGCCAATTTTTTTTTTTTTTTGAGTCACAGCCCAGTTACAGTAGTTCCACATGCCTTTGGCAGAAAAATGTTATTGCTTTCCGAAGCAGTTGTTTTTTCAGTGACATGACTTCCTGCAGGGGCGTTTTAATTATTGTTGGTGTATCACCTAACTTAGTTATGTATTGCTTTGAAGTTGTTCTTTGTATCTGACAGTACGAGGATGGAAAACAAACATGACTGTTTATTCCCTTCCCCTTGCCCTGCATTGGTTTGGTGCAGCCTTTGCTTTGGCTTACACAAACACGGGGCGGATGGAAAAGGAGGTCCAAAAGAAGAGGCCAGACAAAGCATATGTAGCTAACACCTTTATGCTGGCAGGTGTTTTCTCTTAAGCTGCGCTTACTGACAGTCAAGCAGACATCACATGCATAAACCCCCAAATGGCACATCAGGCCCTGAAGACACAAAATTGCTGAAAACTAAGGAGTGCACCCATGTGTTAAATGACTATTCCCAGCTGAAAAAAAAATAAAATTAAAAAATAAATAAAATCACAGTTCCTGAATTGAATACATCAGTGTTGCACTGGGTTATGCGAGTTGCTTCACTGTGGCAGAGAGGTAATATTTGCAAGCATTTGCATATAACTGCATGAAGCAATATCCCAGCCACCCGCAAAATAGAGGCAAGGAAAGCTTCCTCGTTGTACTGCCAAGGTAGGGTGGAAGGGCTCGATGCTAGCCAGATGGCAGCAGAGTATGCACAACCTACAGCGCGCTGCTGAAACGTGCCCCAGCCCAAGTCTCCCGTTAGTGGGAGATTTCTAATGGATTTAGGCATCGAGGGCTGGGTGATAGACACCTCCCTGCACTCAACTCAGTCTTCACTTCAAACACGATTCACCTCCTCCCCATCCAGGTAACAACTAGTTAAGATCCTCAGAAATCAATCACCAGAAAGGTTTGTTTTTTTTTTTTTTTTAAAAAAAAGCAATTCAGAAAAAAAGATGGTTCCTGAAAGGCAGCATGCCATCAGCCAGATAAAACATTTCAAACCATCTGCTGCAAAGTACGTGCACAATGAAGCTGCGAACTTGGGTATTTGTTTTGGGGGAGCCCTCTCTCCTCATCTTGAATGAATTTGAATGGTTTTAAAGATAGACAGGAGAGATCTTGCAGGTTCATCAAAATCTTCTCCCTACCAAAGGCACCAAGAGAAGGTACCATGAGAACAGCTTCTAGCAGAGTCAGTTATTATTAATGGTTTCTTCATTAACAGGGCAATTTCAGTTCCATTCTGCCTCTCCCATTCAGGATGGAAGTTCTCATCTTTCAAAAGTAATCTGAACAACCCATGTGAAGATTTCGCCATTTGTGGCTTGGGAAAGTAGAGATGAAAGACTTCTAAGCCCTTTTACTTGGATTTGTTTTCTACTTTGGGATGATTATGACATTACTCACCACATGTGCCATCTTCCAACCCCAGAAGACCATGATGGGGAGACCCAGTGGACTATATAACTCATTTCTTATTTTAGGGCTTTTGGTTTCTATGTGGTTTTCACAACCATGGGTGAGCTCCCAACCTAAGAGCTTTTAAGTTGAATACTTAAGGTGATATTTACATTGGAAACTTCAAGGAAGAGTCACAATCCTACTTCAGGGCTCCATGAAGCCATAAAAACTTTCTGTTTCTATAACAAACTGATTTTAAAGGCATTTGGGTTTTTTTTTTTGCCTTGAATATTGTGCCATGCTGAGGAAATACCTTAAAATGGAGGACGCACCTGCACCACCTCTTGCAAGAGCTTCGTGACTGCACTCGCTGCTCATGGGAAACAAAAGTCCAAATACACAGAAAAAATCCTCCAGCCAGCTCTCCACTCCCTGTTCCCAACCCTGCACACCTGGTGTTTAACATATACAAAGGGAGTCTCTTTCCTTTTCCCACAACCTGAAATACGGAGTTTAGCAGTAAGCTGAGCGGGACATGAACCTGGCACATCCTCCACTTGCTGGTCCTTCTGCCTCCTCATTTGCTAAGGCTTGCTTTCAGGTTCAAAGACTTTCCACCGTTCCCCAGTGAATAAACCTCATTAAAGAGGAGGACAAGAGTCAGCTCCTGGTGCCGAAACCTCTCGGCTCCTATGCCACAAGTCACACTGCCTGCCCACGCTCATGGCCACGACACGAAAAACCCTACCGAAATCCTATTGCTTCAGACCCACAACAATCTTTGAACCCAGACAGATGTCCAGAGACGAAAGGTGAAATGAAGCTGCTGAGTTCCTTTCGTGCCCTGACAGAAGCGTACACACAAGTTGACTACTTCCTATGGCCAGCCCCACCCTCTGAAATTCTGAGAAAAAAGGGAAAAAAAAGCTCAGCTAATGAGAATTGCAGCACTGTTCATGCCACAGTAGTTAAGGTTGTATTCATTATAAATCCCCTTTTCAAGGTTTCTGTCACTCAGCCATAAAAATCATTCTGGGTTGAAATTTAGCATCCAAGCTTTCTGCCCAAGGACAATATTTTTGACAGAATTTGGAAACAATTGGTTTGGCAAAGCGTATCTGAAGTTTTAAGGAGTGCAAAAAAGAATAGTGGTTAGTGGTGTCAGATGCTATTATTTTATGCTCTTATAACTTAAAAACAACTAATTTAGGTTCTGTGGTTGTTATTACTCCATAATTTGCTCTGAAATATTTGGCCTGTTCCTAATAAACTCCTGCAAATTGCTAGCACCACTCTAAATAGAAAAATAATAGCATTCCTGGGCCAAATCTTCAGCTGCTATAAATTAGCTTAGTGTCATTGCTGCCCACTTACATCAGCTGAGGTGTTGGCCCCAGGTGTTCAGCTAAACTCCTTTTTGGTGTGTGCATGTGTCTGGTTGGCTCCATTAGTCCTTAGCTGGGCAGTTCCCAGGAATGTAGAAAGCAGATGGTTAGGTAATGTCTTCAGGATCCGACAGAAGTGATCCTGCTCTCATCAAAGCCTGTTGCTTAACACTGCTTGACTTCATGCGCCGAAATCGGCACCTCCACCTAGAATGCGTAAAGTTTTCTTGGGGAGCACCGTCACACCAGGAAATTACACCAGCCACATCCAACCCCAAATTTAAGTCAGGCTTCCTCAGCGCAATGAATCACCATGTTTACCTTCTCTTGTTTTGCCTTTGGAGAAGCTGGCATTTAATTTGTTCTGAGTACATTTCATGCAGGACCATATATTTTGGAGGCCACTACTTCCCAAGGTACAGCTACTGAAGGGTGTTAATGGTCAGAATTTGGTTCTCCAGTACCTTGGGGAAGTCAGGTATTTGCTTTTGAACTCATGCAGCGCTTTTTTGAGTGGGATCTTGAATGCTATGAGTGGGATTTGGATATTTTCAGAGGCTGATCACAATAACAACCTGTCCCTTCCTTCTCCTGGTACCCACATAAATGATATTTTCTTATTGAAAACTAGTGCTTGGATAAACAAGTACTTTGGAAATGCTTGGATAAGTTCTGAATAACTGAGCAGTTCCTCTCCCATCTGTACTAACCTGCAGAGCGAAACCCACACATTGTAGCATGGCATTGAAATGTTTTAA